>NC_058132.1:201540711-201632688 GCF_016433145.1 Gracilinanus agilis
CCTCTCTCCCCCTCCTTTCTTCTTTTCCTTCTCCCCCCTACCTTTTCCCTTCTCTCCCTTTGTTCTCCCTTTCTCTCTCTCTTCCCTCTCCCTCTTCTCTTCCCCTTTAATTCTCCCTTTCCTATTCTCTCCTTTTCTTTGGCCTCTTTTTCCCTCTCTTCTTTCTCTGTCCCCCTTTTTCTTCTCCTCCCTCTCTTCTCAGCCCTTGAGAATCCTTCCCCTTTTCTCTCTAATTTGGGAGGCAAGTGACCATGGTATCTGCGGAATCATGGGTATCTAATTAGATTTGATCCATACTTTCTTAGAACTGGGCCCAGACTACAAAAATCCCACAGAGTAGAATTAAGGATGGGAGATGGTGTCTAGAGCAGCCGTATAGCTTTAGGTCAGGGCCATAGAACATGGCTTGCAACCCCTTCGGTAGAAATGCTGGGTTATTGATTTTCCCCTTTGGCTAAGCTGGTTCTCTGAAGTAGACATTCTCTTCTGTGTTATGTTTTAAAGACTAAGGTTGGAAACTGTCTCAGGTTTTTCCCTAGGGGGCATATCTTTAGGTATTCGTTCATTCTCTGTTTCCTTCACTTAGGCTGGAGGGTTGATTGTGTTTATACAGATGTGGCAAATGGATAGAGGAAGAGGGCAAAGATTGTAGAAATCCTTCCCACAGGTGGTCAATTCCATCTTGAAATTGTGCTCCCTGGTCTCAAATTCTGATCCAAAAGTTTATACCAGGATACTTACCTAGGCTATAATCTGTCTTTTTAATCATTCTTATTTCAAAATTTGTTAAATCTAAGTAAGTCCAGTTAAATCTAAGTTGTCCAGTTTTTTCGGCTTTTTTTCATGAAGCAGGTAACATGAGGTCTAAAGAAGAAGCTTGCCATACAATTCAGTTTTGAGGAATTAAACTTGTGATTGGAAATGGGGAGAGGAGTGGGGAAAGGAGTGAGACATTGTTTGAAGGGTCTGACCTGGCTGATGTGATTAAAAGTGACAGCACTAGCAGGGAATCCTTCTGCCATGCATGCCACTAGATATTCACAGATGACATTTCTATTTTTAACTTAAAATTTTTTGGGGGAGGGGGTGGGGTTATAGTTCTGGCCCTGCCCTTCAGTGCCCATCCAGATGGTAGAATTGGGCCACAGCTGCTGAAGCTTGAGCTGCCAGTAGGTGGTAGAGATAGGGAAAAGGGAGGGCAGGGCAATGTGCCAGCCTGGGCGCAGGGAACCCCAGCTGGGGGAAGATGGAATGATCAGTCTCTTCTACCACCCCCATTAACCCTTGCTGTCCTAGAGCAGAAGAAATTCGTGGCAGTATTATAGATTGCTAGTTCTAAACTGACAAAAATCTTTTACTCAGGTAGAGCGAGAGAGTTAGGGGAAGTTGGAGCTGTTTACTCGCTCCTTTAGGCCCTCTTACTTTTCATCACCCTTGGAATTTTGCAGTAACTCTGCCCCTTTCCCAACTACACTGTTTTCTTTCCCTTGTGACTATAGGCAACATGAAGTAGATACTCTCTCCTTATGCAAAGGAAATAGAAAGAAGAGATGATTTTTAGGTCTGGTTCAATCTCTGGGACTGTTTGTTTCATGTCTGGACTAAAGCAAAAACCTGGAAGTCAGGAATTTGAAGTCTTATTCAGGGAGCTCCTTCTTATCATATAACATGCCCAGTGTCCTTTTCTGTCTCCTGTGTAATGATACTTGTGTTCCTTTCTTTATGCTGTGAATGGCTATTGACAGATTTGTTGGCTAAATAGTATAGTCCTGGGTATGAGGAAGGTAATTGATGGATCATGAGACATTCTCTTCCTTTTCACAAGGAGCATGACTTTGATGGCTTTTTTGGGAATAGACTTTCTACCCTATCACAGGGTATAACCTGGTGTGACACTACTTAAGAAATTGTTTCTCCAGGAAACCTTTCCTAAATAGGCCTACTAAGTCCTAACCACCTCATATTTCTAGTACTAAGGTATATAAATAAGTTTGTTTGGGTAAAGGATGTGTTTGCATGTTTCTTTTTTCTTTTTGCATATACTTTCCCAAAGGCAGAAAGAGTGACTGTGTTCTTTCATAGTACCTAGTACAAAGCTCTGTACCTAGTGACCATTTGGTGAATTTGGTAAATATTGTTGTTCTCCCTGGGCCACTGTAGCAATCCAGGGAACAACTGTGAACCTGGGAATGAGGGGAAACTCTGCTGAGGTACTGAGAACTAAGATTCTGTAGACTTAGATTCTATTTCCTTTACTGCTCCAATACCTTTGTGCATCACACAAGCACTGAGGTTGTCAGTATTTCCCACAAAGCCTAGAAATCAGGAGTGTAGAAGGATATGTATCTTGTAGCCATCTCTTTGTGTAAAGTGCTTCTCTCGTTTTCCTAGCTAGAGCATAACATCCTTGCTTGTTGCCCCTGCAGACCAAGGGCCCAAGAGAAGAGGAAAAAGATCCAAGTCAATCCGACCTGGAAGAACCAGAAAGTGAACAATCCAATGATGAAGAGAGGTATGGCCCATGAAATTCCTTAAGAGAGCCCTACTAATGACCTGGGAAGGATTCTCATCTTTGAGTTGACTACTGAATATTCCTATCCAAGAGAAAGAGGATAGACTCAGTGGCCTCCCAATTTCATTTATTGTCCTAATATTTCATATTGAGAAAGACATTTTTAAGTGCTGCTAACATGCCTTTGAAAATGACCTTGTCCATATTGCACCATTTGTGGGACCCGGGGTCTAGCCTCATTGTTGTATTAAACTGATTAAGCATTTCCATCTGTGGCATCGGTCCAAGGCCAGGATAGTCTGATGTGTCGAAGGGAAGCCCAGAGTACATTGTGCTCCAGGGGAGAGAGTCAGCACTGAGCTTTAAAACAAGCCCCTGTGACTTTAGGAATGACTGGGGGTCACAGCACCAGTGCAATCCCAGATTAGAGCTATTTGGATCAGAGACTTTCACCCCAGGGAAGGTCTGCAGCTTTTAGACAGCAAAAATTGATTAATTTTCTACTAATTCTAATTTCATGCATATTTGAAAATGATGATCCCTTGTGTTAGGCTTATCATTTTTTCCCATTTTCCTTTCTCTCTTCTTTTGGTCCCTGCCTCTCTGGTGGGTTTTAGAATTCTGGGTACAGACCCACCTGCCAGTATCTCCAGTCATCATTCACATGCAGAGTAAGTGTATTCCAGAAAACTTGGTGTGTTTAAGAAAGGGTTGTGGGGAGTCTGCCCACAATTATGAGAGTTGGGGTGGGGTGGCCTTTAGCTCATTCAGAAGAAATTCTTCCTTCTCCTTCCCTTACCCTGTTTGCCCTGCCTACTTTGAGATGCTTTCCTCCGTGTGGTTCTCTGGGGAAGGGGAAAGAAGGAGCCAAGGGCTGGTGCAGGGTCGTGTGTATGGTGCCTGAGCCAATGATGCCTTCCTTTGCCACTCTCTTTCCTCCCAACCTCTCTTTCTGACCTAAATGGTCTAATGGTCAAAAAAAAAAAATTAATTGACTAATAGTTACCTTGTTCTGTGAAGGAAGAAAATTCCAAGTCCTTTTCAAGTCCAAGAGGTAGAAGAAAAGCAGTGTTCCCTTGAGGTGGAGCCTAGGGAGACAGAGGAAGCTGAGGAGAATGTGTTGGCCAGCCCAACTTCACAGACCTCTTCCCTTAAGAGGTAAGGGTTAGTTTGAGTCCTCTGCTGTATGGAGCAGAGAGGAAGTATGCGGGTGCAGCAGCAGAGCCTCCCAGAGGATATGCTCATCCGAGTCCTGGAAAGGGAAGAGTTGGGTGAACATCAGGAGGCCTTGATGATGGGGCATTGTGTAAGGTATAAGTGACTGGTTTAGGAATGATCCTTCTTTAAGGAAGTAGGAAGTTTGGCACTGTTTCTGCGCCCTGCTTTTGGATCTGTAGCTAAGCACATTTATTTTCATTAGTAGAGACTTAGAAACTTTTGAATTAGATAGTGCCCTTTGGTCCCACATCCCTTCCTTTTCAGAACAGAGGAGGTTACAAGTATTTGGCAGCTCTGTGGGTGATGTAGGGGAAAGAAGGCTGGATTTAGACCAGGAGTTCTAGCTCTGACACTTAGGAGCATGTGATGATGGCCAAGGCACTTTACCTATGGTTTGCCTCATCTGTAAAATGGGGGCAGCACTACTTGTACTACCTGTCTTAGGTTTGATCTGAGGAATGTGCTTTGTACAAATTTGAGCTGTTACTCTCTTCCTCTATCACCACAGTACCTATCATTTGGACCGGCCTCTGTTTGGGAATTAGAAGTGGCAATCAGAGAAGACCTGATTCAGAGACAGAAATCTTCTCTTCTTGTTCCTTTGGTTCCTTGGCAAGGAAAAGCTGTTTCTCCCAGAGCTTTTAGCCTTGGCTTTGAAACCATTGGTCTTATTAAACACTCAGGGCTACTTAAAAGAACTAGCATTCAGTCACTAATATCAGTTGTAAGCCTGCTATCTATCGAGCATCTAAATGGGTGCTATAAAATTCTTTATCCTAGAGGGAACATAGACCTGCACTCTCTAGTTGTGGCTCACATAACTAGGGATTGGGCAAGGAGAGGGCGACCTGTAAGAAAGCCTGGCACTTATGGCTGGGAAACTGGTGTGCTGCCATCTGTTCCAGATCTTTTCTTCTTTTGTCCCTGAACTGTGATCCAAGCTCCTTGTCCTTATCATGCTTCTCTTATCTTCTTAATGCTACAAAAGTGAACGGATCATCAGTCCCTCTCCTGACCATAAGGTGGAGGAAGAGCCACAGTCCACAAAGGTTGAACGTGAGCAGAAAAAGGCTAAAGAACTTGAGGATCTGATGACCAGCCCAATCTTGCCAGGCTCCCGAGAAGCGTAAGAGCCACTCTTCCTCTCTCTGTTCATGTCTATTGCATGTGATCTGCCTGCTTGCCATATAAGGAATGATTATGTTTATGAAACTTTGGGAAGTTCTTCCATGAGGGAGTAAGCATGTGGGGAGGTTTGGGTGGTTTAAGTTCCTGAAGCAGGTCATTGTGCCCCACATCTAAGTTGCTTAGGTACAACATGGGGTTCCATACTGGAGGGAGAGGAGGAGTCATTTCTGCTCAACCAGATAAAATTGTTTTAAATCAAATAATTAATTAAAAACTTAATCTTGAACATGAGTTCATCCAGCTAAACTAGCTGAGTGTCTATTTACATTTAAATGAATTAATTTCAATGTATAATTTAATCATAACTTTTCAACTGCTTGCTCTAAGTTACCGTTAGGATTCTTTGTCCATCCTCATTCTTCTGATTCTGTTTTTTTTCACTTTAAATTATTGCATAAAGCCTTCTCTGTATTCCTTATATTTGTTAGTCTTAATTGTATCATAGACTTTTACTTTAGTGCACTGCAATCTCTTTAACCATTCTCTCATTAGTGGATATTTAAGTTAGATCTAGCTCCTTGCAATTACATGTAATGCTTGCTGTGATTAACTCTCATAGTTCTTTTTTGTTGTTGTTGTCGTTTTAATAACATTTTCAGGATATATTCCCAACAGCAGAATTATTGGTTCAAAGGATATGATTATTTTTGTAACTTTTACTTTATCCTGCAAGAATAAATCCCAAAAAGATTCAACAAATTTTCTGATCCACCAGCAATGAATAATTGTACCTTTTTTCCCCACAACTAAACTGCCATCGAGTTTCATTGCTTTTAATTATTTTTGCCTGTTTGATGAGTGTGACTCGTTCCCTCACAGTTGTTTTAATTTGTATCTCTTTGATTTTAGTGAAGTTGAGCATTTTGCAATTGACTGTTAGTAGCTGAAACCTTTTATCCAAAGTGCTTTCATATCCTTTGTCTTATTTCATCTTTATAATGTTCCTGTGAAGTAGGGAGGTCAGGTATTATTTTATGCTAATCCTTCTGAGAGACAGTGTGGCATGAAGGATAGTGGATTTTCTGATTTTGAAATCAGAAAGGCCTAGATTAAAATTCTGGCTCTCGTTTTTTGATTTTATGACTTTTATGAACCATGGGCATCTTCTTAAGATTTATCCACAGTGTAATAGATCTGTGTTACTGGAGAGGAGTTCCCTTGACATATTGACATAATGAAACTTTGACATTGCATGCATATGTGATATTATCTGTATCTGTACTTTACTCTTTACTGATACAGATCACAAGACTTCTCGCCTTAGTGGGTAGTTTCATAAGTTGCTGTGGGCAGCCCTTGGGGGATGAGCCTCTTTGGACTTAGTGGCTGGTCTTCAGAATGACCAGACATATTTGAAGCCTGTATAATAATCACAGTCACATTATGTCACATCTACCAAACACTTTTGCTTATCATACTTTGATGATGAGGTAGATAAGGCAAGTTGTAATTATACCCATTATACAGATATAGCAATAACTCAGAGTTTTTCGCAAGTGACTTGCCCAAGGTCACAGCAGGTTAGCAACTAGGCAGGCCAGGCCTCTAACTTCTCCAACACCTGATGGTCATCTAGTCATGGGGAGCTCAATATCTTTCAAAGCAGTCTATTATGTTGGACTGTATATTGCTAGCACATTTTTTTCTCTTGCATTATCATGATTCCTGTGGAGGCCAGGGTCTCTTTTACTAGATCATGCTGCAAAGTTTGTTGCAAAGAGGTCTAGGGAGATTCAGTGACCACCCTAGGCTGATTCTGAGTTTCTTCCTTATGAGTGGAATGGACAGTGAGGGCCAGGCATAGCTTTTACACTCCTCTTCTCAGCATAGATGGGGTTATCATTCATTTACCATCCCAAAGTAGCTAGCTGCTGTTTATCTTTTCTTGGTAGTGTCTGAGTTGGGCCAGATGTTGGAAATATTCTGTACTTTTCCCTAGAACCCACCATTTATTCCTCTCCTGTAGTCTTTTTCAGACTCCCATGACTTTCTTGCAAATCATTTTCAAAGTTCCATTAGGAAAAATACTGGTTTTTCTGGAGATATTGAGGGGAATGACTTTAGGATGGATACCTAGTAGATCTTCCCAGACTCAATCAAGAGCAAAGACATGGAGGCAAGATATAGGCTGGAGAGCGTAGGCAGGATTAGGAAACCATCCATAACTGCATGTCCTACAAGAAGGGAAGATCTGCTTTGGAGTTATTTCTTCAGCACCCTGTGAGATATATTCTGGGCATACAGCAGCTCAGCTGGAACAGATTACACAGATCATTTAGTCCAACCTGGAACCATCCGTAGCAACCCCCATGAGTATGTGGTCTGGTGAAGAAGAGCTCCACTGAAGGGGGCGCATACTGTGTCTTTAAAAGGCAGTCCAAGGGGGCAGCTGGGTAGCTCAGTGGATTGAGAGTCAGGCCTAGAGACAGGAGGTCCTAGGTTCAAATCCGGCCTCAGTCACTTCCCAGCTGTGTGACCCTGGGCAAGTCACTTGACCCCCATTGCCCACCCTTACCAATCTTCCACCTATGAGACAATACACAGAAGTTAAGGGTTTAAAAAAAAAAAAAAAGGCAGTCCACTCAGCTTTTGGACATCTTACCACTTAGGAAGTGTTTCCCTACATCAACTAGAATTTTAACATCCTTTCCTTCCACCCATTGCTCCAAGCTCTTTTTTCTGGGGCCAAACAATACAAATCTAATTCTTTGGCCACACAACTACACTTGACTTTCCTCTGAGCTGCCTTTTCTCCAGGCTAAACATCCTCAGGTCTCTTGGAAGATCTTAATTTGGCATGTCCTCAGGCCCTTTCCCTTCCTGGTGTGTATGTCCTCTAGTTTAACACTATTCTTCTTAAATAGTGGAGCCCAGAGCTGAACACAGTTTGCATATAGGGAAGCTAGGTAGTGCAGTGAGTGCTTAGAGGGCTAGGCCTGGAGTCAAGAAGACCTGAGTTCATATCCAGCCTCAGATACGTCCTAGCTCTGTTAACCTCTGTCCAACTATTAATTCAGCTGTAAAATGGGATAATAATAGAACCTACCTCTCAGCATTAAAAAAAAAAAAAAAACTCTTACCTTCTGTCTTAGAATTGATACCAGTATCTATACCAAGGCAGAAAAGTGGTGAGGGTTAGGCAATTGGGGTTAAGTGACTTGTTTAGGGTCACAGAGCTAGGAAGTGTCTGAAGCCAGATTTGAACCCATGACCTTTGTCTCCTAAGCCACCTAGCTGCCCAGAAGATTATTTTCTGTGATGTCCCTCCCTTCTCATAGTTTTTTCTGGGGCAGGGTGTGTGATTCAGGGCCTTTGAGCGCTGAGAGAGGGGACCTTTTGCATCATCCTGGAATATGTGTGCTTTCCATTACCCTAACTATTATACTGTTTCAGGGTGGAGCTGCATTGAGGAAGATTTCCTTTGTAATCAGCCCTGTGGAAAGAGGTATTTGTTGGTATTGGGTCATCATCCAGAGCTTTCTTCCTGTCTGGGATGCTTGGAACTGTTGTATTCTGCCCTGATCAGATTACATCTAGAGTATTATGTTCAGTTCTGGACAGCATATTTTTGGAAGGACATAGATAACAGGAGAATTTCCAAAGGAGGGTAACTGGGATATTGAAAAGTTCTGAGATCGTGCCATATTAGGATCAGTATAGAAGGTACTGAGGATATACAGCATCGAGAAGAGAAGACTTGTATAGGTGGGAGGGATGAGAAGGGGAGGATATGAGAAGCTATTGTTGGCATCCAAAAGGCAGAACTAGGAAAATAATGGATAAAAGTTGCCAAGGTAATTTTTGTCTTGATGTCAGAAAAAACTTTCCTAACAGAACTATCCAAAAGTGAAATGGGCTGTCTTGGAGAGAGTGGGTTTTTCCTCATTTGAGGTCTTCAGACAAAGGCTGAGGGGGAACATTTGTGGAACATTTTGGTTGGACTAGATGGCTAAGAGGGTCCCTTCTAATGTTATCTCAGATCTCATGATATGGCTCTGACACATTGCTTATGGACTCAGACTTCTAATGAAACATCTCCTATGCCAAATCCAGACACTGGGGAGAGAAGGAGACTAGAAAATAGTCCTATGTCCCCTACATACTAAGGTATGCAAACACACATGTATTTGCAGGCTCACTGCACATTGGCACTTCTATCTGATGCTTCATCTCTTCTGCAGCATCTGTCCCTGGAGCCCCACATAGTTAGATAGCCCACAGGGGAGAGAAACATTAAAAGGTACCATCTCAGGAAAAAATGATGCTTTCCGCCAAGGTTGGAAATGAGTTGGAGAGTTGATGAGGCGGAGAGTTGCAGGGAGAGGGAGGCTGTTTCTGAGGGTAGGATTCTCAAAGGAGAGAGGTGGTGACTGGAATCAATTTGACATCTGCATTGGTTGAACTTGCCAGGGAATCCAGGGAAGCCAATGTGGATGAAGTGGGCCAAAGAGAGGCTTGAGAGGGAACCCATGGTGTGACCTAGGACCGCTCCATGGTTTTGGGAAGTCAGATCAGCAGAAATCCTAACGATTTTAGCAAGAAGATAATAATGCTACTCCACTCCTTCATCCAGGCATAAAGGGACTCAAATTGTAATTTTTAAGCCCCGCAGACACCATTTTTCTCTTGTTATTCTGTCACCTTCTATATGTTGTGTTGCTGGAGCTGAGAGGAGGCTAGGAACCCTATGCTTTCTAGTATTACTCACAAGACCCATGTTGAGCATTTCCACTGGTATTGATACTTGATTCTCCTTTGGTCTTTTGGCTTTTTTCATAGCTGCTTAGACTAGACTTGAGCTACCTTGTGAGACAACATTTAATGAGGTATGGACTAAAAAGTCAAGAGATTGGTTTTTAAAACAAATGAAATGGGAGCTTATCTTTAATCCTTCTCACTAAACTGTGTCCAGATTTAAGGTCATGACCTTGGAAGGTACCACTCATTCCACTATTATAATTATTCAACACATTTTTGAAACTCCTCTTTGAGAGGATCTGTTCAGATCCAGAAGCCAAGAAACCATCAGTGACCATCATTGGTTTTGACATATAATTTCTGTTTTTTTGTTTGTTTGTTTTGTTTTGAAAAAATAGTTACCCCTTCAACGGATGTGAAATGGGTACCGAACTGCTGCAGTTGCCTTTGCATGGTATAATGGATGGGTTATTATTGGTCTGGGAGTCAGGAAGACTTGGGTTTGAATTCTGGCTTGGACATTTACTAGCAGTATGATTCAGGGACAAAGTTTTAGTTTCTCCATCTGTAAAGTGAGAGGACATCCTTAAAAAAAAACAAAAACAAAAAAACCAAGCCAAAATAACGCACTCTTCCTTCTGTTTTAGAACTCAGTTCTAAAGAGAAGAGTGACAATCGGGGTTAAGTGACATGCCCAGGATCACATAGCTAGGAAGGACAGATTTGAACCTAAGTCTTCCTGACTCTAAATATGGTGATCTACCCACTGAGCCACTTAGCTGCCTGAAAAGGGTTGGATTTGACTGATGACCTCAGAAGTTCCTTTTACCACTCATCTTATTATTCTGTGATCTCTGCACTGGGAAATGGTTTTTAAGCCAGAATCCCCTTACAGTATGAGAAATCTTTATCTCTGAACATTGAGCAAGGAAGCCTTAGAGTTCCAGGAGATAAACTGTAGTCTCTATATTGGGGAAAATCTCTCTTTTTATTGGCTTTTTATACTGAGAGGTTGAGAGCAGATTCAGAAGGGACTGTTTTCAGCTTAATGACACAAACCTTAAACAACATTTCTTCCAGGTGGTGAAGGAAAGCTACTACTAGTTTATCTGGGAGTGGGATCTGCCAGTGATAATGCTTTTCTCTACCTCTTCTGCCTTCCCTAGACACCATACCTGTTGTTAAGGGGCACATATGTGAGTTTTTTTTGGGAATCAGAGATGTGCCACTCCAATCATCTTTCTCATTGTCCTTAGGACCTTTGATGTCTTAACCAGAGAGACCATTAAACTCATAGACCAACTATTTATGGAGTTAGGGCAGCTAGGTAGCACAGTGGTTAGAATGCTTGGCCTGAACCAAGAAGACTTATCTTCTTGAGTTCAGGTCTGGCTTCAGCTTCCAGTTGTGGCTCGTGGGCAAATCACTTTACCCTGTTTGCTTCAGTTTCCTCATCTGTCAAATAAGCCAGAGAAGGAAATAGCAAACTACTCCAGTATCTTTGACAAGGAAACCCCAAATGGGGATGTCATGTCTAAAGAGTTAGACCCAAATGAAATTATTGAACAACAACATTTATTGAGTTGATTTATGCCTTGTCTTTGCAGAGTGGGAATTTTATTTCTTATTCCCCAAGTGTCTTATTGTGATGTGTATCTGAGTTCCCTTATAATATGACTCCATATTTTGTATATTGTATACATGCTACAAGCTAATAAGAAATTACCTAGGGACAGCTAGGTAGCACAGTGGATAGAGTGCCATGCCTATTGGAGTTGGGAGGACCTGGGTCCAAATCTGGCCAAAGACACTTGGGCAAGTCACTTAACCCAGATTGTCTAGCCTTTGCCACTCTCTTAGAATTGATACTAAAGGCATAGTTTTAAAAAGAAAAAGAAATTACTATTCATATATTAGTGCCATGTAACAACGTACTGTTTATTCTCTGTCCTTGATAGACTCATCCTAGAATCTGTAACACTTCAGAGACAGACCTTAGGGGATTCCCTAAAGATTATAGAAGAGAGGACAGTCCAGGATCTGGAGGAAGAGCGAGCACGACTGTTAGAGGATCGGAGACAGAAGATGGAACGGCTTCGGGAGGAGCTGTGGCGAGAGGAAGAAGAGGAGAGGCAGAGACTTGAGCAGCAGAAGGACAAGTCCCTCAGGTCCTGTTCCTTCCTTTTAGGGAGGATGCTGTGGGGATGCTTTGGGGAGGAGGAACTCAGGCCTTGAAATTATATTGGCAGTGATATTCATTTGGGGGCTGTCATGTTTTCCTCCATCTTACACCAGAATGCTTCTTGGTTGTTCTTGGCCTAGAAAAGAGCATAGAATCCTAGTTTTGGAAGGACCCCCAGAAGTCATCTAATTCAGCTATTACCTGAAACATAAATCTGCTGTGCCATCATCCCTGATAAATTCACTCAGCCTGCAGTGACAAGAAACTTACTCTACTTCCCAAAGGAGTCCATTCTACTTTTGGGACAGCCCTGATTGTTAGAACGTGTTTCCCTGTATTGAACAAAAGTCTTGTCATTTCTACCCAGTGCTCCTTTAAAAAAAATTTTTTTTTAGTAGGAAAGGGGATGGTGTAGTACAGAAGAGAGATGCAAATAGCAGCTAGAAAGAATCCTTTTAAATGACTGACTGAAAATTTGAGTGGAAGTTGATATAGCGTGTTGGAGTCTAGGTTAAATTAAACCCCAACATTAAAATTTGCAAATTATGTTTAATCTAAGGTTAACTGTTTTGGATCAATTAAAATAGAAAAAAAATACCTCATGATACAAAATGCTATAACTTGAGATTTTTTTTGTGCTAATGATGTATTTAAAAAAAAAAGTTTTTATCGAAGTTTGGGAACTGAAGTTCAGGGTTTTATCTATATTATATTGCTAATATATTTGTTAGATGGAGGTTTCTTTTTAATAACCTTAAATGCCATCAATTTAAATGTTAGTCACTAATGCTTCCCTCCTTCCCTGAGATAATTATAGGGCTTATATAAAACTTAAAATTTGAAAAAAACAAACAAACAAAACCAAAAGGGTGGAATGCTTTCAGCTGGTGCTCAGACATTAATACCCCCTAAATATCCCAATATTATTATGGGTCTAGTGTGATATTTTATTTTAATCATTTTTCTAGGATCAGTGCTTTTATCTCCCAACCCAGTATCATGTACAAATTTTATTAACATACTTATACTTTAAACATTTTTATTATATACTTAGTAACCATCCATAACAGTAAAAGACATTTAAATAAACATGCAAAAAATGATGTGCAAAATCACAGACTCCACATTGTTTACCATTTGTTTAAAAATATGTGAATTATATATATGTGCTAAGATAAATATCCTCTGCTTCTGTGTTCCCTTTGGATTTGTTTTACTTTGATACTTTTTTCTTTTGATTCTGTAACTGTATCCATTACTCTTAATTCTGCCCTTTGAACCCAAGTAGAACAACAAAGCAAGTCATTCTTTCAAAAAACAACCCTTCAGATAGGTGAAGATCTTCACTTGTTTTGTGCCCCCTAAAATGCCTTCCTCTTTGTTATATTTCTACATTGTTTTAGCAGATGGGTACATTATATGGATTTGGCTCCCCTCACTATCCTGGACTTCCTTTGTTTTTACTAAAATGAGGGACTAAAAACTGAGAAATGGTACTCGGATCAGCACATCACCCCAGCTTGTTCTGAACGCTATGTTTTTGTTAATGCAACCTCAGGTCCCATTAACTCCTCTGACTGAGGTATTTCAGTGTTGATTCATTGGGAGCAGTGGTGTAGATAATCCCAGACCATTTGTATTTAGCTTTGGAATTGATTCAGCTTCTTTTGGCAGCAGATTTGCCTTCATCGTTTTATTTTGCTTAGCCCAATATTAAAGTGAGCTTGAATTTCCTGAGCATAAACCAGCTGACAGTGAAGAATCCAGGCAGCTTTAGAAGCGCATTATGTAAATCTGGAGAAGCCAACCTGAGATTAAACAATGGCAGGCTCTAATCTAAAAATCAGATAATCCATTGGTGGATAATCAAAAGAGTTGCCTATATTTGGTCTGGGATTATGCTGTTTTGGAATGAGGCAGCCAGCTTTCCATCTTTGAGACAACAGGTGACCCCCAAGTCATTGTTCCTTACCTCTTCCTAGAAATTGGCAGAGGGAGGGAGCATAGACTTAGTTGGAAATAGATTCATCTCTAGGAAGCTTCCTGCTCAGTTGTCCTGCAGGCCGACAACAAGGGCCTTGAAGAGGAAAAAATTTTAAACAGAAGAGGAAATAAGTTAAACGTCTTCACAAGAAACTCTTCTATGTTTCTTTCAGGTCTCTGAGGGAGCAACTTAAGAAAGCAACTGAGGAGGAAGAGGCTCGAGTGAGAGAAGAAGAGAATCAGAAGCTTTCTAAACTCCGAGCTCAGATCCTAGCGAGTACAGAAACACATGAGCATCAGATTAGGTGTGGATCCTACTGTGAACCCTCCCAGGCTTCCTTGAGAACCTTGCTCATATTTTACAGAAAAAATGAGGGCATTTGCCATGAATTCCCTCTTCTCTTCTTTTCCTTATCTTCTGTTACTCAGACCTCTTTTACTACTCTCCCTTCCTTCACCCCTGTCACACATGATGCATTACTTCTGAATGAAGTCAACTCCACTTCTTTTTCAAGTGATCCCATTTCTTCCCATTTCCACCAACAGATTGCTCTCCCAACTCTGTCACTTATTTTTGATCTGTCTTAGTGCTTTCTTGTTTAGGTATCAGTACCATATTTTTGTCATAAAAGGAATTTGGAAGAATTCCTTCTTCCCCTATTTTTCTAGATACTTTATGCAGTATTGGAATTAATTGTTCTTTGAATGTTTAGTAAAATTCACTTGCCTGTCACTTATTTTTAATCTCTCCCTGCCCTACTGGCTTTTTACCTACTGCCTACAAATACACCTATCTTTCCCTTATTGTCCAAAAAAAAAATGCTTACTTCATCTTTCCATTCTTGCTAACTCTTCTGACCTTTGTGACTAAATTCCTTGAAAAAGTCATCTACAATAGATGCCTGCATTCTCTTTTCTCACTCTTTTCTTCTTCCTTTACAAGTCCAACTTCCAACTTCATCATTCCATTGAAATCGCTTTCTCCAAAGTTACTAATGATCTCTTAGTTGCCAAAGCCAACAGCCTTTTCTCAGTTCTGATTCTCTTTGATGCTTCCACAGCCTTTGAAACTGTTGATGACCCTCTCCTCCTTGATATTCTATTTTCTCTAGATTTTCAGGACATTTCTCTATCCTGGTTCTCCTGTCTATCTGATTGCTTCTTAGTTTCAGCCTCTGTAGGATCTGCATCCAGAATATGTCCCCTAACCATAGGTGGCCTTCAGGGTTCTGTCATGGGCCCTTTTTCTTCCTATATATTTCTTAATTGGTGGTCTCATCAGTTCTCATGAATTAAATTGTCATCTCTATACTGATGATACTCACTCAGATTGACCTATCCTGCCCCAACCTGTCTGTTGGCCTTCAATCTCACATGTCTAACTACCTTTCAAACATCTTGATTTGGACATCCAGTAGACATCTTAAACTCATTGTGTCCAAAATTGAACTCATTATCTTTTCCCCTAAACCCCTCCCCCCTGCACCCTTTACCCCTAACCCACCTGGAGGCCAACACTATCCTTCTAGCCATCCTCATTATTTCTTACCCCTCATATTGGACCTATTGCCAAGACTTGTCAATCCCATCTCTGTAACATCTCTCAAGTGTGCCCTCTTCTCTGACACTGCCACTACTCTTGTACAGGCCCTCATCACCTCATGCCTGGACTAATGTAGTAGCCTGATAGAGAATCTGCCTACTTCAAATCTCTCCACATTCCAGGCCATCTTCCATTCAGCTACTAACATAATTTTCCTAAAGTACAGGTCTGACAGTGTCACCTACCTACTCAGTAAACTCCAGTGGCTTCCTGTCACCTCCAGGATCAGTTACAAAATGCTTGGTCATTCAGAATTCTTCATTACCTAGCTCCCTCTTAACTTTCCAGTCATCTTACCCATCATATTATTCCCACCGTGTTCCAAATACTCTTCAATCCAGTGAGGCTGACTTCCTTGCTATTCTTTGAACAAAACATTCCATCTCTTGACTCTGAGCATTTTCTCTAGATGTCTCTCATGCCTGGAATGTTCTGTGTTCTCCTTCCTTGTCTCTGCTTTCTGGCTCCCTGGGCTTCTTTTAAGATTCCACTAAAATCTCACCTTCTGCAAGATAGATACTTCCTTGATTTATCCCTTCTCCAATTTGTTATTTATTTCCTATTCTGTAAATATCCTGCTTTTTGCAATATATTTGTTTGTTGTCTCCACCATTAGATTGTAAGCTTCTTGAAGGCAGGGACTGTCTTTTGCTTCTTTTTAAATCCTATTGCTTAGCATGGTTCGTGGTACAGAGTAGGCACTTAACAAATGCTTATTGATTGGTTGACTGATGGAGAATAGGTTTTTTAGTCTCATCCTCTTGCCCTCCTTTCTCTCCAGGGCAGAGCAAGAAGCTTCACTACAGAAAGTAAGAGAAAACTTGGAGTCATTGCAGAAGGCTGAGAAGTCTAGCCTGGAACAGAAAAAGAAGCAGATGCTAGAGAGACTTAAGGAGGAGATAGAGGATAATGAAAAGAGAGAGAAAGCCCTCTTGGAAGAAGAGAATGAAAAAGCAATGAGTCAACTGAGAGAACGGCTGGAAGATAAAAGGAAGGAGGTGTGTATGTCTAGTTGGAGACCTTTGGGTATAGTTAGTGAGTGTCCTCACCCCTAATGTGGAATTTCCATTGGTTCACTCTATGAGAAAGAAAACAGGGATGAGCCTAGGGCCGGGTCAGGGGGAGGAGGAAAATCAAAGCACTCATCTTTAAAGGTTGGAATAGATTAGAGAACAGATCTGGAGAAAGAGTGACTTTGGACTCATTCCTCACCAGGCGCTCCAAAGGGACCTTTGTTCTTCTTGGGAGCAATAGACTTTGAAATGGTTTGGGAGTTCTTCCCTCAGAGGATGGGGACTGATCCTGTGACAGTAGCCACAGTGGTGCCCCCATCAGTGGTGGCAAATCAGGATTTGAGGAAAAATATCCTTGTCCCTAGCTGATCCTATGACTGCTTTAAGCACCATCCACCTTTAACTGGGGCAGAGTCTCTTGGGAGATCTCGCCTACCCTCAAATTAGATATTATATCATATTAGATGCCCCATAAAGATGAGATGATCTCATATTTGTATCTTGGGACTGATAATACACAGTATACTTGACACTTTTTCCTCTTCCTTTTTCTCTTAGCCTACTAATATTCCCCACAAATAAGTGTGAGAGTAAATAGAAAACTGGAGGGTTGACCCATACTTGCTTTGTGACTTCATTCAAATTGCTAAACTGCTCAGAGCTCCAAGGCAATGCTCTTAAGAAAATCCAATGCTGAGAAGGTGCCTATCTGTATTGGGAGAAGAGGTTTACTTATCCAGAATTCTTACTATGAATAAAATCTCAGGTTCTTACTCACCCTGCCTTCCCCGAAAATGGCAGGTTCTTTGGAGCTTTAGAGAAGTTTTCCCAGGGACTTTGTTACTTGGATGAGGAGAATAAACTCTAATGGCAACAATATTCAAAGCTTTGTATCTTTTGAGAGATTGGGAGTCAGGGTTTTTCATACCTTTGTTTAAACTCAAGAGAGATATCAGTTTGACTATAATCTTGCCCACAACTAAGAGAAGATTGGTGTTTTGGATACTTATTCAATTATAAATTATAGGAATTGTAGGAATAATTTCAGATAAACAAAGAAGTACATGTGATTCTTTAGGTCTTAAGTTTATTGCTGTTATATTTATATACCATTTGACCACTTATGAAGCACTTAGGATGTATATTATTTTATTTGATCCTCACCAATTATCCCATGAGATAATAGAAAAGTAGTATTTTTTTTTTAAACCCTTACCTTCCGTCCTGGAGTCAATACTGTGTATTGGCTCCAAGGCAGAAAAGTGGTAAGGGTAGGCAATGGGGGTCAAGTGACTTGCCCAGGGTCACACGGCTGGGAAGTGTCTGAGGCCAGATTTGAACGTGGGACCTCCCGTCTCTAGGCCTGGTTCTCAATCCACTGAGCTACTCAGCTGCCCCCTAGAAAAGTAGTATTAATCCCATTTTATGGATGAGGACACTGAAGCTCAGAAGGTTTAAGTATTTATCCATGAGCATAATCATAAGAGCTAGAACTCAAATCTAGGTTTTCTTGACTCCAACACCAGGGCTTTTCTATTATATGTACCAATACACAGTGGGAATTGGTTTTATGGTGTGGTTCCTTGTCCTTGGTAGCATCCAGTCAAGTACTCCATCTGCCTATACTCTCTTATGGTAACTTTGTTGCTTCCCTTGTCACAAGGCTCTGGCATCTCTGGAGAAGGAGCATGCAGGCAACCTGGAGAGGCTTCAGACTTCAGCTGAAGAGAAGCACCATGAGGTAAGACCATTTCTCATGCCTGCAGCACATTACCCTAGCACATTAGCTTACAGGTGGCAGGAGGCCAGGGGACCTTGGATCCAGAGAGTCAACTGTAGTACTATTGTATATTAGTCATAATTTAATAAAGGACTTCCCCTCTCAGTGGCCAGCTCCATTTCTACTGGATAATGAGATGAACTTACCCATAAAACAGAAAAGGATAGCAGAATGGATTTAAAAATTCCACACTATGCTGTCTACCAGAAACACAGTTGAAATGGGGAAACACACAACAGAGTAAAAGTAAAAGACTGGAGCAGAATATATTATGCTTTCACTTAAGTAAAAAAAAGCAGAGGTAGCAATCATGATATCAGACAATGCAGAAGTAAAAATTGATTTAAGCAAAAGAAGTAAGGGAGGAAATTATGTCTTGATAAAAGTACTATAGATGATGAAACAATATCAAATACTAAACATATATGCACCAAATGGCATATGCACCAAATTCTTAAAGAGGTTAGGTTACACAAGTTACAGGAGGAAATAGTAAAATTTTATGAGTGGAGAACTTCAACCTTCTCCTCTCAGAAATAGATAAATCCAACCAAAAGATAATTAAGAAAGAAGTTAAGGAGATAAATAGAACTTTAGAAAATTTAGATATAATAGACTTCTAGAGAAAATTGAATGGAAATAGAAAGTAAAATTCCTTTTTTCTCATTAGTACATAGCACCTTCACAAAAAACTGAGCATATAATAGGGCACAAAGACCTCCCAGCCAAATGTAGAAATGCAGAAATATTAAATGCACCCTTTTCTGACTATAATGCAAATAAAAACTACATTCAACAAAGGGCAGCAGAAAGACCAAAAATGAACTGGAAATTAAATAATCTTATCCTAAAGAATGAATGGGCCATTTCTGTTAGGTATTCTGAACAGGGTCTGGATTCTCTTCTTTCTCTCTCTCCTATTCATTTAGTTGTTAGGTCAAGTTGATTCTAGCCCCTGAGCATCTCTTAGGATGCCCTCTGTCCTTCTCTCTCCTCTCACTGCCTTGAGGTTAGTGTAAGTCCTTTACCTCTTCTCTGGGCTATTATAATGGCACTGTCTCTTTCCTAATTGGTGGGGTTCCCAGAATAAACTTCCTAAGCCACAGGTCTGATCATATAATTGATCTGCTTAAAAATCTCCAAGTGTTCTCTGTTGATTACCTCCAGGAACACAATCTTTTCCTGCCAGGCTTTGAAAACTGCCCACAGACTGGCTTGGGCTTTCTAGATGAATTTCATTCGACAACCCTTAACATGCTGTGCTTCAGCCAGTCGGATTGCCTTAAGTCTTCTTTGAGCTCAGTTTTCTGTCTGCTTTCTCTGTCCCTTCAGAGAGGTCCTGGAACCTACACTCTCACTCCCCTTTCCCTCCTTCAGGGCTCTGTTCTGGTGCTGCCTCTTATGTGGAACTTTTCCTGCTCTCTCCCTCCCCCCAAGCCTCTGACTTGTTAGTACTCCCTCCAATTAGCTCGTATTTGCTTAGAGCTTACGTGATGTCATCTGACCATGAGATGGAAGTGCAGAGGAGGCAGCTACTTACTGTGTTTATTTTATGTTTATTTACATATTTGTCATCCCCTGAGAGAAGGACTTTCCTTAATCAGAGTTGGTATTTGTATAACTTTAAGGTTGGCAAAGCGCTTTACAGATCCTCTCACTTAATCCTCATAACCACCATTAGATGCTATGATTGCCTCCATTTTATAGAAGAGAAAACTGGGCTTGATAGAAGTTAAACAAGCCCAGGTTCACAAACTAGGGTGTGTCTGAAGTCTCCCTATTGTGCCCATACTATCTCCTTCACATTTCTTTCTTTCTTTTTTCTTTTTTTGATAAACCCTTACCTTCTAAGATCTTAGAATCAATACTGTATGTTGGTTCTAAGGCAGAAGAATGGTGAGGGTTAGGCAATGGGAGTTAAGTGACTTGCCCAGGGTCACACAGCTAGGAAGTATCTGAGGTCAGATTTGAACCCAGGACCTCCCATCTCTGGGCCTGACTCTCAATCCACTGAGTCACCCAGCTGCCCCCCCTCTCACATTTATTGAAGGCAAGAACATATTCATTTTGTTTTTGTCTCCCCAGTGCCTAGGCCAATGTCTGGCACATGAAAAGCATTTGATAAATGATAGGTGCTTGGTAGGAACTTAATGTTCATTAGGTTTATTAGGAACTGAGCCCCTCCCTAAAGTGTTCCCTGAAGATATAGCCAGGGACTTCTCATAGCATCATTAATTGAGAACTGGAAGGGACTTTAGAGTCCACAAGGGATTTATTCCTTGCCCCAGGGCACACGGGTAGCCATAAAGGGCTGGCGTGAGAGCCAAGTTCCTTTGGCTCCAAAGCCAGCATCCTATACTGCCCTCCACTGTTCCCCTCCTGCCTCTTTAGCACTGTTTGGTCCCTCCTCAGGTCATTGCTGGCCTGAAAAAGCAGATAGAAGAGGTCCATCGGAGGGAGGAGGCCCAGCTACAGGAAGAACTGGGCCAGGCAGAACAGAGAATCCAACAGAAAAGTTACCGAGTGACCGAGTATGAAAGAGAGGTGAATATTGCTCTCAGCTGCCCGAGGGATGGCTAGGGAGGGGGATGGGTGGCCACCACCAGCTTGTGAGCAGACCTCTGTTGTGCTCACCTTCCTCCCATCTGCCGTGGGCTCCCCTGGGCCGAAGGAGGGCCCTTGTCCTGGCTCACTCCCTCAGTGGGGTTTGGTATGTGTGGGTCAGCAGTCATTCATGCCATGGGCTCAGGGCCCCCGCCTTGGATGCCAGAGGGCTGTGTGGGCACATATCTGTACCCGGGCCTCTGGTCCTGCCCATCGTAGCCTTTCTGGGTCCCTGCAGCTGAGTGACCTCCTGAGAGACAAGAGGGAGGACGTGGAGAAGGAGCATGAGCGGAGGCTGGACAGAATGAAGGAGGAGCATCAGCGAGTGCTGACGGAGGCCAGGGAGCAGTATGATGATGAGGTAGCCCGCTCCATCATCCCCTTGTATGTGCCGCGCGGCTGTGAGGCGGCAGGGGCCCGGGATAAGCCCCCAAGGACCACTGGATGGGCAGCACGTGGAGGCTGAGCAGTGCTGTTTGAGTTCCTGTGTGTGTGTGGGGATTCTGGAGGCATGCCTGCCATTTCTCCTGGGCTTCTCCCCTCCCCTCTGTGTGCCACAGTGGCCTGCCTTCCCCCCATGGCTCTGTCTGTCTGTCTGTCTCTGGGCCAGCCTGTTCTCTCCCTGGCTGCTCGTCTCCCCTGTGGCAGTGGGGGCTCCACGGGGCTCGCTACAGGCTTTGCCAGTTGTGTCCGACCCATTGTGACCCCGTGCAGGCTTTTCTTTGCAAACACACCAGTGATTTTCCATTTCCTTCTCCAGGGGATGAAGGCAAGCAGACCTCAAATGACTTGTCTGGGGTCACACAGCTAGTGAATGTCTGAGGCCAGCTTTGAACTTGGGGCTTCTGACTCCAGGCTTGGGACTCTATCCACTGAGCCACCTTGCTGCCTCCATCTAGCGTATAGTAAACATAGATAAGTCTCGGGCCCACAGTATACGCACTTAACTGTTTGTTGTCTGATTGACTAATTGACCTGCCTGGGATAAGTCACCTCAAGGTAGTGTGGAACACACCCTCCAGAGGAAGTCTTCAAGCAGAGGCTGGATTGCCACGTGTCAACCATGTTTAGTCCAGCATACAGATTGGACTAAGGAAAGGACCCCTGTGGTTATTCTCACTTGGGAGGTTATTGTGGTTTAGTGGCAATAGCCCTGGATTTGGAGTTGGACCTGGGTTCAAATTCCAGGTCTTTACCTTTGTGACTTTAGACAAGTCCCTGAACCCCTGTGATTCTGTTTCTTCCTATTTGAAAATGAGCCTGCTGTTCTCAGTGAACCACTGTGTCCATGTAAGTGCTAAACCATTTCATTTTGTCCCTAAGTTGTAGCCGGGAGGAACCTGTCCCTCTTGCTGAGGCTGAGGCCTTTCGTGTGCCTTCCTCGAGACCTTCTCTGTTTGACAGGTTATGGGTGGGTCCAGAGCCTGGAGTCAGGAGCCCATGGGGTTCAAATCTGGCCTCAGACACTTCCTAGCTGGGTGACCCTGGGCAAGTCACTTAACCCCCATTGCCTAGCCCTTACCACTCTTCTGCCTTGGAGCCAATACTTAATATCCATTCTAAGACAGAAGGTAAGGGTTAAAAAAAGGTTATGGATGTCTGAGTGTATGTGTGTGCTCTAGAGAGTTTGTCTTTTTTTTTTTTTCAACTTTGCCTTTCTGGAAGGGTTGGCTTCCATGATATTACTCTATCTTTGCTCTTACTTGCCTAAGCTTGTGGGGAAACCCTATGCCCTGTGTCTCTGCCAATGTCCGTTCTGATTCTGTGGCCCGTCTCCCAGCCTGGCCTCCTTTTTCCTCTGGTAGGAGAGGAAGCAGCGAGCGGAACTTCGGACAAATCTGTCCAGTGAGATGGAGCGTCTGAGGCGGGCTCATGACCGGGAGCTGGAAACTGTGCGGCGGGAACTGGAAAGGCAGCTCAGCGAGATCCGGCTCAGACACCGAGAGCAGGTGAGTGGCTGGTCCCCACGGGCATGAGGGAGTACGGGAAGCCCCTTGTCAAGCACTTGTAGCACTGGAGACCTGCCTGGCTCATCTGCAGGCCAGGTATTCTCAGAATATTCAGCCTTTCCCTACCCATATTGGTAGAAGCATGGCGGGCAGAGTTTTTGTTTTCTCTTTTGTGCCTTTGGAATAGGTTTGGGTAAAGGTGAGGTTTGTGGGGTGGGGAGGAGGAACCATCAGGGGAGATTGAGGATCCCAGCACTTTGGGAAACTCTGGGATCCTAATTATTCTTGACTTCACCTCCTTCCTTATGCCTCTGGCATCTTTATTTCCATCTACCCTTTTGTCCAGGAAAGGAAGCTTGAGGATTTAGAAGCAGACTTCGAATCCAGAAATAAAGATATCAAAGCCAGATTGGTCCAATTGGATACGCAAGTAAGTGACTTGAGGCGAGAGTGATAAGGTACAGGTCGGAGTTCTCAGGTGCCTCAATGCCAGCCTGCCTTTCCTCATGGGGGAGGCCCTGATAGATGTTCTCTTTGTCTTCTAATCTTGAGAGGGGTTGGGGTTGGCAGCCAAAGTTCCCCATCTCTCCTTTAATTATATCTTAGGAGGAAACCATCAGAAAGAAGAAGCAGCAGCTTCTAGATGTAGAGAAGCAGATTGCCTTGGAGAGAGAGGTCTGTTTTATTCCATCCCTAGTCTTCTCTCTGTGCCTTTTTCCGTTTCTCTCTGCCTAATTCTTTTTGGTCCAGTTAAGAACACTGGGGTTCAACACCAACATGGAAATCATTCTCCAAATCAACACCTGTGGGATGGATGCTTCAGGATGCTAAGTAGTCATGCTTATGGTGAAGGAAACAAGCCTGGTGGGACCCCTGTGACCTAGGAGCCTAGGAGAAATGTGTCTCCTGTCTGTTCTTTCTCCTCTCCTACTGTACTTTCCTGGGTCCCACCTTCTAAGAGTATGACTCCTCCCCAGTTCTCCTCTTCCCTTTCTTCCTTTGACCCCTAGGAGACTCCACTTTCCTTCTGCTTTCAGGAAGCTACAGCTACCCACCAGCAGCTGGAGGAATCAAGGAAAGAGCAAGCCCACCTGGCGGAGTCCACTCGGCAGTTGCGCCGGACCCTGGAGGATCTGCGGTCAAAGAAGGTTGAGCTGGAGTCCCAGGTAGAGGTGCTCCAGGCTCGGATTCAGAGGCTGCAGAGACGTATGAGGTAGGGGTTCTGGAATCCCTCGGTCCAGCTAGGCAAGCATGCTCCCCTGCTGATGGTCGTGTCTTGCTCTTCATGTACCATGAGCATGGAAATGAAACTGGGTTATGTAGATCCTGACTGCTGGCCCTTCTGGTGTGTGGGAGCAATCCTTGCTCTGCTCCCTTGTTTCCCAAGAATTGTGTGGGGATGGTGGGTGGTGGGATTCCCCAGCAGGAGGAGTCTTGGGGAGAGAAATGAGGGAAGGGAATTAGGGAATAAATATTTATATAGCATGTGCTATATGCCAGGCCCTGTGAAAAGTGCTTCACAAAGATGATCTCATCTGGTAGATAGGGGCTTTTATTATCCTTATTTTACAAATAAGGACACTGAGGCAAACAGGTTCAGTGACTCACCCAAGGTTCACACAGCGGGTGAGTCCCTGAGGCCAGAGTTGAACTCGGCTCTTTCTGACTCTAGTCCAGCACTCTGTCTACCTAGCTGCCTCTAGAAATGAGTCTGTAATCACCCAGCCCCCTCCTCTGAATCAGGGCTGATGGGCCTCAGGAGTGACCTGGGACAGACTTTAGCATGGGATAAGCCTGCTTTGTTCATTGTGTCAGTTAGGTGTTTGTCGAATGATGAGGGGACAGATGGGTATGTTAGCATGAGCATATCTCCTCTCGCCTCCCCTCTGTTCTAGTGACCTGGAGGTGGAGACCCAGAGGAAGCAGGATGTCTTAAATGAGCTAGCTGTTGAGGAGATCACCGCCTCTCCTCGCCGTGATGGAGAACTCCATCTGGAAGACCTGAGGAAGTCCTTGGGGACGGTGAGCTAGAGTCAGCTTGGTGGAGGATGAGAAGCTTAGCATGGGTTGGGAGAGCACATCTTGGAGGGAAGGGGGCTCAGCTTTGTAGGCTTTAGGTAGTTGCATTCCTGCTTCATCTGCACTCTTGGTTCTGTTTTTCTCAGATCCTCTGGTACCTGTGCCACCTTCCCTGTCTGACTTTTCCCCCTTTCTTAAGCCAGCTGGGATCTTACCATTTGCTAGTGACCATCCAGCTCATTTAGGTGTTTTTCCTAGTTAGCTTCTTCCCAGCAGGCTGAGACACACTGCAGGAGAACTGGCAAAGCAGGTGCTGGTGTGGCTGTTGGGACCACTTCTGTCTCCAGGTTGGAGGAGTTGGTGCCTAACTCTCTCATTGTTGTGCCTTTCTGCTCTTCCCTGTAGACCCTCGATAAGGAGCTCACTGCTGGCGCCACTCAGAACAATGAGGAGAGCCCTCCCCAGTTGGATAAGTAAGTATTGGAGCCCCTTTATGCTCTGCATAGAGTAGGTACTTAATAAATTCATGTGGAAAGCATCAGTTGAAAGGAAGTTTACCATCAGTGAGGCTGGGGACAGGAGATAGGCTCTCAGAACAGGGCGGAGGAAAGCCACAGAGCCATCCAGTTCCTCCAGATGAGGAGAATTTGGGTGTCTGTCCAGTAGCCTGCAGGGTCAGGAAGGGAGGATTAATGATCCCTAATGGCAGTCCTGTTCACAAGAGCTTCAGGACATGCTGTGTAGGTCCTGGCCTTTCTCCCTAATGGTTGTCTGCAAGCACTTATCTGTCCCTTGAGTGCTACCCCCTAAAGCTTCTCTCAGTGACTCTGCACCCAGGGGATCCTGAGGCTTTGACAGGCACCAGCCTTTGGGTTTTCTTCTGATTGCCTGTACCTGGCTTGTCTCCTGCAGCCTCCGCCACTACCTCTCCTCTGAGGGCATGTCCCTTCGCAGTGCCAGGGAATTCCTGGTCCGGCAGACACGCTCCATGAGGAAGCGGCAGACGGCTCTAAAGGCTGCCCAGCAGCAGTGGCGCCACGATGTTGCTGCTGCCACTGCCGCCGCCGCTGCTGCCCAGCTGACCTCTGAAGATCTGCCCAATTCTCATGCCCTGGAAGATACGCGGAAGAGCATAGAGGAGGTAAAGAGGCCCAAGGGGAAGCGGGGAGGGAAGCCGAGGTCCTTCTGCCTATTGAGTAGGATAGGAAAGGATGGGGAAGGGCCCCTGATGGGATCCTTCTAGATTCTAGAATGCTGATTTTGGGCAAGGCTCCAGCCATTCGGAAGCTAAAGCAGGCTTCCATAGCATTGCATTGTATGTAATTGGTGCATCTTCATAAAATCTTTGAGTCTTAAAGAAATATGCCACATGATCCTACTGTGTAGTTTTTAAAAAATAATTTTTTAATAACCTTTATCTTCTGTCTTAGAACCAATACTTAGTAAGGCAGAAGAGTGGTAAAGGCTAGGCAGTCGGGGATAAGTGACTTGCCAAAGATCATACAACTAGGATGTGTCTGAGGCTAGATTAGAACTCAAGACCCCCTGTCTCCTGTCTCCTGTCTCCTCCTAGAGCTGAGCTAGGTCTGGCTCTTAATTTACTGAGTCACCTCACTGCCCCCTACTATATGGCTTTGAACATAATTGAGGCAGTGAGGTGGCTCAGTGGGTAAGAGCAGTGGACTTGGAGATCAGAGGACCCAAGTTCAAATCCTGTCTCATGCATACTAGCTGTATAACCCATGGCAAGCCACTTAACCTCCATTTGCCTTAGTTTTCTCAACTGTAAAAGGTAGTGCCTACCTTGCAGGGTTGTTGTAAGAATCAAGTGAAATAACATATACACAGCTCTTTGCAAACCTTAAAAGTGTTTTATGTAAATGTTAGTAATTAATATAACAGCTTTTGGCATAAGTTGATTCTGAGACCCTTTATTACAGAGAATAAGGACTTAATACTTTTTCGGTAGAAGTCACAGACTTGATTGGTCAGACCATTTGATGTTGCCAGCAAAGCAGACCTCTTTGGGACATTTCGACTTTCATTCAGAAGGCTGATGCTACAGTTTGCTTAATACCAATAGCCTGTGAGACTGTATGGGTTAGAAAGGCAGGAAGGAACCCTGGAGCTGAGCAAAGCCTGAGCACCTGGTATTAACAGAAAGGCTGGTCTCCCCTGGGCTGCTTACCATCAGGCTAATGAATGCTGCCTCCTCTTCCCACTCCCATCTGCGCCCTACCAGCGCACTGCCCTGATTCTCTTGCCCTTCTTTCTTTCCTGACTGTAGGAGACAAAAAAGCTGGATGAGATGAAGTCAGCCATGCGCAAGGGCCAAGTTCTGCTGAAGAAAAAGGAGGAGAAGCTGAGTCAGCTAGAGAATTCTCTCCGGGAAGAGGTACAGCTCTTTAGGTTCATGACTCAGGGTAGAAGAGCCTTGAATGTTGTCTTCCTTTTGCTCAGATGACATAGGTCAGGTCTTTTGCCTTGGAGTAGGAAGGACTGGAAGGTCCAGATTTGGAGAGAGGGCAATGGGAGAATGGTGTTTTTTTTTAAACTCTTATTTTCTAGACAGAAGGGCGAAGGCTAGGCAAATGGGATTATGTGACTTGCTTAGGATCGTACAGCTAAAAAGTGTCTGAGGCCAGATTTGAACCCAGGTCCTCCTAATTCTAGGCCTGGTGCTCTAGCTACTGCTCATCTGAGTTTTGAGGTAGATCAGGGGAGGCATGGTGCCTGAATTTGGAGTCAAACTCCTGGCTTCTCTTGTTTCTGGTCCTGTGACCTCAGGGAGTTCATGTAGTCTTTCTTGGCCTTGGTTTCCACATTTATAAAACAGTGGATTGGGTTAGGTGGCTTTCTGAGGTCCCATGATCATAAGGAGAGTGCACTTGTAGGCCCAGCTGTATCTGCTTAGTGATTCTGAGCATCCCGGGACCCTCACCCATGTCGTCCCAAAGACGTAATAAAAAAAGCCATTGAAAAGGTGCTCTGTTAAGACAGCTGTGCTGCTCTAAGCCCCTGTGCCACTTTGCTGACCTCCCAGTGGATAGAGCCCTAAGGGACAGGCTAAGGCTCAGGGAGAGAAGAGTCAGGCCATCCTCGGGGTGAAGGGTAGGAATCAGCTAAGAGAAATAGGTGGCTGCCTATGGTGGTGCAGTGGATAGAGCGTCGGACTTGGAGTTAGAGCCAAGTTAGAGCCAAGTTTGCATCCTGTCACAGACCTCCTGGCTCTGTGACCCAGGGGCAAGTTACTTAACCTCTCAATGCTTTGGTTTCACCTACCACACAGGTAGGTGTTTTTTTTTAGCCTTTTCTTAGTAACAACTCTTATGACAAAAGAGCAAGGGTTAGGCAAACAGAGTTAAATGACTTGCCAGAGTCACACAGTTAGGAAGATTCAGAAGCCAGATTTAAACCCAGGTCCTCTTGACTCCAGGCATAGTGTTCTATTCACTGTGCCACCTAGCTGTCCCCCACACAGAGTTGTTATGAGGATCAAATGAGTTAGTATAGTAAAGGGCTTTGCAAGCTATAAAGAACTATACAAATGCTAGTTATTATTATAATATAGATATTTTCACTGCCAGAAAGTTCTGCTTTCTGTGGCATCAGGTATTTGTTTTTTGTTAAATTGTATGCGTTCACTACAGTAACATACAAGTAATTATTTCCAGACATGGGAGAGAGTGTGGCGTGGAGGGTGGATGGGTTCAGTGGAGATTATGGATATTTTCAAGTCCTGCCCTCAGGTGTTCTGGCTCTAGGGCCAGGTCCTGTCAGTTGGAGAGAGTGGTTGAACCCACATTGGCTGCCCTTCTCCTTTAGCATCCCAGCAGAGTTGTCTTCATAGGTCTCTGCTGCCCTTAGGGCAGTGAGGTGGTGTTTGAGCCCATGGTGTCCTCAGCCCCCATTGGCCACATGGGCAGGAGGGCATTGGGTCCATCAGACAGACAGGTTCTTCTCCAATTAGCTTTCAGATGAGGACACCCTGAGAGGAACGCCCGGAAGAAAGGTGGTAACATTTGACCTTAGTGATTTTGAAGACAGCAGTATCAGCTTGGAGACTTCCCCTCTGCCCCACGGTAAGCAGTGTTTGGCTGGTAATGGGGAGGAGATAAGGGCAAAGGAAAAGACAAAATATCCTACAGCATTCATGAAGCCTCTGGGGAAGGAAGGTTGAGTTGTTGCTATCTAGACCTCTGTTCTCTCCACTTAGTCCCTGACATCGGCTTCCTTATGGAATTCTTTCTTCTCTGGCTGCCAGCTTTCAAAATTTCTGAACTTTTGCTGATCCTGGCCTACAAATGGGCAGAAACATTTTTCACCCTTTCTGTCCTCCTCACTTCTATCTCTTTGGTGTCTGTCCTGGAGGGCATGGGCCCTATCTTCAGCCATGAGGATGACTGAGCTTTGAAGTTTTTCTCTCTGGGTGTACTTTAATTTTCCCAATGCTGGAAAAAACACAGCTCTGCTGTCTTCTGAGAAGCTAGAAACAATAGATGGTTTGGAAATGGCCCCTCAATTCCTCCTCCACCACTGACATCTTTTCTTTCAGGGGATCCAATGTCAAATATACCTTTCTCCCAGTTCAGCAAGATCCAGTACTTAAGCAACTCCTTACAAAGAATCACCGGTGAACTCAATGGGGTACTGACTGTCTTGGGCACCCTCAGCATCCAGCCATCACCCATATTAACTTCAACACAAGTCCAGATGCCTCCCATGCCTTCCAAGACCACTCCTGTCTCTACGCACCCTTCTTTGACCAGACTTTCAGTCCCCACTTCTTTGGCTCCATCCTCTGGTATCCCCCTTCCCAATCAGTGGGCCTGGGGCCCTAAAGTAAGCTCTGGGCTCTCCTCTTCAGTTGCTCAGTCAGTGGACAACTTTCTGGTGGAGAAATGGCACAAATATTTCCCAGGTAAAGTTCCCCCAGTTTGCTGTTCCCGATCTCTGACTGATTCTCCCTTCCCTACCCCCATTAACTATGTCTTCATTATATAGTTCACAGGCCTGCACAGGCACTTGATAGGCCATTTGGTAAAAGAGACCATGTTGGTCTCAAAATTAAATGAATCTGAGAAATGAAGAATTTGAGAAGTTCTAGGTCTTCTGGGCAATTTGCTTGGAAGATAACCTGATAGAACGCTCTCACTGGATATCTGAATTGGGAGGTCATCTGTACCATGTACTTGCCTCTAAGCTTGGATACTACAAATGTCCCTAGTGTCTTACAGATATAAGTGCCTGAGGAACCCATTTCCCCATTGGATAAAATAAGTTTGAAAATGAAATGGGACAAAGCCACTGCTTCCAGAAGAGGCAGTTAGATTGGGATGGGAGCAGCAATTATGTGGAGTCCCTGCCTTTTTGTAAGCTATTTTTTGATGTTTTCCAGCTGGAGTCCCATTACTTAGTGGCAGCCCAGCCCCTTTGGACAATAGGTTGGGCTATGTATCTGCCAGGTAAGCTTCCTGAACTCTTTCCTATAGTCCCTGCTGTGGATTTGGGCTGCTCCCCATTTTCATCCCAAGGGATGGGACTGCTGGGGAAAAGCAGATTTAGTCTGTCTCTCAAAAAAAGATGGGGAGAGGGTCCCCATTAGATTGACTGCCCTCTCCCTTACACAAGCCTGTCTGAGTGACTTGCATCTGCCTCCATCAATGTGAAAGGCAAGATCCTACTTTCACTAAGTGGGGCATCCAGGGGGAGAAACTCAGATGCCAGTTCTTATCTGGCGCATCTCCAAAGGCTTTCCATGAGAGAAATCTGTCTCATGGCAGCTGGGCATGGAAATTCAGCCCTGGAGTTAGGCTCCTTTCCCCCCCCCCCCCCCCCCTTCTAGTCCTTAGAGCACAGCTCCTTTAAACAAGTCTTTGAGCTGCTAGTCAGTCTGTCCTCTTGCATGCTGGTTCCTGAAAAGCAACATCTGGAGTAGGGAAGACAAGAAGGCAGTTACTTTAGTCAATTGTTATTTCCTTAGTTCATTGCTCTTTGCCATTCTTCTGCACGCCACTCCCACTCCTTGCCTCCATATTTCTCTTCACATTCTTTACCCTCTCAAGAAAACATTCTGGCTTGCTTCAGAGTGAGGTAGGGGGTGAGTGCTTTGGAGGGTTGGAGCACTTTGCTTCAGGGAATGGCAAAAAGTGGGTCTATGAGCAAGTCCAAATTGAGGCATCCCCTGTCTGTTCCTGGGAAAAAAAAATGCTATTTAATGAGGAAGCTGAAAAGCAGTCGGGGCGTGTCAACTGAGAAAGCTTTGGGATGAAAGACAGATCCAGAGCTTGGGAGCAGCTTCTAGCTGGGTTGTTTATTTCTTTTTAAAATTTCCCTTACTGGGCCACAGAGAGAGAGAGAATGGGGCCTGGGATGGAGTGGTGGGAGCAGTCAAGCTGAGATGATGTTTCTCCTCCACATGGACCCTGCCATTTTGTCTTCTTCCCTGGTTTCCCCTTCCTGCCTGTCCTCCTCCTGTCCTCACTGCCTTGGCACCTGTGGTTTAGTGATCAGCTCCGCCTGTTACATCGCTCCCACTCCCAGATCTCTCAAAGCAGTGGTTCCAACTTTCAAGGCATGCTTGATTCCAACAGGAAGTGGCTGGAACATATAAAGAAGGACCCCAAGGTGTATCCTTTCAACTTTTCCCTTTGCTTTTGTGTGTCCATGTTCCTGGGGGGAGGAGGCTAGGATAGCTGCATGGGGATAAAGGGTCGGTGCTGCAAGGACCCCGGGGACTTTGGAGGGTGGGCCTCTTTCTCCTTTCCCTCTTCCCATGACCTCCACTCCCTCTGTATCTTTGCTCCAGCCAACCTCAACTTTTCCTTCACAGTATTGCCAGGCCTCTTTTCTCCTCCTCACCTAAGCCCTCGGCTACCTCTAACCTGCTGCAGCTGGGTCTGGATGAGTACAACAAGCTGAAGGTGTATCACTATTAAGGTCCCCAGGCCAGTAGGGCACAGGGCTCTCCAGCCCCCCTCGTCTTAGACCAAGTGCCTCAGGAGCTACCTGCACTTTATTGTCCCTGATCCATCATTCCTCTGCTGTACTGCCTGACCCTCTCAGGACTTTGGGGGAGGGCAGAGGAGTGACAATGGGGTAGGGGATAGTGGGAGGAATAGAGCAAGCTACACCCTCTGAGAGAACCCCATTTCAAATGGAGAAGTTTTGAGCTTCCATGACCCACTAGGACCTGCAGTTTCATGCCAGTGCGGATGAGCCCTCGACAACAGCCCCAGTGGAAGGAGGAGGTGGGGTTGGACACTTTCACAGGGACCTGATGTCAGAAAGCCGAGGGGAACCCCTTCAGGGAGTGGTCTTAGCCCTTCCAGAGGACCTGGTTCTCTAGGGTATTTTGCAGAGGTCCAGAGTAGCCAGTTTTTTTAACTCTTGATGTCCTGGGGCAGATCAAGGTATGGATGACTCTGCTCTCCAAAGCATGTTTACCCCAGGACGTGGTGCTTCTTAGGGGACTGGCTCCCTTCTGAATCTATTTCCTTTGAGCTAATACCTCAGCAGAGGGACACCAGACCTTCTGTGTGTGTTTTTTTTTTTTAATGATTCCATTTTTGCACAATGACTTGGTTTCTATTTGGGGCTATCTCAGGTTTGTGGTCAGCTTCACAGTCTTTCCCTGAGGCCGATTGACGTGGTGTCCCTGAGAACCCAAGGCAACCATGACTCTTCCCCCAGCCTTTGCCGTGTTTGCCCTAGGTGACTGAGGGAAGCACCTTCCACTTTTATCCCTGGGTTCTCGACAACAGAATGGCCCTCTCCTTGTGCTTGGGGAAAGGAGGACCTTGGGATCGAACTCCATGGGAAGATGAAGCCAGGGACAGACCTCTGTAGGGGTCCCATTCCATGACCCTCAGGCATTAAGGTTATGGCTTTCCCTAGATGGACAGAAAGCCGTTAGGGATGAAGCTGGGGCTCTCCTTGGCCTCATTCCAGTTATTTCATTTCTCAGGTCACCTTGTGTATTTGTCGGCCTTTGCTTTCCTCCTGCCTTTCTCACAGGGCTTGTTTGGATAAAAACAATTGCATTTCAGCCAACATTCTTTTCTCCTTTCTGCCCCTTCTTCCTCCTGGCCTGCCCTTCCCCTCTAGTTTTGCTGTAGACAACGAGGTTTCTTGTACCAGTTGAAGTCTCTGAGTGAGGGGGGAAGAGGAGAGAGATTGAACAATCAGACGAGGGGGTCTGGAGCTGTCCGGGCCCTCAAAGGAGGGCTTCCTGCAAGTCCCCTTCAATCAGCTGACCAGACAAACCGGCTCTTGATGGGGTTTGGTGGGGACTTCTGGGAAGTTCATCTCACTGTTATAAATAAGAAGTCAACATTTTTCTTTCTTTATGGCTGTGGAATTGTGCTCAGCACTTCTCAGCATGGAAACCAACTTCTCATCCTCTTTCTCATGGAGGAGAAACCTAGGGACCAGATTGCTCACTCCCTCAGGCACTATACCGAGTCACAAGCCCGCCCTCGCAGAGGTGTCCCTTTTGTTACTTGACTGATGCTGTGTGGTTTTGGAATGGAATGGCTTGTGTGTTCTTAACAGCTGTGGTGACAATCAATCCAGCTTGTCTTGCCCCATGTTTTCTATATCAATTAAACCTCCATGGGTCATTTTTCTACAATGCAGTGTGTGGAGGGTGTTTCTTTCTCTTTGAAAACTGTCGTCGCCTCCTTAGGAGTGCTGGGATGAAGGGGGAGGCCGAGAGCTTGACTCTGTCTCGGTGCTTCTTCCTCTTCTTAGATGAGGCACGGCAAAAGGGTCGTGCAGTAGAGCTCTTGTGCCACGTTGCCTCCTGGAGCTGTGGGATTCAGTCTTACATGCCCATCTGGCCCAATTCACCATTTCTCTGGGGAATGAGACATGGACTGATCTCTTAAGTGGGGCCAGGAATTTCCCTTTCTGTTCAAACAAGGGTGAGCTCAGAGGAGGGCTTTTGGCCGGGGTATCTAGGAAAGGCTGGGGTGCCAAGGCAATTGTGAGGTCCCTGAAAGACTGAGTAGAGTGGGGGTTGAATAGCTTGTGATTAGTTGAATTAGCTCACCATCCCCAGGGGACTTGGATATTGTAATGGGAAAAGTGATTTTGCCCAGTGTCACACAGCTGGGAAGTGCCTTAGGTCAGATTTGAACTCAGGAGATGAGTTTTTTTTTCCAAGCTTAATTTTTCCCCCCCTGGGTTATACATGTATTATCAAGCAAAATATATTTCCTTATTATTCGTTTTTGTAAGTGAATTGTCTTCTAAAGCTGTCCTTTGTGGTCCTAGGATCACCATCATTCACAAGTTCATTCACTCAACATAGTTACCTGTGCAAGCCAGTATGGAGGCTGCAGAAATGTACCAGGCGGGTCCCTACTGTTAAGGGGTTTATCAAGTCTCATCATGGAGATGACATGGAGATGGTTAAAAGCCAAAATCATTTATACAGCTAGAGAACAGATGAAATATATGAAAAGAACCTGGGAGTTTTTAGTTCCCTGCAAACAAAATAGGAATTGGCAGTCTGATATAGCAGTCATAAAGGCTAGTTTGTTCATAGGTTGCATTAATAGAAGGCTTTGGGTCTAGAAGAAAGGGGTTGCTGGTTCTCCTCTGCTCTGCCAGTGAGATCACGTTCAGTTGTTTTGTGTTTAGTTCTGGGAATCACCTTTTAAGAGACACTTTGTTAAATGAGCATGTTCAGAGAGATGGGACAAAAAGGTGCTTAGGACCATATTATTTCAAGGACAATTGAAAGGGCTTGAAATCAGGAAGACCCGAGTTCAACTGACCATACACCTAACTAGCTTTGTGAGCCTGGGTGAGTCATTTAATCTCTGTCTCAGTTTCCTCAAATGTAAAATGGGTACAATAGTAGTACCTTGTCTTGCAGGGATGTTGTGAGGTATTTGTGTAGGGCTTAGCACAATGCCTGGCACATGGGTAGGTGATATACATAAAAAATGCTGATTTAAAAGGGAAGTCTAGGAGAAGGACATCGCACTCTTAAAATCTTTGAAAGGCTGTCCTAGCGAAGAGGGGACAATTGTTTTTTGTGCCTGGAGAACATAGGCACTATGGTAGAAGTTACAAGGAAGCAGATTTCTGTTTAAAACGAGCCGGGGCAGAGCAGCTGGGTGGTTCAGTGGATAGAGAAAACCCGGCCCAGAGACAAGAGGTCCTGGGTTCAAATGTGGCCTCAGACACTTCCTAACTGTGTGACCCTGAGCAAGTCACTTAACCCCCCATTGCCTGGCTGTTACCCCTCTTCTGCCTTGGGACCAGTACATAGAACTGATTCTAAGGCGGAAGGTAAGGATTTAAAAAATAAATGAGTTAAGACCTTTTTTTAAACAGCTGTCCAGTACTGGCCCATGGACTGGCTTGGCTATCATCTCCCCATCCTTAGTCATTCAAGAAGAGGTTGGACTAACCCAGAGATTTATTAAATGGGAACTTAGATTTCATGGCTTTTAAATTCCTTTCATCTTCTTAGGATTTGGTGATTCTATAAATGCCATGTGAGTGGTACAGACAATAAATGCTCCAGAATTTCAGGATTTTGAACCATCCAACTCCCACGTTTTTCACCATTGTCCCCTCTGCCCTTGGGGCTCCTATGGCAGTGTCAAGAGTGGATGTGAGGTGGGAGAGGGAGAGAAGAGATGTGGTAAGGAGAAGAAAATTAACCTTATTTTACACAACCAATATGCTCTAAGACCCTTCTCATAAGTTGAAAATCACACATAATAGTGAACCCCATTATTTAATATATTATATGAACATATGAATGCAAGCGCTTTGCAACTTGGGCTTATCAGAGCTATCAGTGTCACTGCTCTTGTACTTTGGGACCATTATTATTTTTGAAAAACCTTTACCTAATATCTTAGAATTTATAGTGTGCATTGATTCTAAGGTAGACGAGTGGTAAGGGGGGGGTGGATCAGAAGAGGGAGGGGGGTGGGTTAAATAATTTGCCTGGGATCACACACTTGTCTGAGGTCAAGTTTGAACCCAGGACCTCCTATCTCCAGGCATAGCTCTATCCACTAAACCACCCAGCTGTCCCCAGGGCCATTATTAATACTAAAATCATATTAATGAAACAAAGAGAAATATATTGCTCTAATTCGGACATCTTGTTACAAGTGAGAACTTTGGACCAAGACCAATCTGGGAGCTAATGTTTGGAGCAAAACAATGTAATGACATACTAAGAGAATGAATGTGGTTGTGCGAACTGCTGTGAGATTTTATGCTGCTTGGGGAAATGGTGCAGATTTAGTATGTAATTAAAATTTTTTATTTTACATATTTTTCTGCCCTTGTTTTTTTAATTGTTAATCACCTATACCTGAATTTGCATGTATTGAGTTCTTGTAAAACAAGGACCTACTGTAGTCCTAGGGGATACAATTCTGCAACAGAATCAATCAAAAATGCTTAGACACAAAAAGTGTCAGAGCCCCAGTGTGCCCAAGTGTTTTAGGTTTGCTTAGAGCATGTTTCTAGAGCCATGTTCTGGGCAATTCCCCCTATTCTAAAAAAAGATTCAGGGAGCAATTTTGTTCCTAGAGCTATTTGGATGCCTCCGAGTGGTGCTAGATTCTGAGGCCAATGGGGGTGGAGGGTAGAATGTGTGTGTTTAGGGAAGATAGATGAATAGTAGTGAGTCTTCCCAGTGTGGGACAGTAGACCAGGTGTACTGGACTTGGAGTCAGTGGACCTGGATTGGCATATGTGACCCTGGGCAAGTCATTTAACCTCTCTTGCCTCAGTTTCCTCCCCTGTGAAATGAGAGGGTAGGATTAGCCAGCTCTAAAGCTGTGATCCAAAGATTCTGTGGAAACAGACTCCTTTATAAGATAGCCTGTTGGATAGAAGTCTCATATCTAAGATATATAGAGAACTTTGTCAAATATATTAGATTAAGCACCATCCTCCAATTGACAAATGGACAAAACATATGAACAGATGATTTTCAGATGAAGAAATCAAAACCATATATGGGTATATGAAAAAATGCTCTAAATTACTACTGACTAGAGAAATACAAACACACAATTCTGAGATCATCTCACTCACCACCCACTTGGCTAAAATGACATGTAGGAAGGGTGTGGAAAAATAGAGACACTAATACACCATTGGTGGAACTGTGAATGGATTCAACTATTTTGGAGAGCAATTTGGAATTATATCTGGAGAGTTATAGAACTGTATACCCTTCAGTCCAGCAATATCATTTCTGGATTTGTCCCTAAGGATTTTAGGGGAAAAGGAAAAGAACCTAGAGTTTCCAAAATATTTCTAGCAGCTCTCTTTGTGGTGGCAAAGAACTGGAAATTGAGGAGCCACCCATCAGTTGGGGAATGGCTAAACAAATTGTGGCACATGATTGTAATGGTATACTACCGTGCCATAAGAAATGATGAGGGATGTGGACTCGAAACTACCACTCTAATGCAACCACCAACAATTTGGAAATAGGTCTTGATCAAGGACACATGACAAAACCAGTGGAAATGTGCGTCGGCCATGGGTGGGGGGAGAGCGGGGGGTGAAGGGGAAAGTAGGAGCATGAATCATGTAACCATGTTAAAAATGATTATTAATAAATGTTAAAAAAAAAAAGAAGTGAACCACAAAGGACTGCACATCCATTTGCACACACAAATATCATAAATCATGGGATCAGGGATTCAGAGCCACAAGGGCCCTTCACTTTACATAAAAAGAAACTTGAGGGCCAGAGAAGTTATGTGACTAGTCCAAGGTCACCCAGTCTTTGAGGTGGAATTCGAATTGGGGACTTCCCAAGTCCAAATCCAATACTCTGCTAGCTACACTACATTGCCTTTCCATACTTTAACATGTAAACATGTAAGCTCCTTGAGGACAGGGTCTTTTTTTTATATTTGTCTTTGTTTTTCCAGTGCCTCCCCTAGATCCAGGCACACAGTCAGTGTTTAATAAATGTATGTTCAATAACCAAAAAAAAAAAAAAATGATGAGCAGGCTAATTTTTTAAAAACTTGTAAAGAACAATACAGGATAATGAAGAGTGAAATGGGTAGAACCAAGAGAACATCATTCACAGCTACAGATTTAATACTTGAAGAATAAATTGTGAATGTTACCTCTAGAGAGTGAGCTGAAAGATGGAAACATGAAAGACACAGTTTGTGTGAACATGTCTGTCTCCCAGATGATGCCTTCTGTGATGTGGGGAGGGAAGGAGGATTGGAACACTGTGGTAAATTCTATTAATTAAAACAGAACCAAGATAGCGGACTCCTAAGGGACACCATTGCTGGGTCTGCCATGTGACGGGAGCCCTTTTTTTATTTTTTTAAACATTAATATTCATTTTTAACATGGTTACATGATTCATGCTCCTACTTTCCCCTTCACCCCCCGCACTCCCCCCACCCATGGTCGACGCACATTTCCACTAGTTTTGTCATGTGTCCTTGATCAAGACCTATTTCCAAATTGTTGGTGGTTGCATTGGTGTGGTAGTTTCGAGTCCACATCCTCAATCATGTCCACCCCGACCCATGCGTTCAAGCAGTTGTTTTTCTTATATGTTTCCTCTCCTGCAGTCCTTCCTCTGAATGTGGGCAGCATCTTTACCATAAATCCCTCAGAATTGTCCTGGGTCATTGTATCGGGAGCCCTTTTAATAGTGAGAAAACCCCAATTCTTCACCCCAAATCTTATTTTTTTATTTTTATTGTCATGCAAAGCACACTTCCACATTGTCATGCAAAGCACATTTCCACTGTAAGAGCAAACTCATACAGAACCCAAACCCCAAAATAAGACTGTAAATGCACTGATATCTTCACCCCAAATCTATTTGTTCCCTATCCTTTTGGCAAGTTTTTTTTTTTTAAACCTTTACTTTCTATCTCAAAATAAATGCCAAGTATCATTTCCAAGTGACTTGCCCAGGATCACACAGGAAGTTTCCAAGATCAGATTTGAATCTAGATCCTCCCAACTCCAGGTCTGGCTCTCTATCCACCATACTACCTAGCTGTCCCTAGAGTAATGTGATTTGTTCAAGGTCATGCTGCCAACTCGCAGCGGATTTGATATTAGAATCTGGGTCTCCCAGCTTCCAGTCTAGTGTAGTTTTCATTAATTGGTAACATTTTTTAAGTAGTTCAGTCTGCTGTGTCCTACTTTCCCCTCTCCTCCCCTCAAAGCCCCCTACCAGCCAAAGGCAGATAGCTATTTAGCATTCCCTTCTACCACCACCCCTTACCCTAAATGTAAAATGAATCCTGAAAAGTCCAAGGCTGTCAAAGCTAGGTTGACTTTTTTTTCCCCTCCTGTTTCAGGGGAGGAATCTTCATGTATCCTCAAATTGGCAGCAACAAATTTTAAGGGAAACCCAACCTAGATGATCATATTTCATGAATGTGCACCAAAACAGAATTTAAAAATTATCTTCCATTCCTCCTTAAGCTGCTCCAGCTCTCATGCTAAATAGGAGCAGTGTTTGTTGTTCATTGGCATATCACGGCCCTGGTTTTATGTGCCAACTGCTTAGGAAAGGTCCCTTGTAGGCTGGGTCAACAGAGTCAGATCCCAGATAAGGGGATGCTTTCTAGAAATGTGACAGAATTGAGTTTGTTGAAATGGAGGGAGGGGGTAAGAACTTAATAAGTAAAAGGATTTTTTCCTCCTTAAATAAAGGGACCTTTTAGGGGGAAAAAATCAGTTTTGCTATTTGTCAGAGAGTATACATATGAATATGGGGGACATCAGAGGTCATCTGATCCATCTTATAACTGAACACAGACTTCATCTTCATGGAGGTATAATGAGATATTCTAATTTTGTTGTTCAGTTGTGTCAGACTTCATGTTCTCTTTTTGGGGTTTTCTTGGCAAAGATACTAGTGTGGTTTGCCATTTCCTTCTCTAGCTCATTTGACAGATGAGGAAAAAGGGTTAAGTGACTTTCCCAGGGTCACACAGCTAGTAAGTGTCTCAGGCTCAATTTGAATTTAGGTCCTCTTGACTATAGGGCTGGCTCTCTATCTCTATATGACACCTAGTTGCCCAGGAATTCTAATACCTGGGGCAAATTCAATAGAGTGTGATGGTGGTGGGGTCAAGGAGAACCAAGATGGGGGCTGACTGTGGACAGTGAAGAGGTAGTAATAGAAACAAGACCCTCATGCTTGGAAATCTTGCATTTCTCACCAGTTAATGCTAGTTAAACATAAACTGCAGCATCAGTTAAGCATACATTGTAAGCATTAATCCATAGTACTGGTTCCGTAATATACTATACTGGGCCATCAGTTTGAGCTCAGTCTGTTTTGATAATTACTTACATTGTTTTTTATTTAACTTAGTTCTGAACTGATAGGACCCTACTGCATCCCCCTTCCCATGTTCCCATTCCAGAAGGGCAACCAGAACTCTCCCACAGTAACAAATGACAAGGAGGACAATGGAGGGAACTTGGGACCTGTGTACTTGGGATCTTGTATTGCAGAAGGATCCCTCAAAACTGTACTCCTTATTCCTTTTCTGATGATGTGTACCCTAACCCATACCTCCACCTGAATATAGCCATGCCCATTTTCCAGGATTTTTGGGAAAGGAAGATTTCCCTGGAATGGGAAATGACTAGCTCTAATAAAAATGCCAATCCTAATCTACAGGGAGAAGAGCTGCCACTCCGCACCTGGAGAGCTGCTCTTCCATCAGTTCCAGAGAGGCTACTCCACTAACTCTGGGTTTATCCATCAGCCCCCCTAAAGCTGCCTGATTAGCCCCCATACTATCCCACCAACTATTAGACTTAAATCACCATAAACCTCTTCTTTAAATAAATTCTTTTCTTCTGGATTGAATGGAATTTGAGTCTCCCATTCTTGGGGCGAGACCCTGCCACAAATGTGGGTGTGTTTTTCCCACAACATGACTGCTTCTCAGAGTGGTTAAGTTAGAGATGCAGACAGAGGTCATGGGAATTGAGAAGGTTGAAGATCTGGGAGTAATTAAAGGGGCTGAAGTTAGGGTGGGGGAAAAGACTGAGGCAGATACCGAACCTCTTGGGGAGAAGGAAGAATTACTCAGAGGTACATAGATATCAGTACTAAGGACTGAGAAAGGATGGAGGGAACTTTAAAGATGGTTACTAGGCAAAAAGGCAGAGGTTGTGTTTGAAAGTGCCTCTAGGTTGCATGGGGTATGCCAGTTCTTCCTCCTGGGCCTACGCCAGTGCTTGTGAGAGAACAGTTTTTGGAGAGAGTGCCAAGGGACATGGTGTCTTTAAGACTGATTGAGAGGGTGAGCAAGTGATTTCGGTGAACATCATAAGTAGGAAGGACTGTGAGAGAAAGAGACATAGGATCATAGACTTGAGGTGCTTTTTAAAGATTGGTTTGGAAGTGGTTTCAGTTTTTGCTGCTACTAAGCTGCCATCTTGGCACTACCTCACCTCTACCCTTTTTCATAGACTTGATGTTAGAAAAGACCTTAGAAGTCATCTTGTCTAAATGGGCAAGGGACATGAATAGGTAGTTTTCAGATAAAGAAACCAAAACTATCAATAAGCACATGAGAAAGTGTTCTAAATCTCTTATAGAGAAATGCAAATCAAAACAACTCTGAGGTACCATCTCACACCTAGGAGATTGGCTAACATGACAGCAAAGGAAAGTAATAAATGTTGGAGGGGATGTGGCAAAATTGGGACATTAATACATTGCTGGTGGAGCTGTGAATTGATCCAGCCATTCTGGATGGCAATTTGGAACTATGTGCAAAGGGCTCTAAAAGACTGCTTGCCCTTTGATCCAGCCATGCCACTGCTGGGTTTATACCCTAAAGAGATAAGGAAAAAGACTTGTACAAAAATATTTATAGCCATGCTTTGTGGTGGCAAAAAATTGGAAAATGAGGAAATGCCCTTCGATTGGGGAATGGACAAACAAATTGTGCTATCTGTTGGTGATGGAATACTATTGTGCTCAAAGGAATAACAAACTGGAGGAATTCCATGTGAACTGGAACAACCTCCAAGAATTGATGCAGAGTGAAAGGAGCAGAGCCAGAAGAACATTATACACAGAGACTGATACACTGTGGCACAATCGAATGTAATGGACTTCTGTACTAGCAGCAATGCAATGATCCAGGACAATTCTGAGGGACCTATGAGAAAGAACACTATCCACATCCAGAGAAAGAACTGTGGGAGTAGAAACACAGAAGAAAAACAGCTGCTTGATCACATGGGTTGATGGGGATATGATTGGGGATGTAGACTCTAAACAATCACCCTAATGCAAATATTAATAATATGGAAATAGGTTTGGATCAATGACACATGTAAAAATCAGTGGAATTGCACGTTGGCTATGGGAGGGGGTGGGGAAGAGGAGGAGGGAAAGAACATGAATAATGTAACCATGGAAAAATATTCTAAATTAAATAAAAATTTCAAATTGGAAAAAAAAATCCTCTTGTCTAACACCTTCATCTTATAGATAAAGGAATTTTATAGGCCCAGAGAGGAAGTTATTTAGAAAGTGGCCACCAGAACCATTTAGTTCCTTTAAATCTAAACTCAGCAGAATTTCCTGGGCACCAAGATAAAAGGAAGGAAGTAGAGGGCATAGTGGAAAAGAAAATGGAGGATGGAAGAGAATTAATGCTGAGCATATTATGAGGGCTGGAATGAGAAGGTTGGCAGTCAGTGTCTCACGTGGAGGAGCTTCCTAGGCTTGTCTGGGGCTGGGCAGATTGTCCCACCCTGTTGGGATAGCTGCTTGTGGGAGGGGTTTGATGGCAACAGGAAGAGCCCATCATATTATTTCAGGTTTTGCTTCTCTACGGCAAGTGGCCTTCCAAGCTTTGTTCACAGATCTTCAGTTGATGGGAAATCCATTTCCTTTCAAAGCAACCTTTTCTGGACAGGTCTAATTGTTAGGAACTTTTTCATGATATTAGGAAAGTGGGCAGGTAGATAATGAGTGTTTATTTGTATTTTTTTAAAACCCTACCTTTTATCTTAAAATTAATCCTGTGTATTAGTTCCAAGGGAGAAGAGCAGTAAGGGCTAGGCAATGGGAGTTAAGTGACTTGCTCAGGGTCACCAACTAGGAAGTGTCTGAGGCCAGAATTGAAGGTAGAACCTCCCTGCTCTAGGCCTGGCTCTCAATCCACTGAGCCACCAAGCTGCCCCTGACAATGAGCATTTATTAACCAATTACTATGTCAGGAACTATATTAAGTTCTGGGAATACAAATAAATATAGACAAAAAGAAAGTGCTTGCCCTCAAGGAACTTACAAACTTTTTTTTTTCAACCTTTATCTTCTGTCTTAAAATCAATTACAAGCATTTCTTCCAAAGCAGAAGAATAAGAGTTAGGCAATTGGGGCTAAGTGACTTATTAAATAGGGTTACACACCTGGGAAGTAAGGAACTCACATTCCAAAGGGACAAGACTACACTGCAAAGAGCTGAAAGAGGGGAGGAAATGAGAAAAGATACTGCATGGGGGCTGTTGGTGAAGTTCAAGGGGGCATGGGGGCTAATTCCTTAGAGATCTGGAAGGGGAATGGAGCATGGCCAGTCTGGGATCATCTCCAGAATGGGGGACCCTTGAAAGAACTCACTAATGAGGCAATGAGGTCAACATGGCACAGGGATGTTCCAGGTGAGAAGGCAACTTAGTAATGATGAAGATGTTTGGGAGAACCTACATTTTATTCTCTGTAGCTTCCACTCTTTGCTCTTTCTGCTTTCTGGGGTCAAAGAGTACAAACTGAATCCCTCTTTTATGTGTCAGATGTCCAGAGACTTTTACCATATTCAGTATAGTTCTTTTCTTCAGGCCAAACAACCTTACCTCCTTCGACCAATGTACCTATAGGATGCTCTTGAGATCCCTCATCAGACTGATTGCGGCAAATTAAATCCTACTGGCCTTTTAAAATACAGCACAGAGGAGCAAACATTCAACAAGTATTTATGGAGAGGGGAATGCTGGGAGGTGAGGATGGGGATACAAAGGTAGTACATCTGTACTTCATATAACATTTCTCTTGCAAACATTGTTTCCCCACCCAAATTCACAAATATATTTTAACAGACATTCATCATGAAGACTCAAAACCTGGGTCACTAGGCACTAATGTCATCGGACTGGTGATTGTCCATTTATCAATATGTCAATCAAATAAGTATTTTTTAAGCACCAGTCATGTACCAGACAATGTAAAACTGTATGGGAGATACAAAGATAAAAAAAAAAACCCCAAACCCAAACCCTTAAACCCTGCTCTCAAGGAACTTACATTCTATTTATAATGTTGATTGTCTTGAACTACCTGACTCTAGTAACACTTTACCTAAAATCATTTTTTATACCTTTTTATTAAGTATTTTTGTCTTAAAGTCAATACTAAGTATTGGTTTCAAGGCAGAAGTGTGGCAAGGGTGGGCGATGGGTGCTAAATGATTTGCCCAGGGTCACACTAAAATCACATTTTTTTTTTTTTGCAGAATTGTTTGCTTGTATAAGATGAAAAAGTCTATAATCAAAGGAGTTTGTCATCTTAAAGGGGGAGGAACATTGCATACAAGAATTTAGAGAACAATCAAACCCTACTGACTCTAAATGTGACAAGAAAGCAGAGAAGGGAGTAATTAGTATGAACTGGAACAATGGAAAAGGTGCTTTGATGATTATGGGACTTGATTTGGGCCCTGAAAGATGGGTAGGACTTAGGTAGATGTAGGAGAGGGGACATGGTGCATAGTGGTATATGGAAACATTCAACTCAATTCAATGCAACAAACATTTATTAAATATTTATTACACCCATTATGTGTAAGATACTGTGTTACCATGTCTGACCTCACAATGACTTCCTTTTAGAACTCTCCGTCCTGTTTCTTGGATCATATATAGACTATTGTCATTTAAAGCCCTCCACAATCTGGCTCCCACGTACCTTTCTATTCTTATTTCATATTATTTCTCCTTAATGCATTCTGCATTCCAGACAAACTGCCCCATTAGCTCTTCCTCAGACAAGACAATCTATCTCCAACCTAGTCTACTGATGAAGATCCCATTTTTCAGTCTATACATCCATGTAACTTTCTCCTTTTTCTCAGGGAAGTTTGTGGGGGTGTCAGAAGGGAATACATGGTATTATAGAAAGAGAACTAGATTGGAGTCAGGCGACCTGACTTCTCATTCTGGCTCTGCTAACTAGCTGTGCAACTTCAAGCAAGCTACTTAACCTTTTGGACCTTAGTTCCCCAGTCTGTAAGATGAAGTGGGGGTGGTGGAGATATGGACTGGATGATTTATCATGTTCCTTCCTGCTCAAATATTCTATAAATCTAGTGCTGACTTAGTATTGTAATTCTATTGTGCTCCCCCCCAAGTCCAGGTAGGCTTCAATTTACAAATGGATTGGGTTCCAAAAGCACATTTGAATATCAATTATTTGGGGATCTCTCAATCAATACATATTTTTTTAAAGTGTCTACTTTGTGCTAGGCACTGTGCTAAGTGCTAGGGATACAAAAAGAGTCTAGAATATATTCTCCCTCCCCACCAATAACACTGGAAATGATTAGGTTCAAGACATATTTAGCCATATTCAAAACATGTCAAGACAAAGACATATTTAATTTATAACACGAGTGTAACCCTGGGCCCAGGAGTTAGTGGTGATGATGAAGGGAAGAGGATGGGAGGAGAGAATGGTAGAAATTGCTCAGTACTCAGAGAATCACAAAAATCACTGAATCTTAAGAATTGGAATGGCCTTCCAACTCAGTGGCCAGTTCTAGTCCAACCTGCATTTGTAAAGGAATTTCCTCAAGAGCAGGGGTTGGCAACATATGGCTCTAGAGCCATATCTGGCTCTTTTGAGGGCCAGATATGGCTCTTTCTGCAGGAGCCATAAAGTCAATTTTTTTTCAGGCACTGTTACAGGAGTTCACACTGTGAGCACTGTACAGCTCTCACGAAATTACATTTTAAAAAATGTGGCATTTGTGGCTCTCACGGCCAAAAAGGTTGCCAACCCCTGCCATATACCATGATGTTCCTTACCTTCTATCTTGGAATCAATACCAAGTATCAGTTCCAAGGCAATTGGGATTGAGTGACTAGACAAAGAGGATAAAGAATTCCCTTTCACAATAATAAACCTCCTTCCAAAGCCTCTCTTAAAAAGACGTTCCCAAATCTAGTGAATTCTTTGTTTCTCCTCAGCAGCATTGCCTAGGATAGGATACAATATTCTAGATAAATCTGATCAGGGTACAGAATTGGAAACTGAATTGATGCCCATCAATTGGACAAGGTATAGTATATGAATATGATGGAATACTGTTGTGTTGTAAGAAATGAAGAACTGGATTGTTAAAGAAAAACCTGAGAAGACTTCTATGAACTGATACAAAGTGAATTGAACAGAGAACCAGGAGTACAGTAACAGCAATATTATAAAGATAATCAACTATGAAAGAGTAGCTCTGATCAATGCAACAATCCATGCAACAATCCATGACAATTCCAAAGGATCCAGAATGAAAATTGCTAACCATCTCCAGATGGAGAACTGATTTGAACTGAGTGCAAATTGAAGCATATTTTCCCCCTTTATTTTTCTTGCTCCTCCCAATCCTGACTAATTTGAGGGGGAGGGGAAGATGTATCTGACCAGAACAGAGTTCCTAGACATTATTACTTTCCTTATTTTAGGAAGTATCTCTTTTAAATGCAGCCTGAAGGAGGATTAACTTTTTTTGGTTGTGTTCCCAGAACATTACTCATTTTGAGTTCAAACTCAATAAGCTTATTAAGTACCTGTGAGGTGCCCAGACATTGAGGAGACAGTGACCAAAAAGAATCCATGTCATCAAGGAGTTTACATAGTATCAAAGCGATACAACACTCAAACAAATAAATAGATACAGAATGTGTACTATGCTTTCAAGAGGGAGAAAATGCTAAAAATTAAAGAGAGGAATCAGAAAAGCCTTCCTGTAGGAGAAGGCACCAGAGGCTGTGCTCTAAAGGAAGCTAGGGGTCGGTGGATGTCTAAGTGAGTGGGAAGTGCATCCCCCATGTCAGAGATACACCCATCATGCAAAGTTGCCAAGGCTGGAGAGATTACATGTTGTGTCTGGAGAATAGCTAAGCAGGCTTGTTTGACTGGAATAGAGAATAATGTGAAGTAAGACTGGAAAGAGTGTTAGAAACCAGATTTGGAGGGCTTTACATGCCGCACTGAGAAGTTGGTATTTTATTCTAGAAGAAATAGGGAAATTAAGCCTTTTAAATATGGACAGTGACATATTTAGATTTGTGTATTAGGAATATCAGTTTGGAGCTTTGTGGAGGATGTCTTGGAAAAGAGAGAGATTGAGGACAGGAAACAAACTAGAAAGCTATTGCAATAGTCCAGGTAATAAAGGCCCAAATTAAATAAAGGCAACTATGTTAGCAGATGTAAGAGAGATAGAAGTTGCATTAATAAGACTTATTCAAATCATCCCTTTCTTCTAAATCTCCCCAGACTAAAGTTTCTAGACAGATTTGTACAAGTGTAAGATTAAAAATTAATGTACAATATCTCCAAGTATTGTATTTAATAAGATTTATTAATAATAATTAAAATAAAAAGCTAGAGTAAAAAGGGTGCTAACCTAGCCAGGGTCTTGAGAGAAGAGCCTGAGAGGGCGGGCTTACAGCAAACTTATAAACATTACCTAAAGATGCAAGGTGGATGAAGAGGAAAGGATTCTGGGTAATGTAGTTCAGGGGTTCAAGATTTTCTAATTACACACAAGTCAGTGTCCCATCATGAAAAGTGGTGGCAAAGGGCCTGGAATGTTGACTGAAGGGACATTCACTTATATTGGAATGGATATAGGAATCGAGAAAGGGAGAACAGTCAAGGATGGCTCCAAAGATGAAAAGTAAAGGTTTTTTTTTTTTTTTAAGGATGAAGATACCTGCGTATATAGACATCAGGAAAGAATCTGATAGACAAGGACAGATTAAGGATGACAGCAAGAGAGGACAGGATGGAGGGAACATGCATCTGGAGAAGATGGGAGGGGACTGGTTCAAGAACACAAGTGGAGGAGATTCCTTGGCTAGGAGGTCTCTCTCTTCATCAGAGATTGGAGCAAAAGAGAAGAGAATGGGGGATGATGAAGAAGGACTTTGAGGTAAATAGGAAAGAAGAGAGCTCATAATGTGGCCTTGCTTTTTTCAGGGAGGACAGGAGGAGGTAGTATAGGAGATGTGAAGAAAAAGGAAGTTTGGAATAGCTGCTGTGAAGAGTGTGATATTCAATCAGGAAAGAAGAAAAGGCTGTCATGTAGCAGTGACAGTCCAATTGCCTTAAATTTATAGTGAACTCAATTAACCTGGCTAATTGACTATCTCTGGGAACATTAGAGTTGTATATGAACAGAATGGAGAAGGCAAACATCATGGGTTATCTGGGATTGTCGTTGGGTAAGGCATGACTGGTCATGGGGCAAAGGGGTGACACTGTCTGGTTGAAACTAGTCAACCACTGGGTCAAGACTCTGAAGGGAGGAGAAGCCTAGAGCAGGGTTAATAGAATGGAAGACTAGAAGACTGGAGGTCTTGGTGAGATATTGCTCTAACATCAGCACCCTCTTAATTCAATTTGAGAACAAAATGAAGAACTCGTGAGTCACTTGGCAAAGGAAAAGCATATTTTGTCCCAGCAAAGCAAGTAATCTTGGACAGGTGTTTACAAACCTGAAACTAAGGACTCTCTCCTTAAAGAAATCAAGAGCTCAGCAAATAGGATGTGAGTGTCCACTTTTGTGTTCTCAGTGAGGCTCAGATTGTAATCAGATCTGGGTAGATAAATGGTTTCAGTTGGGGAGCTGAAGTCAACCACCTGCTACTTTGTTGAGAGTGAGGGGAGGGAGATCCTGGAGGAAGGAGAAGCCCTGGATAGGGGAAATGCTTAACCAGTCCTTCTGGAGCTGGGACCAACTGTTTTCTTTGAGACCATTTTCCCAGAGTGGGTAGTGGCTTGGGAAGGCAAGGGTGAAAGAGATCTTTTCCTGGGGAATATCACTTCAGTCAACATTCTAGGTCCTTTACCACCACTTTTCTTGATGGGAGCATTGACTTCTACACATCTTTCTAGAACCTGTAGTCTGGGAGGTTTAATGGAAAGGGATAAACTAGATCCCAAGGGAACAGAAACCAGGAAGGGTAATGGGGATGGATTGCAGTCTGTACTGATGTAGGGAGTACCCATAATTGATAAGATCCAAGCTCTACAGGAGTCTTGGCAGCAATTTCTATGGATGCCTTTTCCAATTCCTCTGATTTCTATTGCCTTCCTTCTCTTATTTACTTCTAATTTATCCTGTATCTATCTATCTATCTATCTATCTATCTATCTATCTATCTATCTATCTATCTATCTATCTATCTATCTATCTATCTATCTATCTATCTGTCTGTCTATCTATCTATCTATCTATCTATCTATCTGTAAGGAATAAAAAGAATTAATTTGTTCTTCTCAGGGTGGACATCCATCTCTGTTTAGGGTTACAGAATAAGACCTCAAGGACATTTAGTTATTGCTGCAGGCCCAGTGAGTTGGGAGTCCTCTTATCTCAAGGAAGAAAATCATTCAGCAATACTACCTCCTTATCTCCTCAGACCTTTAGGAGCCAGAAGAGCTACTTCTGAGAACATGGCTATCTTTCCATATCCTTTCCCCTCCCTGGTGGCAGCTCATGAAGAAGCTTGTTCTTTTCTAATTGGTTAGACTTTCATGCCTAGATTGTAAATTCGGCCCCCAGACATGGGGGTGGGGGTCTTGTGTCAGGAATCTATTAAATGGTTGTATCTGCACTCATGCATTGGGCATTGTCAGCGCAATGGCCCCCTTGCTCCTGAGAAAGAATAAAGACTGCTTCTTATACTATCCACTCTCTGACTCCAGGTTTGTAATTATAATTTGGTGGGTGGTCATTTTATTTCATCCCCTTCATATCCATCATCTATCCATCATCCATCCATCCATCCATCCATCCATCCATCCATCCATCCATCCATCCATCCATCCATCCATCATCTATCTATCACGTGTTTGTACATATTTGTTTGATTGTTGTCTCCCCCATTAGATTGTAAGTTCCTTGAGGGCAGGAACTGTCTTTTGCTTCTTTGCATCCTCCCTGGCACTTAATATGGTGCTTAAAAAAATAAAAAAATAATAAACAGAGATAAACAAGGAAACACTTCCTAAAACAGCTTCTCTAGAGGCAAAAACCTTGCCTTCAGACATAGTGAGCTCCCTATCCTTGGAGTCTTTAAGCAGAACTTGGATGGCTGACTGCTTGTTGGGATTTCCTGTTCTGGTGTGAACTGGACTAAGATGACCTCGGAAGTGATTTCTAGCTCGAAGCCTATAATTCTAAGGGAAAGGGCATGGGTGGAACATTTCCATATCAGTTGGTAGGCAGTCTGGTAGGGATAGAGAAGGCTTCCTAAAAGATTCAGAGCTAGAAGGGAACTTAGAGATCCTGGGGACTGTACTCTTCATTTGACAGATAATTACAATGAGATGAGACCTGGCCCGAAATGACTTCCCCAAGGAAACAAATAGTTTGAACCCAAGTCTTCTGACTTCAAATTCAATGCTCTTTTTAATTTATTGTTCTGCTCAGCCTAGTGATCTCATTTACAAGGGGATGTTTTTACTCCACCAGAGTGTTTAGCAACTGTTCTATCACTTACTGTCTTAGAAAGTCTCCCGAGGAGGGGCAGCTAGGTGACCCAATGGATAGAAAGGCAGACTTGGAGTCTGGAGGACTTGGGTTCAAAGGTAGCTTCTGACATTTCCTAGCTGTGAGACCCTGGGCAAATCCCTAACCTTAATTATCTATCCCATGCATCTCTTCTGTCTTAAAATCGATATTGGGACAGAGGGTACGGTGTTGTTTTTGTTTGTTTTTAGTTTACATTTTAAAAAATTTTAATGGCTTTCCAAGGGTCACACAAAGAGAGGTGCCATTTGAACTCGGGTCTTCTAGACTCTGAAAACCTTCACCAGCTCATTTTATTCTCGGAGTAAGTACGTTCCCGGAATTCCCCAAGGCTCCCTTGAACTGAGGTGCCTGCAAAGCTGCAATCTTTCCCGCTCCATAATTCTAGCTTCTCTTCTTAGACGGTAGGCGTGGAGGAGAGCCCTGGATTTACTTCTGGGAGTGGGGATGGGGGAGGAAAGCCACGGTGCTGTTTACGTCTCTGCGTAGGGGTTTCGGTGACATGGGCGAGTTTCTGCAGTAGCAGCTGGCCAGCCGTTTCCCCTGGCTGCTTGGGGGTGCTTAGCCCTGCCGCGTTCACTTAAAGGAGCGCTGCTGAGCAGCTTTGATTCAGGCCTTGTACAAAGTGCCAATCTCTCCCTCAGGCCACATTACAGCAGGCTCTGATTTCTCCGCGCCAGGGTTTCTGGCGATGGGCTTCAACTTCCTGCTTCCTCACCCTATAAGTTTGTGTGTGGCGGGTAGAGCCCCAGCCTACTCTGCTCAAGCGAATTCCCGCTGAATTGTTGGGGGATTAAACTGTCCAAAGAGGGACTGAGGGATAGCGCTGCCTTTGTTTTTTTTTTTTTTTTTTAAGCTTTATTTATTTTGTTTTATTGCTTACCAACTACATGTAATAAATTTCCACACAAGTTTTCCTACGTTATATATGATCGAACTCATCTACCTCCTCTCTTCCCTTCCCCCTCCCGGTGCTGGCAGGCGATTTGATAAGTGCTGCCTTTTTATGTTTTTTAAATTAAAATTTATTTTTGAAAAATGAGCAACTCTATTTCCTCTTCCTTTCACCTCTCTCCCATTGCTGGAAAAGGAAAAAAGAAAAATGAAACCTGTGTAACAAATACACATGGTCAAACAAAATGAATTTTGGAATTGGTCATGTCCCCCAAATAGATGTCTCATTCTGCAGCTTGCATCGACTCTCTGTCAGGAGGTAGATAGCAGGCTTTGTTGTTGGTCCTCTGCAATCGGAACTGAACCGTTATTTGTTTGTTTATTCATTCATTCATTCATTTATGTTTTTAATTTTATTTTTATTGTCATGCAACACACTTCCATATTGGTCGTTATTGTAAGAGCAAAGTCATACATAACCCAAACAAAATCAAAGATACGGTGATGTGAAAGACATGCCAACAGTTCTTTCTTTGAAGGTGGATAGCGTTCCCCATCATAACTCTTTCAGGATTGCCCCAGATTAGTGCACTGTTGAGAGTAGCCAAGTTTTTACAGATAATCATCATCTAAGATTGCTGTTATTGTGTACAGTGTCCTCCCAGATCTGCTTATTTCACTCTGCATCAGTTCCCACAGATCTTTCCAGCTTTTTCTGAAATCATCCTGCTTATCATTTCTTAGAACACAAGAATATTCAATCACCAACATACACTACAATTTGTTCAGCTATTCCCCAACTGATGGACATCCCTTCAATTTCCAATCCTTTGCCACTACAAATAGAGCAGCTATAAATATTTTTGTACAAAAAGATCCTTTCCTCTTTTTCATTATCTCTTTGAGATATAGACCCAGTAGTGGTATTTACTAGAATAAAAGGTATACACAGTTTTGTAGCCCTTTGTCCATAGGAACTGAACTTTTAAAAAAGTTCATCGTTAGGCTTAGCCTGGGAGGCTTCCCAGGCTGAATGCCGTAGGCCAGTGATGGCGAACCTTTTAGAGACCATGTCCCCCTCCCCTCCCAAGTGCCAGGCCTGCCTTGCCCTGCTCCTTACCCCATAAAAGCGAGGGAGAAAGCACTCCCATTGGACTGCTGGGTGGAGGGGTGGGGAAATGAGAAAAAATGTCATTGGGCACAGCAGAGGCGGGAAGGGAGCAGCTCTGCCTGAGTCTCTCTGCCCTTCTAGTAACGAACTGGGGCTAAGGTTGGGGGAGGGCAGTGCTCATACCCACAAAGAGTGCTCTATGTGCCATCTTTGGATCTTATGCTTTTTTTTTTTTTAATTTTAAACTCTTAACTTCTGTGTATTGACCCATAGGTGAAATATTGGTAAAGGTAGGCAATGGGGGTCAAGTGACTTGCCCAGGGTCACATAGCTGGGAAGTGTCTGAGGCCAGATTTGAACCTAGGACCTCCTGTCTCTAGGCCTGGCTCTCAATCCACTGAGCTACCCAGCTGCCCCCTCTATGTGCCATCTTTGGCATGTGTGCCATGGGTTTGCCATCATTGCCCTAAGCCCTGTAGACATACAACATACCAAGATCCTCCTCAATTGGGTAAATGCCACATAGGATTCTTCAGGTGGTGGATAGAATCTTGGCCTCAGAGTGAGGAAGATCTGGATTCAAATGTTCCATTTACCATCTCCGACCCTGCTTTTCCTCATCTGAAACATGGGGATAATAATATCAACTACCTCACAGGGTTATTGTGAGGGTTAAATGAGATAATAAAAATGTTATGCCAACTTTAAAACCTATATAAGCCCTAATTCTTAGATTAGATTCTATGGAGAACTTTCTTTTTAATTTTTATTTTTAATAACAAATTTCCACATTAGTTTTCCAAAGTTATATGATCCAAACTGTCTTCCTCTTTTTTCTTCTCCCCTTTCCCAGAGTTGGCAAGCAATTCAATCTGGGTTATAAATGTATTATCACACAAAATATATTTCCATATTATTAATTTTTAAGTGAATAATCTTATAAAACCGAAACCTCAAAACATATACTCAAGCAAACAAGTGATAAATTATATGCTTTCATCTGCATTCCTATTCCAACAATTCTTTCTTTGGAGGTAGATAGCATTCTTTTTTGTAAGTCCTTCAGAATTGTTCTGGATCATTGCATTGCTGTTAATAGTCTATTGCATTAGATTGTTCCACGATATTGCTGCTACTGTGTACAGGGTTCTCCTAGTTTTTTTTGTTTTACTCTGTATCAGTTCATGGAGGTTTTCCCAGCTCTTTCTGAAATCATCCTGCTCAACATTTCTTTTCTTTTTTTTTTTTTAAACTCTTACCTTCCGTCTTAGAATCAATACTGTGTATTGGTTCTAAGGCAGAAAAGTGGTAAAGGCTAGGCAATGGGGGTTAAGTGACTTGCCCAAGGTCACACAGCTGGAAAGTGTCTGAGGTCATATTTGAACCTAGGATCTCCCATCTCTAGGTCTGGCTTTCAATCCACTCAGTCACCCAGCTGTCCCCTCAACATTTCTTACAGCACAATAGTATTCCATCATCATCATATACCAGAGCTTGTTCAGTTACTCCCCAATTAAGGGACATCTTTTTAGTTTCCAATTCTTTGCCACCACAAAAAGAGCAGCTATAAATAGTTCTGTATAACCAGGTCCTTTCCCATTTTTTGAAAAACTCTTTGGGATACAGACCTAGTAGTGGTATTATTTATAGCCCTTTGGACATAATTCCAAAATGCCTTCCAAAATGGATGGATCAGTTTACAGTTCCAACCAGCAATCAATTAGTGTTCCAATTTTGCCACATCCCCTCCAACATTTATAATTTTTCTTTACTGTCATATTGGCCAGTCTGATAAGTGTGAGGTAATCCTCAGAGTTGTTTTTGTTTACATTTCTCTAATCAAGAGGGATTTGGAACATTTTTTTCATATGATTATTGATAGCTTTGATTTCTTCATCTGAAAACTGCCTATTCATATCTTTTGACCACTTTTCAATTGGGGGATGACTTGGAATTAAGTTTGACTTAATTCTTTATATATTTGAGAAACAAGAAACTTTATCAGAGAAATTTGTTATAAATCCCCCCCCCCCATTTTGTTGTTTCCCTTCTAATATTGGTTGCATTGGTTTTGTTTGTACAAAACCTTTTAAATTTAATATAATCAAAATTATTCATTTTACATCTTGTTTGGCCATAAATTCTTCCCTTCTTATGGGGAACTTTCTGATGTTGAGGGAATTCTTTCTCTGAGGAAAGTAATGGATTTTCTTTATCCTGTAGATTAAATTCCTTTCTGTCTGGGCTTGAGCCAAGAGCATGCCAGCTTGAGGTCAAAGAAATGAACCAGAGGACATTTCATAATTCCTATGAATTGGGACAAATTGAGTGTTTTGAGGATGTCCATTTTGTGACTGAGTCCCATTTCTCAGGCATTTCCCTGAGTGGCAAGAAAAAATGAGGTCATCTTGTAGAGGCTGGAAGACCACATTTGTTAGGGGTATTGCAGATGGTATCTGGATTAAAGGGGAATTTGCCCTAGACAGTGTTAGCAGCACTTTATCTGGGCTTAGAGTCGAGTTCAGATCCTATGGGCCTTGGGTAAAGTTGCTTCCTCCCTGAACCTTGGTTTCTGTCATCTGCAAAATGAGATAATAATTCACTCACTGTCTACTTCATAGGTCATTGTGAGGAAAGTATAACTTTAAAGCATTATATAAATGTGGTCTCTCCCTTCTTATTCTAGAATTATTTGTAAGTACATGCTTATATAAGCACTTACATTTTTTTAAGTTTAATCAATTAATTAATTAATTAAGAATATTTTCCCATGGTTCCCTGATTCATGTTCTTTCCCCTCCTCCCACACCCCTCCCATAGCCAGTGAGCAATTCCACTGAGTTTTACATGTGTCATTGATCAAGACCTAGTTCCATATTATTAACATTTGCATTAGGGTGATCACTTAGAGTCTACATCCCCAATCATATCCCCATTGAACCATGTGATTAAGCAGTATAAGCACTTTAATTTATAGAATACTTTTTTTACCATTTGCTGAGAAGTGTAAGAATTATTATCTTCAGGGCAGCTGGGTGGCACAATAGATATGTTTTCAGACCTGGAGTCAGGAGAACCTGGGTTCAAATGTGGCCTCAGACACTTTCTAGCTATGTGACCCTGGTCAAGTCACTTAATTACACTTGCCTAGCTTTTTCCCTTCCATCTTAGAGTTGTTACTAAGATAGATGATAAGAGTTAAAAAAACAAAACCAAAAGAATTATTGCCTCCATTTAAAGATGAGAAAATTAAAACTTGGGAAATTAAAGTGACTTTGTTGTTGTGGTTTAGTTGTTTTCAGTCTTTCCTGACTCTTTGTGATCCCTTTTTTTGGGTTTTCTTGGCAAAGACACTGGAATGGTTTGCCATTTCCTTTCAGACGAGGAAACTGAGGCAAACAGATTAAATAACGTATCTAGGGTCTCACAGCTATTAAGTGTCTGAGGTTAGATTTGAACTTAGGTATTCTTGACTCCAGACTTGGCACTTTATCCACGGTGCCATCCAGGGCCATAAGACTAGATTCGAACCCGAGTTTCTTTACTCCAAGTCCAGCACAATAAAGGACCAGGCTAATCCTTCTATATGAAAATCTTTACATTTTTGAAGTAGTTGTCATGATTCCTCTTCTTCCACTCTTCCACAAGTCTTCTCTTCAGGTTAAATATCTTCTTTAATTCCTTCAGCCTGTCCTCTAAAATGATGCACTATTGGATACTAGAAGAAATAGGGAGTTGATTTGGGGCTAATTGAACTACTAATAGGTTGTGTTGGAATATGCGTTCTCTTAATTTCCTGACCAGCTTGCAGTTAATAAAAGCCTTGTAAAGCTCTCCAAATGTAATTCAACCTGCTGTCTTCTTCCTTTTCATTTCTGGAACTAGGGTTGTTCAATTGCTGTGCTTGTCCTAGACAACGTGTATGAATAGACTAACTCAGTTCATTTTTATGGATGGACAACAGGCATTTTTTTCATCCATTTAGTTTATCCTCTTTAGATTTTTTTTTTGGTTTGTTTTTTAAGCCCTACCTTCTCTCACAGAATTAATATTGATTATCCATCTCAAGGCAGAAGAGCAGTAAGAGAGAGGCACTGGAGGTTAAGTGGTTTGCTCATGGTCACATCGCTGAGAAATGCCCGAAGCCAGATTTGAATCTGGGACCTCCTGTCTCCAGGCCTGGCTCTCCATTCACAGAACCACCTAACTGCCCCTTTTCTGTATACTGTTAAACTTTTCTCTTCTGAGTAATCATGGATTTCATCAAGGATCCCCAGAGACATTCTGGGAATAGATACAGTAAGTACAGTATTATCCACCAACAAAGAGCATCTGGGAAACCTCACCATTCGTAGACAATTACTCTTTCATTTGGATCCTGTGTAAGACAGCCTTTATTATAGCATCAAAAACATTTGTCACTGTTTGATCCTTGCCTGGCATTGGTAATCAGCAGCTCACTGACCAGAGTTACTTATGGCAAATTTATCAAGCAATCTTGTAAGATCTTGACATATCCGTGCTTGATTCTGTGGTGGAGAGCCGTTAAGACAGCATTTTCTTTTACTAAGTCAAATACTTTTTATAATCTGAAAATAAACAAAGCAAAGTCTTTTAGTCTCTTTATAGCTCAATTATGTGACTATGAAGATGTGACCTATAGCAGATAATTTGTGAAAGTCCTCTTGTTCTCTTTCCATTAAAAAATTTTCTTTTCAAGGGTACCCTTGATACATATCTAGTTCATGCTCATAAATTTTTTTTTATAAAAAATGAGAAAGTAGGCATATGGGTTGTTTGTAACTAATATTCTCTTAATCACCTATTTGGGGTATTAGTCTAGCTTTTAATTTTTTCTTTTATTCTATTATCTGTACTTCTCTGAGATCGAGTGCCTTATGAATTCATGGTGAAGACATGACTTAAGGGATGAAGTAATGAACTGGGTGTTAGGAAGACTTAGGAACCCATCCCCAGATATTTGCTGGTTGTATGATTGTGGGTAAGTCACTTAAGTTTTCTCAATGCCAGTTAACTCATCTGTAAAATGGGGTTAATAATTGCACTACTCTTATAGAATTGTGAGGGTTAAGTATGTGAAAGCCTTCAAACCTTTCAATGGGAACTATCCATTTTAAGGAAGGACTTAGGTCAGCGGTGCTCACTCCTTATAGGTTCTGCTTTTGACTTGCCAGACTTTTTCCCCTTCCAGGTCTTGAAAGTACCTTTTATTCCTTCCCTCCCCTCACTTTTCAGCTTCCTTTAAAAGAAAACAACACTTACCTTCTGTCTTAGAATTAATAATAAGTTTTGGTTCGAAGGCAGAAAAGGACTAAGGGCTAGTCATTTGGGGTTAAGTGCCTTGCTCAGGATCACACAGCTAGGAAGTGTCTGAGGATACATTTGAACTCAGGTCCTCCTGACTCTAGGCCTGGCACTCTCTCCACCAAGTTACATAGCTGCTCCTTTTTCAAGCTTCCTTTTACATACTATCTTCCTCATTATGGAAAGCAAGCCTCTAGAAGATAGGGACTATTTTGCTATTATTCATATTTCCAGCATTTAGTATAGTGCCTGCCCCATTGTAAGTAGTTAATAGATGCTTGGTGACTGATTATTATTTCTATTTCAAGATTACATTGCCTTGGGGGCAGCGTGGTAGCTCAGTAGATTGAGAGCCAGGCCTAGAGATGGGAGGTGCTGGGTTCAAATGTGATCTCAGACACTTCCTAGCTGTGTGACCCTGGGCAAGTCACTTAACCCCCATTGCCAAGTCCTTACTGTTTTTCTGCCTTGGAACCAATATGCGATATTGATCCCATGTCAGAAGGTAAGGGTTTAAAAAAAAAGATTGCATTGTCTTCAGCATGGATTGCCTCTCTCTGTGTAGACTTGGTCTGCTCTATTTCTCCCCAAGTTAAAAGTTAAAAACAAAGAACATCCCTTCAAATCCTTTTTTTACTTCTAGTAAAATGCAAAGGGCAACTAGGTGGTGCAGTGGATAGAGCACTGGGCTTGGAATCAGGAAGACTCATCTTTCTGAGTTCAAATCTGCCTTCAGATACTTGCTAGCTACATGACCTTGGGCAAATCACTTGACCTTGTTTGCCTCAGTTTCTTGATCTGTCAAATGAGCTGAAGAAGGAAATGGCAAACCATTCCAGTTTCTTTGCCAAGAAAATACTAACTGGGACCAGAAAGAGTCAGACATGCCTGGAATGATTGATCCACAACAACAAAAATGGCACATGGGGGACCTGAGGTATTAGGGTTCAGATATGGTAGTTCCATTGATACTGATGATGAAAATCTGTTACAGAAGTATTGATGAATCGGTTCCACTTTCCATCAGTGAAGTTTCTGCTAGTTTCATCCATGTATGTTCATGGAATGATAGGATTTAGTTAGGTGTCATGCCAAGGTTTCTGTACATTTTTGCTTCTTGGGAGTAGGGATTATTTACCTTCTTTTGGTACTGATATCCCCAGTGCCTAGCACACTGCTGGCACTTAGTAAGTTACCCTTAAAAATGTTTGTTGATTGATATACATGCTTTCGTACATTAAATGGCAAGCTCCTTGAGGGAAGGGAATGCCTTTTTTTTTGTATCTTCAGAGATTAGCATTGTGCCTGGCACAGAGTAGATGCTTAACAAATGTTTATTGATTGGTTGAAGTAGATGCAAAATAAATTAAGGTAATTAAGGGGGACAGCACTAGTAACTGAGGCAGGGGGAGGAGAATCCAGGTTTTTTTATATGGGGATAGGAAGGAGGAATGGGTAGGGTAGAGACTGGACTGACCCTGGTTTACTTAGTCTCCACATCCTTCATCCAGACACTCAAGCAGAGTGGAGGGAGAAGGGGCTTTGATCAGATGCTGGAGAAGATTGCTGTCAACACCCAGGCCCAATACTCTAAGTTTCCGCTGCATAAATGGAAGACATAGCAAGCAGATGGACAGATGGATAGGAATCGGCTGTTTTCCATTTCTTCCCATTTTATCCTTCCCTCCTGGACTCTGGCAGAGATTTTGTCCCTGAAGGTCTGGAGTTCAGGATTTTCCTGCCTCTGCGGTTCATGGTCATTGCCCACACCATGTGAGTGAATTGCAAAATTCAGGGAAGGGAACCTAGTGGTCCGGGTAATTTAGGCCAGAGGGGATCTGGGGGCCAGACTTCTGCAATTACCCATTCCCAACACTTTGACCACAGACTGGCCAGGGTTCTGCCTTATCCGGGACAATAGGGCTTCAAAGATTACTCTTGATCAGCTTCCCATCCCCTGTTGTAAGTAGACACCTGCTCTCTGTGTGCTATGCTGACTCATGGGAGTGAACAGACACCTGTGTAAGAAGGAGGGGTGTGTGCGTGTGTGCGTGCGTGTGCATGTGCGTGTGTGTGTGTGTGTGTGTGTGTGTGTGTTTAGTCAGTGAATTGTCAGAAGGAGGTAGGTGGAACTGGAGGCTGGGGTTGGATGAAGATGTGTGTAAAGATGTGAGAATCGATCTCCAGAGCCCCAGGGAGGCTGGTCTAGCTCAGGATCTGCTCCACCATCAGATCCTGGCAAAGATGACTTCTCATCTACTACATTACACTTTGGACTGGTCAGTCTAGTTACTGAACCCCCTGGACTTGCGATTTCTGTGGGGTTTCTCAGTGGATTAAGGAGTAAGTTCTTTTACTATCATTTATACATTTATACAGGAGAGAGAATGTTCTCTGGTGTGGGGTACACTTTCTGGGAGTATTAATCTGGGCATCCTTTGGAGAAACCTTATGGGAAAACTCTGTAGGAGCTGCAGAAAGCTGGCAGGTATCTGACTGACCATTGCTCTATCCACCTGTCTGTCCGTCTGTCTATCAGGCTGTCTACCTGACTACTTGCTTGCCTGATTGCCCACCTGTCTGCCTAGATACCCGTCTCTGCTAACCTGTTGGAGGGAACAAGCAAAACCCACTGGGGCTTCTGTCTTTTATGCCTCAGTCTTGACTACCTGAACACTTAATAGAATTCAGTTGCTATTTCTTCTCTCTCTGTAGGATATAGACTCACTGTCAGTCTCTGCCTCTTTGTATGTGTCTATCTGTCTCTAACTGTTTGGGCTGTTGAGATTCTTTTCTTCTTTCTTTCACAGGCCAACTCAGGTGCCTTCTCCTCCATAAAGTCTTCTCTAATATTCCCAGTGGAAGCCGTTCTCTTCTTCCAGATTTTCTTTTCTTTTTTTTTTTTTAGATCTTTACCTTCTGACTTAGTATCAATTCCAAGACAGAAGAGCAGCAAGGGCTGGGTAAACAGGATTAAATTGCCCAGGGTCATGTGGCTAAGAAGTGTCTGAGGTCAGATTTAAATCCAGATCTTTCTGACTTCAGACCTAGAGCTCTATCCACTGTGCTACCAAGCTTGCCCCTAAGACCTAATATCTTTTTTTTTAAATTAAAAAAAATTTTTTTTAGAAAAATTTTCCATGGTTACACGATTTATGTTCTTTCTCTCCCCTCCAAACCCCGCCCCCTCCCTGTAGCCAACACACATTCCCCTGGGTTTTACATGTATCACTGATCAAGACCTTATATAGTTAGAATTATCTTGAATCCCTAAAACTACTCAAGTTACTCAAACTTCCTTTCTGTATTACCCACAATTCCTTTTGCCTTTTATATATGTGGGTCTTTAAGCAATCTGTATATAATTTGGGTTCACTCTGCCATGCCCTCTCTCTTCCACATGAAGTAGGTGGGGAATGTTCTCTGTGTTCTCTAGCTCTCTGGTTAAATATTAATAAATCTCTATAAATATTATACTTTTGGAGATATTGAATATTAATTTAAAAATCCACAACCTATTTCCATATTATTTATGGTTGCACTGGGGTGGTTGTTTAGAGTCTACATCCCCAATCATATCCCCATTGACCCATGGGATGAAGCAGTTGTTTTTCTTCTGTGTTTCTGCTCCCACAGTTCTTTCTCTGGATGTGGATAGTTTTCTTTCTCATAAGTCCCTCAGAATTGTCCTGGGTCATTGCATTGCTGCTAGTACAGAAGTCCATTACATTCGATTGTGCCACAGTGTATCAGTCTCTGTATAAAGTTCTCCTGGTTCTGCTCCTTTAAGACCCAATGTCTTAAAGAGACCATTGCTCATCCCTCACTTTCCATCTTAGAATCAAGGGTATGGATTCTAAGGCAAAAGAATGGTAAGGGCTAGGCAATGGGTGTGAAGTGACTTGCCCAGGGTCATACTGCTCTTCTGGTCGGAGATTGGAACTTTGTCAGGGGGAGAGCTAGATTTCTTTGGAGCAGACTTAGAGTCGTAGGCTAGAAAATTCCTTATCTCCTTCCTATATTTCCGTCTTTACTATCTCTACTTTGCTGTACTAAATAAATAAATAAAGCTACTAAAGCTACTAACTGACTCATAGTTTAATTTTTAATTATTATGAACAGTGGCCACAACTTTTTATAACTCTTAATTTGACCACAAAAACCAATTTTAACTCTTACACCAATGATGTCCCTTCTACCCCAGAAGCTATGATTGTGTCAACAGTGTTACAGGGGGAAGTGTAGGCAAGGGGAAATGATAAATTAGAAGGAGCTATCACTTTCAGGTAGGGCCAAGCCATCAGAGAAGGACAGAGCCCCTGATTCGGGTCTTGAAGGAAGGGACGTCCAAAAGAATTTGTTGGTTTTGATCAATGGACTGTGTAGCAGGTCATTGACCAGCTCATAGGGTCTAGCAGGGTCTAGCCACTTTCTTCTGATGGTGTCAGAGGTGTGTGTGTGTGTGTGTGTGTGTGTGTGTGTGTGTGTGTGTGTGTGTGTGTGAGTGTGTATNTGTGTGTGTGTGTGTGTGTGTGTGTGTGTGTGTGTGTGTGTGTGTGTAGGAGTGTGTATGAGTATAAGGAAGTGGGGGTATAGAGATGTAGGGGTGTAGGAATATATGTGCTTGTGTGCAGGAGTGTGTGTGTGTGTGCGCGCGCATGTGTGACACAATGAGGGAGATTTGGAATCTTCGGTGTCTTTTACTTTAGACAAGAGGATTACCAAGATCTATCCTACCTCTAATTCCTTCATCTTACAGATGAAGAATTGCAGACCCAGAAAGGATGTGACTTGTTGGAAGCCACTAAGCCAATGAGAGACCTTTTTCTTTCAAAAGGCCTGGAACTGACTGTTCTCTTATTAGTCCTCCATTGTCAGCTATTTGAGTATTTGCTGGCAGAGGTCTGGAGGAATGAAGGTCCTCCACAGCTTAACAACCTTGGAGCCTGGGCTTTGCCACTGAATTATATGTAGGAGTGAGGGCAAAGCCCTTCTAAGGCTGCCCACTTTTATTAATACAAAGAAAATTGAAGTCGAAAACATAAAACAAGACATTTCTTCTTGACAATAGCCACAAACCGAGCAGTATCACTTTATTCCACAGCACTCCAGGGACTTGGGCCTCCCTCAGTATATAAATGTGCCCTTGGCCGGCCTCTGAAGTTTGTGTCACAGGACTCTAAGATTTAGAGCTTGAAGGGACCCTTTTATTTTATGGATACAAAGAAAAGTGATTTGCCCAAGTATCTTTGCCTATGATTTCAAAGGGGCTGAGGCTGCCTAAACAGCAAGCAGCCTTCTTTCTGGTCATATTAGAGCCCCAATACCAGTGATGGTGAACCTTTTAGAGACAGAGTGCCAGGCCCTGTCCCCACCCCACCAGACCAAATGTCATGCCAGCCTCAGGGCCAGAGACCAAGTGCTGTGTCCCTTCCCCTTCACCAAGTGCTGGGTACACCCTGCTCCCCCTTACCCCACACTGGGGAGAGAGAAAGCGCTCCCATTAGGTTGCTGGGTAGAGGGGCAGGTGAAGTGAGAAATGTCCTCAGAGACTATAGAGAGGGGAAGGGGAGTGACTGAAGCTTTCTGTTCCCCTTCAGCTCTGCCCTCTGTGAACTGCCCACCTTACCCCGTGTGCTCCCATTGGCTGCTGGGCAGAGGGGTGGGGATGTGAAAAAATGTCAGGCAAGGTGGAGAGGGGGAGGGGAGCATCTCTGCCCTAGTCCCTCTGCCTTTCTAGTAGTGGCCTGGGGGGGGAGGGGCCAAGTGCCCATAGACAGTACTCTGCATGCCGACTTCACACCTGTTCCATAGGTTCACCACCATTGTCCTATGCTTTCTCTTGCCAGCAACCCAGGTGTTTTGAGAATTATCTAACAACCTTATATCTACAAGATCTGTGTCTTGGCCAGACAGCTGGCCTCTTTGTACACTTCTCTGACCAACTGATGGCCTTTGAGATTCCTCATGGGGCAGTAGTGATAATTCCTTGACCATATCCCTCAACATATATTTCCTTATATACCTGACACTGCTAAACACTGTGATGGATTCAAACGTGGGAGATGAGTTTTGGCCCTTTGAGGAGCACAGGGCCTGGGCTAAAGCCCTTGTTCTACCATTTTAAGGACAATAACAATGGAAGCTATCATTAAGAGTAACCAACCATAAATTGCAAGTTCTCTGGATGAGAGGAAGCATATCCTTTCTCCACCACTACTCACCTTTCATCTTTTCTCTCATCCTTCTCTTTTTTTCTTTTTAAGCTCTTACCTTCTGTCTTAGTATCAAGTTTAAGACAGAAGAGCAGCAAGGGCTAGGCAACCTGGGTTAAGGGACTCGTCCAGGGTCACATAGCTAGGAAGTATCTTACGGCCAGATTTTAACCCCGGTCCTCCCAACTCCAGGTCTGATGCTCTATCTACCATGCTATCTAGTTGCTCCTATTATACTGTAGTTAAGGCCACCTCTTGGGACCTCAGTTTCCTTATCTATAAAATGGGGTGGGGTGGTCTAGTTGACTTCTGATGTTTCTTCCAACTCTAAAACTATGCATAGATTTGAAGGAGGACTAGACCAGGAATGTTTTCTATTTAGATGCAAGTCCTTCCTCTGTCCTAAACTATAGTACTCCTAATGGGCCTGGAGGATAATAAAGATCTTTTGTAAACTCAGGGGTGAATTAGTGTGCTTCCTAGGTGATGGAAACTATCTTTGTGACATATGCTCATTCTTTTTGTCCCCTCCCCACTTTTAGACAAAGGAAGAGTAGACATCTAGTCAGCTAGAGGTATCAAATACTAGTCTGTTGGGGAGTGTAGCTTGAACAAGATTAAAATGTAATTGGGGCAGCTGGGTGGCTCAGTGGATTGAGAACCAGGCCTAGAGTTGGGAAGACCTGGGTTCAGATGTGGCCTCAGACCCTTCCTAGCTCTGTGACCCTGGGCAAGTCACTTAATCCCTATTGCCTAGTTCTTACTGCTCTTTTGCCTTGGAACTGATACTTAGTATGGAATCTGGATGGATTCCATATATATATATATATGTATATAACATCCATAGTATGGATGTTAGGTAAGGGTTTTAAAAAAAGATGTAATTGGGAAATATTTAACAAAATAAATAAAAATGCAACATACTCAATGTAGGTTTGTGGTTTTCTAAATCCAAATGCAACCCACATTTGAGTTTGCCACCACTGAGCTAAGAGAATCATAGAGCTTAGAGCTATAGGAGGACATAGAATCATAGATTTAGAGTTGGAAGGGTCTCGCCAAGTCTAATCCCTTCATTTTATAGATTAAGAAACTGAGTCCCAGTTGGGGAAGTAATTTTTCCTAGCTCACACAAATAGCTAGATATATAAAGCATTTATTAAGTTCTTGCTGTAGACCAGGCACTGTGCTAAGTCTTGGGATACTATTATAAGCAAACAAGGCAGCCCTCTTCTTTTCTTTTTTTTTTTTAAACCCTTAACTTCTGTGTATTGGCTTCTAGGTGGAAGAGTGGTAAGGGTGGGCAATGGGGGTCAAGTGACTTGCCCAGGGTCACACAGCTGGGAAGTGTCTGAGGCCTGATTTGAACCCAGGACCTCCTGTCTCTAGGCCTGGCTCTCAATCCACTGAGCTACCCAGCTGCCCCTGGTAGCCCCCTTTTAAGAACTTTCACTCTAGCGGGAGAAGACGACATATAAAGGGGGACTAAAAGAGGAACAGGATACATCAGGTGGAGATGGTAAAGAAGGACTACAGTAGAGGCCTGAATCTCCCAAGACAAGATGAATCTCACCAGTCAGAGTGAAGGGCTGTCCCAGGGACGGGGAGTCCAAGGTTCTAGGGGAAAGTAAGTGGAGAAGGCACAGTATGGAGAATGGTGGGAAACAAATAACAGATAAGGGGCTCAAATTCAAGTCTTCAGACTCTATTCAGGATGCTTTCTATGATACCTAATATTACAGGTATCCCTTCCACATCACAGGAGTTAGGGGTACAGCACCCCTGGGATCTGGAAAATCTGCATAAAATTTTTTGGCTTTTACACTCTTTTCACGGGCTTTAACCTTTTAATTATTTTAACTTTAAAAAAGATATAGTATGTCTATTAAAAGATAAAATATGTTGGAGGGAGCTGGGTGGTTTAATGGATTGAGAGCCAGGCCCAGAGACAGGAGGTCATGGCTTCAAATTTGACCTCAGATATTTCCTAGCTGTGTGACTCTGGGCAAGTCACTTTACTCCCATTCCCACTGCCTAGCTCTCAAAGCTCTTCTGCCTTGGAACCAACACAATATTGATTCTAAGATGGAAGGTAAAGGTTTTTAAAAAAAGATAAAATATGTTGATATTATACAATATTCTACATATATTTTATGCATGTCTAGGTTTCTAAACCTTTTCTGTGTTGTCTGTGTCATCTGCGGTTTCTTCAAAACTCCCCCCAAATTCACATTTGATTTCTTATGCTGTTCTACGATATAGTGAAACTGGGACAGGGAAAGTCATGATGTGGAAGGGATAACTGTAGTTCTCCAGATGGGAAGCCAAGGCATAGAGTTTATGATTCATACTCTGCCCCCTCCACGGTACCCTGTAAAAGCCCTCTGTACTGAGTGAGCAGGCTGGTGAGGGGGCACTCTCCCCTTTCTGTGCTTGGAGTGACAGCAGGGGCCCTGAATTATCTCAGACTGTCTTAAAAAAAAAAAAGTTTTAGTGATGCTGTTTAAAAACATGTTTCTTAGCGACTTTGTTCCCCATCCTCAAATGGAACCCTTCCTTGTAACGAAGTGTAGTTAGCAAAATAAATCAACACATTGGCCATTTCTATGACAAAAACCTCATCCTGAACCTTTTTGCTGAGGGGAAGGAGGTATGTTTTATTGCCTGATCTCTGGAGCTTAACTAACTTTTCTTTCCTAAACCCCTGATGATATCCCAAAGTAGATATTGGGGCTGAACTCACACCTGGAAGCCCCCCCACACCACACTTGGAGGCCCCCAGGGCACACCCACTAGATAGATGCTCATCCCGTCTCCCTATAGTAGAAGGAGCATGCCTTTGGAGTCCAGAGAACTGGGATCGAGTTCTGTTATTCTATTATCTGTTCAGCCCAGGGTAAGACATTTCCCTTTCTTTGATGTCAATTTTCTCATATATAAAATGAGAGGATTATTTGGATTATATAATCTCTAAGGTCATTCCAGCTCTTAAAAGTCTATTATCGGGGCAGCTGGGTAGCTCAGTGGATTGAGAGCCAGGCCTAGAGACAGGAGGTCCTGGGTTCAAATCTGGCCTCAGCCACTTCCCAGCTGTGTGACCCTGGGCAAGTCACTTGACCCCCATTGCCTACCCTTACCACTCTTCCACCTATAAGTCAATACACAGAAGTTAAGGGTTTAAAATAAAAAAAAGTCTATTATCCACATAATCATATTTATGAAAAACCAAGGCTCCCTCCCACCTCCTACCTCCCACCTCCCCAAACCCCCTTCCACCCCTACCTTACCTGACTAGACATACATAAATAAACTCAGATTCATTTATTATTAAAACTCGAGGGGACCTTAGAGATATCTATTTCAACCCCGTCATTTTGTAGATAAGGATGGTGATCAAAGAGAGAAAATAGCTTTCCTAAGCTATGAAAAACTTGGACTAGAACTCAAAATGACTGACTCCTTGTTTAGTGCTCTCCCCATTATACCGTGCTGTTCCACTGTTCCTAACTTTGTGTTCTGAATCTTCCAAAGTCCAGAACTACCGACTTCCCTGCTAGCCCAGCCCAGCCTCTTTCAAGTCTTTATTGCCACCACGTATCCTACAGTCCCCTCTTTTCAAAGGTCTCCAAACATTTCAAAGACCCTCTGAACAACAGCTGCTCTAGACCCAGTATGACTGGAAGTGACGTTGTCATGCTGACCCAGCCATCTCTAGGTCTCTGGAATGGAGTGAGGTTGGAGGGAAGAGACAGGCACTTCATTAAAGGATTATCTGTAGTATGATGTAGCATAATTGGATTGGTTTTAGAAACAAGTGTTTGAATTCAGGGTCTTCTACTTAACCACTGTGTGATCTTGGTGAGTCACTGCCTCTCTCTGGGACTCAGTTTCCTACTCTGAAATCTTTGCCAGCTCTAAATCTACAATCCTAAGGATCCAACTTGTCCTCTGAGGTTCAGCTCAAGTATTTGCTCCATCGTACTACGAAGCTGATTCAGCTACTGAGCTTTTTAACTCCTCTGATATCATGTAGTACTTAGATTCAATCTCACAAAGCTTTAGTGAGTCTCTTTGGCCACTAAGATAAATTAAAACTCTTCATCCTGGCATTTTGAAATGTAGCTTCAACCTATCTTTCCAGCCTTCGTTCATATTATTCTCCTGAAAGACTGATGAAACCAGACAATTTATTACCTGCCCTCAAAGATGACATTCTATTTCTGCCTCCACGGTTTTATTTCCTCGGGTTCTCTCCTATACTTGGAATATGTGAGGACATTTTCCTTCTCCCAGAATCCGTATCTTTTCTGCACATACCTCTGGGGTCACTTCCTTTGTGCTCCTAACCCGGATCCTTTCAGCAAGTACTTTCTTCCTCCTCAAATGACCTCTTTCTTACTTCTCTTATTACACTTACTTCTCAGTCTTTCCTTCCAGTAGTATATAAGCTCCCTGAGGGCAGGGACTGTCCCACAACATATCTACAGTGGATAGAACTGCACCCTGAAAACAATACAGGTTTAAGAAATGCTTATTGAATTGAATTCTCTTATCTGTTTCCTCAGCTTTTGAAAGATTTTTTGCATTACCTAATATGCAAAATAAGAAGGTTGGATTAAAATGATCCTTTCTGAATGCTAAGAATGTTGATCTTATGATTCTATTTCCAAGTCCCCCAGGGTGCCCAGGACTGAGCACATGGCATGCCCGTTGGATCTTAGGAAAGTTTCAAGTATTTTCCAAGAGCAACTCATTCCTGCCTCATCCTCGCCTTCTTTCCCTTGTCTGTCCTGGCCAGACTCACCAAACACCACATAGAAACATAACCTTTATTGCACACGGCGCTGGTTTTTTTTTCATAGAAAAAGGTATTAACACATAAGCATCTGCAAAGTGAAGCAACTTCTGGTTTTCTTGGAACAGGAAAATCGCATGCAATGTCTTTGAGATTTGGGATTTTGGTCTTTGTCCAAACCAATTGAGATCAGGCCGGAGGGAAAGAGTAAGTAGGGAGCGAGGGAAAGACGGGGAAAGGGAAAAAAATCGCTGAGTCTTTGTGCCTCTTTCCTCAAAACAAAGTGAGAGAAGTAGATGTGTGTGTATATACGTGCGGTGTATATACACACACATATTGGACTTGCCGACATATGTGTATATGTGTGTGTATACGCACACACATATATACATATATAATATGTATGGCGTGTGTGTCTGTATGTGTGTGTGTTTGTATGTATGTGTGTGTGCGTGTTTGACCTGTAGTCAGATTCCTTGTGCCCTGGCTTCATGAGAAGAAGAAAATAGTTTCATTTATACAAAAGAGTTCTATGTACAAGAGTCTGTGAGTTGGGGTGGGTTTTTGTTGTTGCTGCTGCTGCTCTTCTTGGTCTTTTTTATTTTCTGAGAGTTTAATATAAATAATGCAAGAAAACAGTTTGTGAGTGAGGGGGCCTGGTGGTGGGTGGTCCTGGCTTGGGGGTGCAGCTCCTCCTCCTGGTGGCCCCTACACCAGGGTGTAAGACTTCGAGTAGGCTCCTGCTCCCTGCTTCTGAGACCTCCCTACCCCCGACGTGCTCATCTCAAGAAGTGAGTCCCTCGAGCCTCCCATTTTGGTGTGGGGTCCGCCAGCCCGAGGTGGCTCAGTGCTGGGGGCTGGGGGAGCAGTTGCAGTGGTGGCGGCTGCAGGAGGGGGTTCGACAGTGGGGGCTGCTGGAGGTGGGGGGGCGGCGCCGGTGGGTGGGCCCGGCATGGCCAGAGTCCTCTGAGGTAAGGTAGCTGTGGAGGCTGGAGCCCCGGGATGGGGGAGGCCCAGGGGCTTGCTGGCAGGGTCCAGGGTCAGATGCCGCGCCTGGGTGTGGTAGGTCCGGGCCATGTTTCGGATGGAGGCTTCACGGGGAGGGACCACGGGGCAGGGCTCGTGCCCATCGGCCTTCCGGAAGAAGGTATCTGACTTGACATACAGTGGTAGGTTGCAGTATTCACCTGAAATCACAAAATCACAAAATCACAAAATCTTAGGGTCGGAGGAACTTTATGAAGCAATTAGTCTAGTCTCTCATCCCATACCAAGAGCCCTGACAGCTGGCCATGCAGCCTCTGTGACTGGAAGCTCACTCCCTTAAAAGATACCTTAGTCCAGTGATGGGCAAACTTTTTAAAGAGGGGGCCAGAGGAAAGGAAAAAATGTTTCTAAGGTAACTCTTTCCAGTTTCATTGTATTGTATCCTATTGTACTCATCAGATTAGGAATAATGCCGCGCTGTGCATAGAACATTTCAGGGGGCCGTAGTTTGGCCATCACTGCCTTAGTTCGTTGCTGAAGAGCTCTGATGAGCAGAAAGACCTTTCTAATGGTGAATGACTCCTAGTTCTATCTTCTGGAGCTCTACAGAACAAGCCTCATCCTTCTTCCACACGACAGCCCTGTAACTACTTGAAGACGGCGATGTCTCTTCCCAGAACTCTTCTCTAGGTAGACATGCCCAGTTTTTTCCAGTTATATAGTTTCCTGATCCCTTACCATCTAGATCCTCCTCCTCTGGGAACTCTATGGCCTGCCATGGGATACCCAGGCATGACTCCAGGACTCCAGCTTTTAGAGGGGATGTAAGGACAAAGGGAGAGATCCAGGGTCAAAGTCCTTCTGCTCTGACAGAAAAAGTTCCTGGGTTTGGGGTCCCAAAGTCTCACTCACAGAGAAGCCTGGCATATAGAGTCACTTCTTGTTGCTCGGTCATTTTTTGGTTGGGTCTGTCTCTTCATGATCCCATTTGGGGTTTTCTTGGCAGAAATACTGGAATGGTTTGCCATCTCCTTTTCCAGTTCATTTTCCAGATGAAGAAACAGAGGCCAACAGGGGTAAGTAACTTGGCCAGGGTCACAGAGCTAGTAAGTGTCTGAGGCCAGATATGAATTCAGGAAGATGAGCCTTCCTGATTCCAGGCCTGGCACTCTGTGTACTGTGCCACTTGGCTATTTTAGCATATAGTAGGTGCTCAATAAATGTCTGTTCCCCTGTTTGTATCCCATGGTAACACTGTTTTGTAGTAGTAAGGAACTGGAAACAAATTAGATGCCCACTGACTGGGGAAGTAGCCAAACAAATTGCAGTGCAAAGGACTTGACTTCAAATTCCAGATATGCTTTTTAAAAAAAATTCTTACTTTCCATCTTAGAATTGATACTAAATGGAAAGAGAGCCAGGCCTGGAAATGGGAGGTCCTGGGTTTAAATCTGACCTTAGACACTTCCTAGCTGTGTGACCCTGGGCAAGTCACTTATAACCCCAATTGCTTAGCCCTTACCAGTCTTCTGCCTTGGAACCAATACTTAGAAGGTAAGGGTTAAAAAATATAATTGTACTAAATATCATTTCCAAGGCAGAAAAATGGTAAGGGCTAGGTAATTGGGGTTAAGTAACTTACTCAGAGTCACACAGCCAAGTAGTGTCTGAGTCCACATTTGAACCCAAGATCTCCCATCTCCAGGCCTAAATTTTTATCCAATGAGCCACCTGCCTCCAAATATGCTTCTTACTTGCTACCTGGGTGAACTTGAGCAATTTACCTCAAATGAAATATGGGCTTCCTTTTTTTAACCTGTAAAACAAGAAGTTGACTTTATGTCCTCTAAGGAATCATCCAGGGTAGTGATGGGCAAACTACGGCCCTTCTCCTTCATAATCTTTCAGTCATTAATAGGGCTTAGTATCACAAAAAATACAAGAATTTTGTGAAATGTATCATTGTTATTTTTAAATAAATTATATTGGCCCACCTAAAGTTTTTTTCCTTTCCTTTGGCCCCCTCTTTAAAAAGTTTGTCCATCACTGGTCTAGGGTTAGATGTAGGATCTTGAGATTTTTAATGTCCTGAGCGCTAAAATCCCATGGCAGTGAAAAGTGCCCCAATAGCAGGCTAGTTCAATTGTCAGGACGCTAAAATGACTGGGCTACTTCACTTCCTAGCCAAAGGACAAAGAGATGAGGTCATTCCTTTTCCGGGACTGTGTCCCACCCAGGCAACACAACAACACACCTTTGGACCAAAGTAGTCAGTCCCTCTCCCTGACCAGGCTGATGTCCACTGAGTGTATCTGGGTCTGGCCCTCTTGCTCCCCTACCCCTCAGGAGCTGATGGTTAGGTCTCACTCACTTTTGTTGGCACGGTGTGGGATGGGCACAGCCACATTCTTGCCCCGGTCACTGTCCTGAGGCTTAGGTGGTGAGGCAGTGAAGCGGCAGATGCCCGGCTCAGAGGGGGTGCTCATGGAGGTCATGCTGTCGGCATTCTCGTTGGTGCCTGTGGTCATCTGGTCCGAGGAACTGTCTGAGATGAAGCACTCCGTGATCTCAAACTTGGCATGCTGCAGCTGCTCCTCCAGCTTGGCATGTTCATAGGCTCGGGCCAGCTCCTCGTACGTGGAGGAGGCACTCTCTGTGGACACCATGCTGTTCCGCCCTTTGTCTAAGGGAGAAGAGGCAAATTAGGAAAAGCCACAAAGAGAATATGAGAGAGAAAGAAAGAGAGAGACAGGGAGAAGAGTGGGAAACAGAAAGAGCAGGAGAGAGACAAAGAGAAAGGAGAGGGAGAAGGATAGAGACATCGAGAGTTAGAGACTGAAAGAGAGAGTCAGTGAGAGACAGAGAGAAGGGGGAGAGATAGAGGGAGAAAGAGAAGAAAGAAGAGAGAGAGAGAAAGGAGGGAGGGAGGGAGAATGGGAGACAGGAAGAGAGGGGAGAGAGACAAAAAGAGAAGGATGGGGAAAGAGACAGAGAGAGAAAGGCAGAGAGACAGGGAGAAGCAGAGCTGGGGGAGGAGTTGAGGGAGAAGGAGATGGAGGAAAGAAAGAAGGCAAAGGGAGGAGAGGGAGTAAGGGAGAGGAGGAGATATGATTATATGGCACAGTAGAAAGAGTTCAAGGCGTAGAAGCTGGGCTTAAGACCAACTGCCCTTTTCTAGTTTATGTGATGATGGGAAAGTCACTTAGAAGTGAAAGGTTAAGTAATTTGTCATAGTGATGCCAGAGGGAAGATCTGAATCCAGGTCTTCCTGCTTCCAAAGCCAGCTTCCTATCAACTATAACTTGCTATCTCTCTCTTGGAATAATAGCAGGCACCATAGTGTACTGGAAAGAGCTTTGGGTTTAGAGGCAAGTGAATGAGGTACCAATCATAGCTGGGTTACATACTATCCATGTAACTGTGGTCAAGTCACAGTTTCAGGTTCCTCACCTTAGAAAGATGGAGGATAGAATAATAAAGAATCCTTTCAAAGGTTCCTTTGTGTTCTAAACCCCATGACCCATCATACATCACCCATGTCCCTGGGTTTTTGTGGGAGCTAAATTAACTAAAACGTGTGAAGTATATTGGAACTAGAAAGCACTAGGAATGTGAAATTACTGTTATAATAATGATTATTCTTGGCATAACCTTGATCCTGACTTGATTAACATGGAAGGGATCCTTCATCACAGTTCATCCTCTTACACATTGACCTCTATGGAGGTGAGGCAATAAAGTAGGGATGGCTCACAGTGACCTGAACTTTTTTTTTTTTTTAACTCTTACCTTCTGGACTAATATCAATTCTAAGTCAGAAGAGCAACAAGGGCTAGGCAACAGAGATTAAGTGACTTGCCCAGGGTCACACATCTGGTAAGTGTCTGAGGCAGGATTTGAGCTCATGAAGGTGAGTCTTCCTGACTCCAGGCACTCTATCCAATGCACTATTGAACTGCCTCTATGCATAATCATATCATTCACCAATTTGCTTGAAATTCCATAAAATACCACCAAGACTTTTAGTATTAATAACTATATCACTGGAATAGGTGGGTGGCTCACTGGATGGAGAGTCAGGTCTGGAGTCAAGAGGACCTGGTTTTAGATCTGGCCTCAAGACACTTCCTAGCTGTGTGACCCTGGGCAAATCACTTAACCCCAACTGCCTAGCCCTTGCTCTTCTGCCTTGGAACTGACACTTTGTATAGATCCCAAGACCAAAGGTAAGTGTTAAAGAAAATAATGTATCATCACAATTTATTTATTTATTCCAGTTCAGACCTATGATTTCATCTTTTTTAGGAGTTCCATCTATTAATAGAGATTAGCAACTGTCCTGCAATTTATACTTCTAGAGAATTGCCTCTCTTAAGACCAACATGTGTCAAGGATTTGTGATATCATTAGCGTGGGAATTCCTTCCATGGAGGAAAATCTCATACATCCCATCCAGAATGTGATATTAGAAATTTGGGAGTCCTTGAACTAATTTTGAGGTCCCTGATCTAAACTTCCTGTGGACATTTAGGATTCTTTCAAAACTACATTTCCCATGATTACTCTTGCATAATGAGGTGGACAGGAAGTGTGATAATGTAGGCAGAGGTATAAAGACTCAGGACTTGATTGGTTCGCTCTCTTTCCTACTGAAGCAGCTTGGTGGGCAGAGGTATGGCGTGGCATTTGAACTAAATCTTAATAGGCCCGTGGCTTCATTTTTCTAAATGGCTTTCAATAAATCCTTTGAAATCATGATATTTTTAATTCTATCACTCTATATTAATTTTATTTGTTACAAGAGGCTTAGAGAATTGCCTGCTGTCCAAAGAGTGACTTGCCCGGCTTCCCACAGATAGTAAGTGTCAGCAGGAAGATTCGAACCTAGGTCTTCTGATTCTAAGGCTAGTTCACTGGGCTGGGCTATCTCATAAAAATTAATAAAATAATAATTATTTGTTGTTCCTGTTTTTTTATTGTTGCCATGGTTTCCCCCTTTTTTTTGTCCTTTATTCTAGGTGCCCTTTGTCCATGTATTAGTTGTATCCTACCTATCTGGGTCCAGAGGTCAGGGGAATCAGGGGAATGGAATTCTTGCCAAAACCCAGCAGAGAATCTTAAGCCCCCAAAGGTTAAGGGAATGCTCAAAGTCAAACAAGAAGTTGGTGCTCCTGCTGGGAATAGAACACATAATCCAGCTTGTATGGTTTTTGTTCTTTTCCACTGGATTTCACAGCTCATAGACTTAGAGCTGAATGAGACTCTAGGGCTGGGGTAGTCAGGATTTCCCAGGACCTGGAGTAGGAGAAAGGGAGCAGTCATGAGTGTGCTGGGGTGATGGGTTGAGGACTCACCTGTGTCCTGGGAGAGACTGGCACTATAGCTGTCACTTTCAGTAACAGTGATGCCATGTTGGGATCCCACAGTACGCCAGTCAGAGGTGAGAGTGCGGGCAGGAGTGGAAGCCTGGCATTTGGTCAGTGTCCATTGACTGGAATAACGATTGCGGGTGCTATGGGCAGACTTGACATTCTTCCTGGACACAGGATCTGCACAGAGAAAGCAATGAGAGACTGCCCCAATGGCATATACATATTTTTTATTGGTAGCCTATACAGAGAATATTTTGTTTAGGGTTGGAGAAGATGCAATCTTGGAAAATTAGTTCCGCTTGATCTTTTCCTAGATTCTTGCTCCATCCATCCAGTTGGGGAGGTTGTCCCACTTGTGGGGCAGGATAGAGGATCAAGGCCAACAGGCTCTGAGTGGTAGAAGGAATGACCCATGTCATATTAAGAACCTTGGCTTTTGGGTGGGCAGGTGATAGTGGAGAACTCTTCTTTCCTTCTCCCTTTTCTTGATCTTGGACTTTGCCCTTTGCTTTGTGGTCCCTGGGGCTCTCCTTAAGTCTTAAAAAAAAACCCTAAAAGAAAACTCTTACCTTCTGTCTTAGAGACAATACAAGTATTGGTTTCAAGGCAGAAGAGCAGCATGAAGGCCTAAGCAATGGGGGTCAAGTGGTTTGCCCAGTGTCACACAGCTAGGAAGTGTCTGAGGTCAAATTTGCACCTGTCTCCAGGCTTGGCTCTCTATTTACTGAGCCACCTAGATGCTCCCAATTACATTTTAATTTGGTTCAGGCTGCACTCCCCACTAACCAGTGTTTGACACTTCTGATTAGCTGACAAGATGTCTGCTCTTCTTTTGTCTAAAAGTGGGAAGGGGACAAAAAGGATGATCATGTGTCACAGCTAGGAAGTGTCTGAGGTCACATTTGAACCCAAGACCTCCTATTTCCAGGCTTGGCTCTCTATTTACTGAGCCCCCTAATTGCCCCAGCTCTCCTTATATCTTTTTTTTAAGCCCTTACCTTCCATCTTAGAATCAATACCATGTATTGTGTCCAAGGCAGAAAAGCAGTAAGGGGTAGGCAATGGGGGTTAAATGATTTGCCCAGGGTCACCCAGCTATAAAGTGTCAGAGGCCAGATTTGAACTCAGGACCTACTGTCTTCAGGCCTGGCTCTCAAACCATTGAGCCATCCAGCTGCCCTTGATCTCCTTATGTCTCAAAGAACTATTTGGGAGGAAGCCCTAAACCTCTGGTCTATCTTAGACTGCAATGACCCTGAGGATGGGAAAAGAAGGAAGGGAGATAGGTGAGGGAAGATGCTGGTGACTGAGCCAGAATTCCAGGGGATATGGGGGCATGCTGGTATTTGGGAGGGAAATGGAAGGAACAGAAATTTCCCACATACTGGTGCCAGGTCGGATGTCAGACATGTCGATGAGGGGCCCTGTGTTTTGGATGAGGGCAGGGTGATGCAGGGAGACCCCTGTGCAGAAGCTCTGGGGATTGACAGCCTGGCTGAATTCAGTGTCTGTTACTGGGATGGTGGCTTTGTCGTCCCCTGGAATGAGAATAAGAATCATAATCCTTGATTCATCAAGTCAACAAGCATTTATTAAGTGTTTCCTATGTACCTGGCATGGAGCAAAATGATGGGGATGCTAAGAAAGGGAACCTTCTTCTCTTTACCCCAACCCTGTGAAACAGGCAGGGTAGGGAGTATCAGTCCTTCAGAATATTGGGGCCAGGGTGGGGCACACCAAAGGTCACATAGCTATTGGTGAATCTGGGGTTAGAACCCTGGTCCATTTCTACTGAACCATTGGAAGCCATGGTACCATGATAGTCATTCACATGTGGTGAGTGTGCCCTAATGAGGTCAGAGATGACCCTAGGTTAGAAAGTGGGGATGAGCAGGGAGCCACAAAGGGGCCCCCCAGAGGCCTTGCTCACCCAGCTGTTTGATACCCTCCTTGTCTTCAATCAGCAGCTGGACCCGGGGGATGTCAATGTGGAGCCGAGGACCTTGGGGTGGCCCTTTCACAGGCGTGTCCAAGCTTCGATTGCTCTTGCTACAGAGGAAAGGAATGATGCCCAGATAAGAACCATCTCAGTAGGCATGGAGGGAATGTTGATCTGTTAGAAAAGGTGGTAGTGTGGGGACTGGGCTGTGTGGCAGGCAGGGAGCAGCTAGGGCCCTGGGCAGGAAAGAAAAGGGACAGGGGCTGTATTCAGCAGAGCTCTTGACTCCAGCTTTATAGGAACAGAAGGGAATTGTACACTCACCTTATCAACATTTCTGCTAAACTCTTGGCATCTGCAAAATATAAGAGAGAGAGGGTTAAGGGAGGACGGAGGATGAGAGTAAAGGGGCTCAAGTTTAGGGTCAAGGAGTCAAGGAGTGTAGGGGGCTCAGGGCTGGGTGGGTCGATGGCCATTACATATGTGTTCCCATCTCCTATGTAAGTGTCTATCTCCAGTTACTCTGAAAGACCAGCAAGGGTTTTATCCTCCTTTTTTTTTTTTTTTTTCTCTTTTTTTCATGGAGACAAGAAGATTAAAGATGAGGAGGGCTTGGACAAATCCACAAACCATACTCTCAAACCCCAGATAAGGGAGAGTTGGTTAAGGAACCCTGATTAATTTTTTCCTCCTCTCAGGAAGCTAAATTGAATGCCCTTTTCCCCAGCTCCACCTCGACATGTACCACCGGCCACACAACCCTAAGGGGAGAAAACCCAAAAGGTCCAAGACCCTCCTACCTCTGAGTCTCTTCAGTCTTTTCTCCTTCCTTTTCTTGCGAATGATGATGAGCAGGGCCACCCCTAGGGTGGCCAGGATGACGGGGCAGGCGATGGAAAAAAGCTTCTTCACATCATCCCCCTCTCCCTGGGCTGACTTGATGGGTGGGATGGTGCCTAAGACAGGAGTACCAGGGAGGGCTCAGACAACTGGGGCTGAGCTAGGCTGAGATGGAGAAGGATCCCCCTCTCTAGCCAGTGCTTAGAGAACACTGGGCTCAGGGGTCAGGAAGATCTGAGTTCAACTAGCCTCAGACACAGGTTAGTTATTCAGTCCTAGGCAACTCATTTCATCCTCATTTTTCTCAGTTTCCTCATTTGTAAAATGGGAATAATAATAACACCTATCTCCCAGGATTGTCGTAAGACTCAAATGAGATAATTGTAAACCGCTTAGCATAGCAAATGCTAGCTATTAATATTATTATTACCTCCCAGAGTTTTGAATGAGATAATATTTGCCAAGAACAATGCTGGGCATAAGATTCTTCTTTTTTTTAAAACCTATTCCTTCAGTCTTCGAATGAGTATTGTATCCAGAACAGAAGAGCAGTAAGGGTTAGGCAATGGGGAATTAAGTTTTACTCAGGCTCACATAGCTGGAATTGCCTAAGGCTAGATTTGAGCCCAAGACCTCCCAACTACAGGTCTGGCTTTCTAGCCACTGAGCCACCTAGCTGCCACTCTAGTAAACTTTTAAATACATGCTTGCTGAATTGGATAGCATTGTAACATGATGGCTTATGTTTATTTTTATTTTTTTAATCAGCAAGTGTTTATTAGGCACTTAATGTGTTTCAGGCTCTGGGGATACAAATGCAAGGAATGAAACAATCCCTTCTTAGAAGGAGTTTTTACATTTTACCAAGGGAGATAACATGTACATGGAATTTATATAGAATAAATATAAATCTTCATCTCCTTCAATACTTCCTTCTATTATATGCTATAGTTTCTGTCCTCCCCTGAATATATTCAGCTTGTCAGTGTCTCCCTCAGAAAGTACAAGACTTCAAGTGTGACATGAGAAGCGCAGGGGTATTGGGATTATTATTTCACTTCTGCGAAGTCAATGTTTTTACATAGTTATGTTTTATTTTACTCTTCCAAACCTGGATTTCTCCTCAGTAACATTTTTTCCCCCTTGACTGTGAATCAATTGAATTAAGGGAAAAAGGTTTTTACTGACTGCTATTCAGCCCAGAGAATCCGGGAGAATATCGGGGCTCTGGGACAAGATGGTGATAGCTAGAGAGGACAGTCGCCCTTTAGGAGAAGGGGCTCGGCGGTGGCGATGTGGAAAGTGGGGTTCTCCCTCTCCCTGGGGTGTTCCTTCTTCATTCCGGGTTGGGGCTCCCCCATTAGAGGGCATTCTATACTCTGCATGGCCGTCCCGCCTGCAGGTGCTGACCCATCCCCAGAGGGTCACCGCGCCGCCTTCAGGGAGGCTGCACTCACTTCCATCATAGTCCAGCGTGGCGAACTGAGTGGTCTCATTGCCGCAGCCTGCACTGTTGCAGGCCCTCATGCGCAGCTCGTACCAGGTGGCCTCTCGAAGTTCTGCCAGGAACACCTCCCCGGAGCTGTTGGCCCGCAGGCCCTGCCAGGCCCACGTGCCCTTGGGCCTGTACTCCAGCAGGATGGACGTGATGGGGCAGCCCCCACTGCTCCAGCCCTGCAGGTTGAGTCGGGCGTGCGTGGAGTTGATGTGGGTGAAGAGGTGCTGGTCTTTGCTGAAGGACGGTTCTGGGGGTGGGGGTGGGGAGGAGACCGAGGAGTAGGGGGAAGGGCGGAGGGGGAAGGGAAGGGGAGGGTTAATGTGGGCTGGACCAGCCCCCTTCTCTGCCCCCAAGGTAGGCGTCCCCCTGGGGGATTGTTTGGATATTCTGGTCCCTCCTCCACCTCCTCCTCCTCCTCTGGTGGCCGCAGGTGGTGGGGGGGGGGGGGGGGGTGAGAGGCAGATTGGGGTAGGGTTTCCGTAGGGAGCAGAGGCAAGGGGGAACCACAGGAAAGTGGGAAGAGATGGAGAACGGGGAAGGGAGAGGATAGAGGAAAGAGAGAGAAGGGGAGCAAGGAAAAGGGGAAAAGGGGGAAGAAGGGGGAGGGGAAGTAGAAATCTTTCCTCCACCCCCAAAGCAGAGAAGAGGGATTGTTTTCTACCCAACTCTGCCCAGAGAGAAGCTAACATTAAGGGAAAGACCTTGGCTCCAACATCGCCTCCCTCATCCGACCCTGAAGCTTTGCCCTCCATATCCAACCTCTGCCCAGGACCCCTCTCTGTTCTATCCTGTTCCAGAGTTATATCAGCTTTTTTCTCTCTCTAGGCTCCGCTCTCCCTAGAATTTATCCCTACCTACCTTGGTCCACTTGGGGGCCCCGTTCTGGACTCCACTTTTAGCACAACCTTGATCCCTCTTGCGCTAGCCTTGGCTAGTTCCCTATCGGGATCCCTCCGCACCTGGACAAGTCCCGCCCGGACCCCAGGCCCATCCCACTTCCCAGTCCTGGTCCTCACCCCGCCCGTGGGTCTTGGCTTCGATGATTTCGCTGATGCGACCCGCACCCACACTGTTCTTGGCCGCCAGCTTCACCTTATACCAGGTGCCACACTTGAGACTGTCCAGTTTGAAGGAGCGCTCGCTGGAGCTTATGAATACATCCTTCCACTCCTCACTGTTGTCCACAGAGTACTGTAGCACAAAACCTGAGGGAGGAGCGGGGTGGGGTGGTGATCAACCCAGGGAATAAGGGAAGTCCGTGACCCAACCCAGCTTTTTCCTTCGGCTCCTGGGACACCCCAAACAGACAGCAGAAACTGGGGCCCCGGCAGGGTGGTATGCAAATTAGATAAAACCTTCTGTACCTATATAATAGATTAAATTAAGGCACAGTTGGGAGTGACTGTGATCCAGCCTTATGTCATTCTACTAACTTTTTGCCATGGGCTTTGTGCTCTTGCTAAGATGGGCTTCTTATCTTTCCTCTGCATACATGTCACATATTTTCCCATCTCTGTGGCTTTTGGTCAGGTTGTTCCCTATGCCTGGAATGCCCTCTCCCTCCTTTCCCCTTATTGAAATTCTACTTGTGTCCAGCTTAAATGCCACCTCTTCCATGAAGCCTTCCCCCATTCCCTATCCTTCAATTCAGAAATTACTTCTCCCCTTTATACTTAAGTGTTGACCCTTAATGTAGGGTTTTAAGATGTGTAAAGGACTTTATGTATGCCATCTGATCCAAACAACAACCCTGGGAAATAGGCACTATGGATACAATTATCCCTATTTTTGCAGAGGCTCAGAGAAATTTAGTGACTTGCTCAGAGCCACATAGCCATTAAGTGTAAGAACTAGATGGGATTCAAGTTCAGGTCACTCTTTACTCCAAGCCCAGAACTCATATATCTCATTTTGCATTACATATGCATATTTGTAAATATATGTGTGTATGAGTCTTAACTCCTTACTAGATTGTAAGTTCCATGAGGGAAAGAACTATATCCAAAGATGTGCTGGAACCAGGTCAAATCAGAGAGCTGATTGTTAAATTTGTTAGTATAAGCATTTATGCCTTGGAAATTTACAAAGTTTACAAATCAGGTGCTGATTTATTGTTTTATGGATTGTCTAGATGTTAGGAATCAGTGGAGAGAATGTTAATAACAAAGAATGAACTTAAAAGTATTGTTCTTCCAGCAGGTTTTTTTTTTCGAAAGCCATTTATTAAAACATTTACTAGTACACCTCTGACTGCCGATTTTGTATCTTGCCCAGCATAGTCCCCTGCATGCAGTAGATTAATAAATGTTTATTGAATTGAATTGGATTAAATTGGATGTAGTATTGTTTCTGGGGTTCAGATATCCTGGGTGGAAGAAAAAAGGAAGAGTTGTATGTTGGTACTCAGAGCCTTCACCTCAGAGAGTCTCCGGGGAGCTGCACAATTACAGAAATACAGAACTTCATAGTTCAAAGGCACCTTGGAGGTATCTCTTTCAACCAGTATCTGAATGAAATTCCCTCCTCAACATGCCTAGCAAATAGCCATCTAGACTTTGCTTGAAATCCTCCAATGAAGGGGAACTCACTGCTTTTGGAGGTAACCCATTCCCCTTTGGGGAAGCTCTATCATTAGAAAGTTTTTTCCTTACAACAGACTTAAATTTGCCTCTTTCCTACTTTTACTTAGGTCTCATACTTCTGCCATCTGAGGTCAAGGAGATAAAGTGTAAACCTTTTGCCATGTGAAAACCTTTCAGATATTTGGAGAGAGGTAGCATATCCTCCCTGTTGTGAGGAAAGTCCCATTCTAGACATGAGGGCCAATGAGTATACAGGCATGGAAACAGAAGATGGAGCATCTGGTGTGAGAAATATAGCAAGGATTGTTTGGCTTTATTAAAAAGTATATGAAGGGGAATGATGTTTATACAGTAAGGCTGGAAAGGTGGGCTGAAGTCAGGTTGTGAAAATAGAATGTGATCCTTTCCCTTTTCTCCCATACCAGAGCTCTATACTTACATTCAACTCAACAAACATTTATCAATGCAATTGGAGGAGTCTGTATTTGGTAATTGGGAGCCAATGGAGTTTGCTGAGCAGGGGAATAACATGAGAATAACATAACAGGGGAATAACAGAACTGAGTTTTACGATTATTACTTTGGCAGTGGTGTGTGTGATGGATTAGAGTGGGAAGAGACTTGAGGCAGAGAAGCCAAGTAGGAGGCTCTTGAAATAGTCTAGGCTAGAGGTGATGGAAGCCTGAATTAGAGTGCAGATCATTCAATGGAGAGAAGGGAATGGATGGGAGAGATATTGTAGAGGTAGATTGACAAGATCTGGCAACTGGATATTTGAAGGGAGGGAAACTAAAGAATTGAAGGATGGTAGGGCCCCTAGTAGAAATATGAATATTCCCTATGACCTAAGTGCCCAGCAACTAAAGAACTTCCCAATAGTGCTCTTATTTTGAGACTGGGATCCAGTACTTTTGGAAAAGACCCTAAGACATGAGTAAACACCTCCCAACTGGCCCTTCATTACAAGGACCCTCTTTCCCACCTCATTCCAAGAGACTGATTTATTTTGTAGTTAGAGAAAGGGGCCCCTTTTATACATTCTTTGCTCCTTGATGATGGTTTAGTCATTTCAGTCATGGCTGACTCTTTGTGACCCTTTTTTGGGGGGTTTTCTTGGCAAAGATACGGGAGTGGTTTGCCTTTTCTTCTTAGGGACCCAGAATCAAAACTTTTGATATGGCTTTGGAAGTCTAGTTGTAACACCAAGTGTCCTATAGGCCCTGGTACTTGCCACTCTTCTTTGGAGGTGGTGGTAGGTATAACAGAATCTGCCCTATCTCTGTGTCCAAATTCCCTCCTTCTGGCCTCAGTCTATTCCTCCCCCAATCCATTCTATTTCCTCCTTACCTCGAATGGAGCTGCCACCATTGTCCCCTGGGATCCAGGCCAGAGTGATAGAGGAAGCTGAGGTCTTAGACACAGTCAGTCGGGGCTGATCGGGAGGTACTGTAGGGGGAGAGTCCAGAGCCTTCTCAGATTCCCTACTACCACTCATAGCTCATCCCAAAGAATTAAATCCACCCCCCCCTACTCTGCTTGGCACATCCAAGATGCTAGAATTTCTCCCTGAGTATGAGAGAACTCATAAGACTCATCCTACTGTACCAGGCTGAATTGGGTTGCCTTGGCCGAGGCCAGCATCCCAAGACTGCTTCTCCATGGGTTTACATCAACCCCTTCTCCTCCCCACTTCCAACACTTCCCAAACCCTGAACCATTTTAAGTCCTTAAAGTTAAGAGATGGATCCAAGATGGTGGGGGGCCGGAACATTTTGGAGTCCTTGTCTTTCTATATCTTTGCATGTCAGGCTTCCCTTTATACTAACATTCTTCTCATTTCCTTCCATTCTTTCTCTGTTCTAATCATAGAGTCATATATTTAGAGCTGGAAGGGACGTTAGAAGTCACTTAGTACAACCTTCTTATTTTTCAAACGAGGAAACTGAGATCTCATAGAGTTGCCTAAAATAACATAAATAGTATGAAAATGACAGAGCCAGAATCCCAACACAGGTCTTCTGCCTTCCAACCTAGTCCTTGTCTCTATTCTGTCCTAGAAAGCTGTCTGTTCTACTCTGGGACTTTGCTTCTTTCCCCACCTGGAACTACTCTTTCCTTTTTTCCCCTTTATTCTCCAATCCCAATCCTCCATGGCAAGGTTTATGCCTCAGTGTTTTCACCTTGTACCAGCAGGTTGATGATGATGGTATCAAAGCCCCAGGTATTGGTGGCAGTACAGGTGTAGTAACCAGAGTCCTCGGCCTTTACCGAGCGTAGCACCAGTGTCCCATTGGTTTGGATGAGCCGATGCCCATCAACAGTCACAGCAATGGCAGAGTCCTCACTGTTGGCAAAGGGGCAAGATCAACAGGGACCTGGATTCAGAATCCCAGGCAAACTCCTTCTTTCCCCAAGGCTTGAGAGAGAGTTTCAGGGACAGTAGAATGGGTGATGAATAGAGCCCTGGCCAGGGAGCCAGGGATCCTTGGTTCTCATTTTCCAACTATACAACTTCAATTTCCCTAAATGCTCAGTGGAGAAGAACTCCAGACAGAGAGGCAAATGGGTACAACTCTGAGAGGGAAGAGAAGAGATTACACAAACCTAGGGTCTTGTCTATGGTTTCTCAGGGAGGGGTAGGGCAAGGATTAAGAAACCCAGACTGAACTTACCTGTCCTTTGTCCATTTGATGGCTGGGACAGGTTCCCCCACTGAGGTACAGGGTAGCCGGACATCTTTCATCCAGGGTGTGGTCACAGTGCCTCCAAATGAGATGATTTTGGCAGGAGCTATGGTGTGAAGAAGGGTGGATTCTGACCAATTCTTCCCCATTAGCACTTTCTCTTTTTAAATTAAGTTTTATTTTATTTTCAGTTTTGAATTTTCTCCCTCCTCACCCTCCTCCATCCATTGAGAAGGCAAGGAAAACAAAACCCATTACAAACTCATTATATATATATATATATAATTTCCTCATTAGCCATGTCAAAAAAAAAAAAAAAAGAAAGGAAGGAAGGAAGGGTTAGTTTCCCCTGGCTTCCTTCAAGATTCAGCTCAAACTCCATTTTCTGCAGGAGACCTTTTTCTAACCCTTCAGCTACTAATGCCTTCCCTTCCTCTATTACCTTCCATCTACTCTGTATGTTTTGCTTATGTACCTAGTTATTTATATGATCCCCATTAGAATGTAAACTTCTCGAGGGCAGAGATTGTTTTTGTCTTACTTTGTATTTCCAGTGCTTACATGGTAGTTGGCACAAAACTAGGCACTTAATATATGTTTGTTGACTAACTCATTTGCTGTCTCGAAGCTTGTTTGCACTGTGTTCTATTTCTCCCATTGGGATTGGAGACAGGACCTGGAAGAGGTCTCTGAAAGATGCCTCCTGTCAAGGATCCGTCAAAGGTGTGGCTGTGGAGGTGGGAGCCATAGGCTAAGTGTGGGATTAAGGATTAGGACCCTTAAAATGGGGTCCTTCTTTGGGTTCTCAACTACCACTCAGTAGCTGTGAGTGAGTGAATGAATGAAAAAGAATTTATTCGATACTTACTATGTGCTAGGCACTGTGCTTAATGCTGGGGATATAAATATAAGCAAACAAGAACATTTCCTGCCTTCAACGATCTTACATTTTAATAAAGGAATATAATTGTCAGAGGGAAGTAGCCCAGGGAGGAGTATTTTGGGCAGAGAATTTGGAGGAACTAGTGACTTTAATATTGAATTTCTGTTCTCAACTAGAATTGTAAAGGGGAGATGGCTGGGTGAAGATATGTGCCGAGTGTATGAACTTGGTCAAGTCACTTTTCTTCCTCTATAACATGAGAGCCATGGACTAGCTGTTCTATAAACTGTGAACCCGTCCCTTCCACTCTGGTGTCTCCAAGCTAACTGTTCAGTGAAAAGCAGTGTAAAATGTTCCCAGCCTCTATGGTAGGGAGATCAGTCCCGGGGAGACAAGGCTAAGCCCTAAGGATGAGGTCGGAAAGGTGCCGAATGTTCCACCCGTGCAGGATTGGGGCAGAGTGGATTGAAAAGAAGGGCTCAAGGCCAAGGCTCCAGCCCTGCCCGGGGCTGCTGGGATGGAAGTTCTGAGAAAGAACGGCAGCCCCAGGTCGGAGCAGGTGGTTGTGAGGTATTCCTGGAGTCAGGGGGCAGCAGAGGCTCATTCTTCGTGGATGTCGGCGAGGGGCTGAGCTCCATTTAGCGCCGAGAGCAGAGCGGAGGCTGCCCAGCTGGGAGCTCTGGGGCGGGGGTGGGGGCTGGTGGGTGGGTCCAAGGGCCAGGGGTGGCGGTGATTTGGGGCTTCTGAAAGTTTCTACCAACATCTCCTCCTCCTTACCTTTTCCAGCTGGCTCGATGGTGACCTTCTCGCTGATGTTCCCCCGGCCGGCGGAGGTGACAGCCGCTACCCACAGCATGTACTGCTGCCCTCTGTTTAAATGAGCAATCCTGTAGAAGAGCTGCTCAGGACTTGTCTCGTATTCGCTGGGGGCCTATGAAGAGCGGAAGGGTGGGGAAGGGAGGGGGTTGGTGGGATAGGAGAAGAAAGAAATAAACAGCTACCGTCACCGCTGCTCCCAGAACTATGACTTCCCTAACTTTCAAGGGATGTAGAGGGGACCTAGCTAGTCTGGAGGGTGGAAGAAAGAAAGTGGGAGAGAGAGAGAGAGAGAGAGAGAGAGACAGACAGACAGACAGACAGACAGACAGACAGAGACAGAGCAAGAAAGAGACAGAGCAAGAGAGAGAGAGACAGACACAGACACAGACATAGACGCAGACAGAGAGAGGGAGGGATAAAGAGACAGAGACAGAGACACAGAAAGAGAGAGGCAGAGAGAGTGTCTGTGTGGTACTTCTCCAGAAGGCATCTGCCTTTAAGGGTAACCTGCTTTGTTTATATTTATCCAAGTGGAAAGGAATTATTAGGAACCAGAACCTACTCAGCCCAGCAGCTTAGCATCCTGGCCACACTTCTGACCTGTTTAGGTGAACTGAGTTAGGGGGAGTCTTGATGACTCTACAGTGGAGAGGTTTGGGGACTCAAAGGCAAGGCATAGGATCTCTAGAACTGGAAGGAACCTCAGGCCATCTAGTCCAACACCCTCATTTTTGAAATTTATTTTTAAACCCTTACCTTCCATCCTAGAATTGATCAAGGCAGAAAAGTGGTAAGGACTAGGCAATGGGGGTTAAATGACTTGCCCAGGGTCACCCAGCTAGAAAGTATCTGAGGCTAGATTTGAATTCAGGACCCCTCAGACTCCAGGCTTGCTGCTTTCTAGCCATTGGGCTACCTGGCTGCCCCCCAACCTTCTTATTTTAAATTGAATCGAAGTTTTGCATATATAGTATAACCTTGGGCAAGTCACTCTCTGCCCTTATCCATAAAATGAAAGAGTTAGAGTAGATGCTATCTAAGGCGCCTTTTAGCTCTAAGGTCTTTGATCCCACATTCACCTGAGTGACCCCGAGCCAGGACCCTCCCCTGGTTTCTGAGCTCAGGGATTATGTATAGATTCATGGTATAAAGTGTATGTGGTGAGAAGGTGGAGAATAGAGAATGAAGAGATCTTGCAGAAGAAAAGAGCTCAGAACTCAGGACAGCAGTAGCTGCCTTATTCCACATTAGAGCTATGTCCCCTGGTCCCACCTTTTAATTACTATCCTTTCATTTTTCTGGCAGCAAACCTTTAGTGGAGAAGAAACAAGGAAGGGAAGGGGGAGGTCCTTGCTCAGTCGCACTTTATTAATTATTATTAGCTGCACTATAGATCTCCATAGACATTCTCCATATATGTTAGATATGGATACATATCCATATATATATATTTTAACCAAATGACAGTTTTGACAAGTTGCCAACAAAACAATATCGGATCCCAGTGGCTTTACCAGTTGCTTTGATGAAAAGATTATGTTGCCTTGGAAACCAGTGGCTCAGATATTGAAATGAATTTGAGAAGGAGCTTTTGATAAGCACCAGTTTGCAGACCTCCTGTCAACCTCTTCCCTGGCACAGGCAGGATGGGGCTGGCTTTCATTTTATTTTATTTTTTGGTCAGCTGCGGGGAAGGGAGAGTAGGATGGCGCCAGGGCCCCTTTGAAATTGGCGCAGAGGGCTGGGGAGGGGGACCAGCCTGGGGAACAGATGGGGGTAGTAGGGCCAGAGGGAGAGAATAATTAGTTATCTCTGTAGTCACAGCCTCTGGCGCATGCACACGGGCACACGTGCAGACCCAGCTCAGGCACACACACACACACACACTCACACAGCCTGGGCACAGACTGAGATGTAGACGTGGTCAGACATGCGTATACTGAGAGACAGACACCAGTGGGGTGAGCTGGGGAGTGTGGGGGGTGGTTCTTTCCATGCTCCAACTGGAAAGGTAATTTCCTGCTCCAATGTCTAGGCACATATAGGGGCCAGAGGCTCCAGCCTTAGGGGACAGAGTGGATTTTGAAACAGGGGAGGGAACATATTAATTTTGATCTGGAGTCCTCTTTAATGGCCCCTGGTGGGGAAGCCCAGGACAACAGCAGTTCCCATGCCCCCCCCCCCCCAGTCCTGAATTGAGTTCCCTCGCTGCCACCTTAATGGGGGTATGGCTTTTGGCCCAGGAAAGTCTCTCAGGGCAGGGGGAGATGAAGGGGTAGGTTTGGAAGTGTCACGAGGGTGCTCCTCTACCATCTGTGTGTCCTTGAATGGCCAGACATGCTATCCACTTATTTGTGAGGGTCCAGGTTCGAGAAGATACAGATGGCTTGGGAAAGGTGATGATGGTGGCTCACCCCAACCCTGGCTGCCTTTCCGTTGACCAGAGTCATTCTGGCCCTACTTTGGATGACTTCCATTAGATGTTTCCATTGGACGCCACATGGCAAGTTCCACTTTCTCACATACATTCATACACACATATCACATACTTTCATCATTCATTCATTCATTCATTCATTCATTCATTCATTCATTTATTTATTTATTCATTCATTCATTCATTCATTCATTCATTTATTTATTTATTTATTTATTTATTTATTTATTCATTCATTCATTCATTCATTCATTCATTTATTTTAAACCCTTAACTTCTGTGATTGGCTCCTAGGTGGAAGAGTGGTAAGGGTGGGCAATGGGGGTCAAGTGACTTGCCCAGGGTCACACAGCTGGGAAGCATCTGAGGCCAGATTTGAAGCCAGGACCTCCCGTCTCTAGGCCTGACTCTCAAACCACTGAGCTACCCAGCTGCCCCCTATCATATACCTTTAAAAAACCCCTTACCTTCTGTTTTTGAGTCAATTCTAAGAAGTTAAGAGTGGCAAGGGCTAGGCAGTCAGAGTTAAGTAATTAGACACTACAGCTAGTGTCTAAGGCCAGATTTGAACCCAGGTCCTCCTGTCTCCAGGCCTGGTGTTCTATCCATTGTGTGCCACCTAACTGCCCCCTGTACCATATACTTTTATATATGTTTACCTAATATATTCACACAGATTCATATATACATTACCCCACTTCCACATGTATATGAAGACCAATATATACTCATATTTATTTTACAAAGACACATGGAGGCCATTGATTCCTGCCTCAATGCTTTTTTTTTTAAACCCTTACTTTGCATCTTAGAGTCAACACTGGGTATTGGTTCCAAGGCAGAAGAGCGATAAGGGCTAGGCAATGGGGGTTAAATGACTTGCCCAGGGTCACACAGCTAAGAAGTATCTTCGATCACATTTGAACCCAAGACCTGCCGTCTCTAGGCCTGGCTCTCTATCCATGGAGCCACCTACGTGCCCCCAGCCTCAATGCTTTGATGTCAGTATCTCATGACTTTATGGCCTCCCCCTGGCCGAAGAAACTCAAGTCCCAAATGGGAAAGATGCTTGCTCTAGTCTGAGGATTTTCCACACTGTATGTGGTGATCTATTAATGAAGAGGATGTCTTCTAATCATTCACTTTGTAAATAAGAAAAGGCAAAAATTATACAAAAGACAAAGGGAGGCTGTCTGGGACCTGGATGCTTTCCCTATCACTCCTAGAGGGAGCGAAGGAAGAAGGCAGTGCGCCCAGCTCTCTTGGCCCCACCTGGGATCATTCCTGTGTCTCTCCACAAGGGTCTCTCTCCAATGACCTTTCCCCTCCCAGCTTCCTCCCTGCCCCTCTGAGCCTGAGGAAAAAGCCTCTCTTTACTCAGGCCCAGACTTTGACTCTCCTCTTAGGCCTATACCTTGGCTCGTACCTGGATTGAAGAGACTGGAACTTCCCCCAACCTCCCCTTCCCAGCCCTGTCCCAGATCCCTTTCCCTCTTTCTCCACCAGGCCAGGCTAAAGTAGTCAGCTTTGTCCAGGATTTGGTGATGGAGGTGACTCTGTTCTTGCTCAGAATTCTCTGGGCCTGTATAACCCTGAAGGCCCTAGTAGGGCTCTTGAAGACCCAGTTTCCTCCTGCATCCTCCCCACCTGGCTGTGACCCTCTGACACCTGGAACTGAAGCTAGTCATGTAGACCAGTGATGGGCAAACGCAGCCCCCTGAAATGCTCTATCTGGCCGATGAACATTATTCCTAATCTGACGAATACAAGGAGTAGGATACAATACAATGAAACTTTGAAAGAGTTGCCTTAGAATCAGACTGACAGATGAGCATTTCCTTTCCTTTGGCCCCCTCTTTAAAAAGTTTGCCCATCCCTGGTGTAGACAACAAATATGAACCAGGATAAAGTCTTGGGAAGTTCCCAGAGGCAAACTTGTTGGTGGAGACAGGACACGATCTGTCCCCTCCTCCTAACACCCCACCAGCAGGCTTGTTCTTCTCCCTCTCTCCTCTCTCTCAGCTCTAGAGGTCAGTCTGGCATCTGCTCCTGTTAGAAGCACCAGGCCTCTGACTGGACCAGCTGTGCCACTCCGGAGGGGCTCACTCACCGGCTGTCCAGACCCAGGACTCGAGCAGAAGATGGTGTACTTTCGGATCACCCCGTTAGGTTTGGCAGGAGGTAGCCAGGACACGACCACACTGCTGGCCGATGAAGGGACGGCTTTGATACCGGCAGGGGGACCTGGAACTGAGTGGGGAACAAGGCTAGATCAGCCCAGGGAAGGCTGGAGTGCCACCCTGGGGAAATATGGATAACAACTGACATTTGTCTAACATTTCCAAGTTTGCAAAGTGTGGTGGTGACTAGGGGCCAGAGCCAGGTCAGGATGAGACTGTGGGGTGTAATGAGGCTTGGTTCTTTCTGCCTTCCTTATCTCTGGTTCCTTCTGGCATTCTGGTCTGATTGGCTTTCTTGTGGTTCCCTCTCTTTAATAATAATAATAATAACAACAATAATAATGTTGTTCAGTTGTGTCTGACTCTGTAACATCATAGCTATCCAAGAGGTTTTCTTGGCAAGGATACTACACTGATTTGCCATTTCCTTCTCTAGTGGATCTGGTAGATTAATAATAATAATAATAATTTTTATATTACTTTAAGATGTATGGAATATTTTATAAATGTTATCTCATATAGCCATCCCAACATTCCTATGAGAAAGGGCTATTTTTAAACTCATTTTACAGAGGAGCAAACTGAGGCAGAGAAAAGTTAAGTGACTTCCCTAGGGTCATCTGGCTAGTGACTATCCAAGGCTGGATTTTAATCTATGTCTATTTTGATCCCAAGTCTGACTTACTATACCATTAGCTGCCACTTCTTACTATTGAGCCTTTGTTCACATATTAGCAATGGTCACCTTCCTGCTATCTACTTTCATACTGAAATCCCTTCCTTCCTTCCTTCCTTCCTTCCTTCCTTCCTTCCTTCCTTCCTTCCTTCC
>NC_058132.1:201637599-201721710 GCF_016433145.1 Gracilinanus agilis
CTTCCTTCCTTCCTTCCTTCCTTCCTTCCTTCCTTCCTTCCTTCCTTCCTTCCTTCCTTCCTTCCTTCTTTCCTTCCTTCCTTCCTTCTTCCTTCCTTTCTTCCTTCCTTCCTTCCTTCCCTTATTTTCTGTTTTAGAATCAATACTAAATATCTTTTCTAAGGCCCAAGAGCAGTGAGGGCTAGGAAATTGGGGCTAAGTGACCTATTCAGGGGCACATAGCTAGGAAGTATCTGAGGTCAGATGTGAACTCAGGACCTCCCCTTTCTAGGTCTGGCTCTCTATCCTCTGAGCCACCAACTTGTTCCTAGTTCCTTATTTCTTTACAGATGAAATAACTTAGGGGGAATGCTTGGACAATGAGTGGGGTCCCAAGCAGGAAAAACGCAGCCACCTGACTATGCGTACAATCAGTGTAAAAACAGTCAGCTCCCAATTAGCTGCATGTGGCATGTCCATTTTGTGGGTGATTCATAGCAAACATTCAATCCTGTACTGGTCTTCCTCTAGCCACCTTACATGCTTCTAGACCAGGTCTATACATTGTGAACCAGTGAGCATTTGGGAACAAAAACCCATTTTAGTATCAGGACAAACTATCCCTGGAAAGTCCCTCATCACATCTATCCTGGATTATTGCAATGGTATTTCAACTGGTCTCTCTGCTTCCAGTCTCTCCTCTCCAATCCATTCTCCATATAGCAGGCTAAAAAAAAAAAAAGTACCTGACCACATCACTCCCCTGCTCAAAAAATCTCAGTGGCTCCCTAGTACCTCTAGAATAAAATACAAATTCTTCAGTTTGGCATTTACATCTTTTACAGTCTTACTCTGGCCTTTTGTTCAAGATTTATTTCACAATCTTCTCCCTTTCAAATAGACTGTGTTCTGGTTAAACTGGCGTACTTACTGTTTCCCCAAACTGGCATTTCATTGTCCATTTCTGTGTTTTTATACAGGCTGTTTCCTGTAGGCAGAATGTTCTCCCTCTTTACCTTAGTCTGTAAGAATCCTTTGCCTCTTTCTATGAGGTAACATAGGTGCCTTCTCCTACCAAAAGTCAAACTACTCATTCCTCTTCCCATGATCTTGTATTCACTTGTTGCACCTTCCAACATAAGCTTTTGAGGGCAGGAGCTCTTTTATGTTTTGTCTTTTTATCTCCAATGCCAAGCACAGGGCCTTAAATGCACTTAAATGCTTGCTGAAAAAGAATTTGTTCATTGATTCGTGCAGTCAACCAGCACTATGCGCTGGTTACTATGTGCCAGGCACTGTGCTAAGGCTTATTGTTATAAAGCAAAAACCAGAACAATCCCTCCCTCAAAAGGCTAACATTCTTTTACTTCAAATTAATTTTATTATTTTTCCAAATAAGAATCATTTATCTTTCTCTCTTCTACCTCCCCTTAATGAGCAGTAAAAAACAAAAAGACAGGAAAATAAAGTCCTCGTGACAAGTCATAGTCAAACAAAACAAATTAGTTAGAATTGGCTATGCCCAGAATATGTCTTACTCAATATCTTGAGTCTATCACCTCTCTGTGATGAAGTAGATGAAGCCAATATCTTTAAAATTTTTATTTTTACTAACAAAATTTATTTTAACTAACAAAATCCTTACCTTCTGTCTTAGAATTAATATTAAGTCAGAAGAGCGGTAAGGGCTAGGCAAATGGAGTTAAGTGACTTGCTTAGGGTCACACAGCTAGGAAGTATATTTAAGGCCAGATTTGAACCTAGGGCCTCTCAACTCCAGGCCTGGCTCTCTATCCATTGAGCTATATAGCTGTCCTTGGAACCAATGTTTGAATAGAGGAGCCAACATATCCACATATCCACCAACATATGTTAGATAAATATGGAATAGGCGGAAGGTAGACTTAAGTGGGAAGGCAGTGATAACTGAGAGGTGGAGGTGGACCAAGAAAGGCCTCCTGGAAGAGATGGTGCTAGGGTTGATTCTTTATTTGTTTGTTTGTTTTTTAACCTTATCTTCCATCTTGGAATCAATACTCTGTATTGGCTCCAAGGCAGAAGAGTGGTAAGGGTAGGCAGTGGGGGTCAAGTGACTTGCCCAGAGTCGCACATCTGTGAAGTGTCTGAGGCCAGATTTGGACCCAGGACCTCCTATCTTTAGGCCTGGATCTCAATCTTTTGAGCCATCCAGCTGCCCCCTGGGTTGATTCTTAAAGGAAGTCAGGGATTCTACTAGTCAGAGGTTAGGAGAGAGAGCTTTATAGTCACGAAAGACAACCAATGCAAAGGAATGGAGGTGGAGATAGAGTGTCTATTCAAAAGCAAATAAGAAAATACAAATGAAATAAAATAAAGAAACACAAAAAGAGAAAGCAAATAGAAAATTTTGGAGGAATTATATAATGCTTTGGATTTTCTTGGTCATTATTCCTACTCTCATTGTAAATAAAACCCAACATTCATTTCCACTGGGTCTGGTCTTGAGATTAGTATAAGAAGACCTTGAATGGACCATCTTCTGTTTTCTTATAATAACCTAGTTCTCCCCAGTATACTGGATGGAATAGAACAGAGGATGTTATCTTGGATGATCCTCTCCTTCCCACCTAGAGAGAAATGCAGGTCTGATTGCAGAAGGCAACGCTCACCATTTTCCCCTCACCATCCTAAAAACTGAGATTCTCACGTACTCACCCCCATCCATGTAGAGAGACCAAAAGATGACCCGGTACCCCTTTAGGACACCATTAAGGGTGCTTCGTGGTGGCTCTGACCAGGAAATGACAGCAACATCAGAAGTGATGGACAGGGCTCGGACATTCTCAGGAGGCTGGCTGGGCACTGGGCAGGAGGAATAGGAAGGAAATTAGACTGAGGATAGAGGAATGATTGAATAAAACAAGTAAGTCAGTCATCTCCATGAAGCTGGATGAGTACATCTTTAGGTTAGGCCTTAGGAAAGGTCATGCTTATCTCATTTGCAGATGATCCAAAGCCAAAAAGAAGAAATAGCTAACAGGTTGAGGAACCAGGAATAACTCAGTAGCTTAGACCAGGAATTGACAAACTATGAAGCCAAAAATGGGAAACAGGCCTGATTGTCTTAGACTATTATTGGATTCATCCAATAAGTTTAAAGTTAATAGGGACAAATGTCAAGTCTTATATCTGAGTTCAAAAAAATTAACCTCACAAGAATAAACTGGGAGAAAGTGAGGCTAGAGATAGTGTTGCATCTCCAAAGAGATGTGGGGATTTCAGTAGACTGCAAATTCAATATGATTCAACAGGGTCTTATGTCAGCCAAAAAAAACTACTACATTAAGAGCAGTATAATGTGTAGGATGGATGAGGGGAATGACCCACAATTGGAACTTTGTGTTTAGTTCTGGGTACCATTTTTCAAGAAGGATGTTTATAAGGGTGTTAAGAATAGGGCAACTGGGATGGTTAATGGCCTTGATGCGAAGCTACATGAGGTTTTGTTGAAGGGACTGAGGATGTTTAGTCTGGGGAAGAGAAGAGTTAGGGATGGCACAGCAACTTTATTTAAACATTCGCAGGACTGTTTATTTTTCTCTCTCTCTTTTAAAAAAAAACCCTTATCTTCCATCTTAGAATCAATATTAGTTCCAGGGCAGAAGAGTTGTAAGGGCTAGGCAATGGGATTAAGTGACTTGCCCAGGGTTCCATAGCTAGGAAGTATCTGGTGTTAAATTTGAACCCACAACTTCCCCTCTCTAGGCCTGGCTCTTTATTCATTGAGCTACCGACATGCCAAATGGGGCTTGGAAGAAAGATTAGACTTATTCTGTTTGTCTTGGAAGGACAGAAATTGGGTCAATGGATAGAATTTTAGCTTGATAGAATGAAAAAGTCACCTATGAGAGCTATTTGTAATTCTGTAACTGTGACTTAAGAGATTTTGGGAGGAGCAATATGAAGATTCAGCAAACTTCTTTTCTTTGAGTTTTTTAGGAATAAATACTTTTCAGGATCCAAGCTTGTTACTGTTTTAGCTGGGCTAGGTACAGTCCTAATAAAAAGCAGGAGAATGGACAGTATAACTAATAGGGTAACTCCCAGACTTGGAGCATCCTCCCTGTTGAATTCTATTCCAGGAGCATTGAACAGAGCCAGGGGTGGGGAAAGGTGGAGGAAGACCTAGTTGCTGCCCTGAGTTATTTACAATTTAATTATGTTCTAAAGTTTCCCTTGACATATTTTTCTAGTATGGCCCACTACACCATAACGCTTAGTTTGTTAGTCAGTTCTTCATGGATAAATACTTGATGTCAAGAAATAAAGGTAAAATGTCTGGTAGAGCCCAGAATTAAGGCTTTGGGTACATGGTAGATCTGTGGTCTCGCCATGTCAAGCCACAGATCCTAATGGAATGGAATCATTTGACTGCCAACTCTGACCAAGAACTGAATGAACAAGCCAGGGGTTGAGAACTCCTGAGACCTAATGGAAGCTAATAAAGCGGAGTAGAGTGGGTAGAAAGGATGAGGCTGCTGTATTTCCTAGGAGGCAGAGAGGAGTAGTCACCTAGCACCGTCCCATGTTCTCCCAAAGGGGAGAATAATGCCTGTGGTAGGATGGGACTTTTGGGGGATTGGAGGGGCCATCTCCCTGACCTCCTACCTCAATATACCCAAACAACTCCAGATAATATGAGATCATTTTGAGAAGATTTCTAGGGGAGGAGATCACATACATAGACTATTTTGGTTAACTCATTCCATTGCCATTTACCTCTTCCTTTAAGGGAAGCCTTCCTTAGTTTTAGCCTAAATCCTTCCTTATACAATGTAGTCCTGGAGCTGCAATGGTGTTTTCATGCAGATCTCCTCATTTTATTATTGCAAATCTGAAGGCACATTGATTCCCCTAGTGTTACTTGGGTAGGACACCAAGGGGACTTCCCACTGCCTACTGAAGGGCAAGGGACAAAGGAGAAGACCTGATCTGCCTTGCTCTGAATGGGAGAAAGGATGTAGAAAGCTGGATGGAAGGTAATTAGATCCTGTTGCCCCACAAGAGGCAACTCTAATTTTTATGAGCATTTAAATGATAATACATCATCCTAACGATCCTCTTTGAGAATGATTATTGTTTCATATTACTTAGGTGTAAAAATATAAGCGCCATGTAATTAGGGACCGAGTGTAATAAACTAATACAGATCGCCCGTTCCAACAAAATGAAGGTAATATAATTATGGAAAAGACACCATTGTTAAAGCTGGGGCCCTTGAATACCCCAGGAGGAGTGCTAATATTGCCAGGAAACGATCAGGATTTGACAGGATAACGAGGGCCTTAATTAAGTATGAAAAACTGCTGAGCAAATGTGGCTGGAAACTTTTTTACTCCCCTCTTTGTTGGGGAATGACTCCATGGCTATTGCTGATCCCTTCCTGATGGAAATGTCAATGGCCCCAGGGGAGAGAAGAGGAGTTAGCACGACGGGAGGCCAACAGCTGCTGAAGGTTACAGGCAGTCCAGGCCCTGTCCAGCTGTTTCCCACTATGGCCCATAGTGAGACTAGTGATGCTGGGATAAACTTGGTACGCTTGCTTCATCTCAGTGAGCCCCCTCCTGTCCCCGCAGGGACACCTTCACCAAGCTTCCTTCATCTGGACCTCTCCTTCCCAACTTCAGTCCTGTTCCCAAAGTACAACTTTTTTTTAAAAAAATTTTTAAACTCCACTTACTGAAGTGATCTCTTTCTCACATTTCAAACTGTGTCAGAAATCCTACCACCTCCATCCTGAATTGGACCATCTGAACCCAAGTGCTGGCATAGAGTAAGTGCTTAATAAATGCTTACTGATGGATTGACTGAATTCTGAATTGATCTGAGGAGAGTAAACTCTTCATGTGGTCCAGTCTTACCTTGTAACTCCCCTGGCTACCCTCCATCTTTTTTTTTTTTTAATAATTCTTACCTTCTGTCTAAGAATTAATATCAAGTATTGAACTCTTACCTTCTGTCTAAGGATGGATAACAAGTATTGATTCCAAGGCAGAAGAGTGGTAAGGGCTAGGCAATTGAGGTTAAGTGACTTGCCCAGGGTCACACAACTAGGACATGTCTGAGGTCAGATTTGAACCCAGGACCTCCTGTCTCCAGATCTGGCTCTCTCTCCACTGAGCCACCTACCTGTCCTGCTATCTTCCATCATGACCCTGTACAGACATTCCCCAAATACTACAGACTTCTGTGATCTTGACATATATTCAGCTGTCCTATATGTTGACCTATAGTTTTTGCTTGGTTATAGAAGGTGTGCCATTTTGTTTTGACACCTCTTTTCTTAGGTCTTAGACTCTTAAGGAAGCAGGGTATGGTGGAAACTTCCAGATCAGTAATTTAGGTCATTCTTTGGCTTGATTTTATCTGTCTTTCTTCTCACTAATACACTACAGAGAATAATTTCCGTTCTAGTGGATTGCTCTGGTTATTCCATACAAAGTGGAACAGATGAGGAGTTAGATATTAGAGCCCTTGAAGACTTGTGAACTGTAACCCTAAATCTAAAATTTAAAAAGGCAATAGATAATGAATGATATCCCTCTGAATCCCACAACTCAAGTAAATAGCTTAACCTTTGGCTGACATTCACCTCATAAATTACTGAGTATGTTTCTTTATTCGGTCACCCTTTCTCATCTCATGTGGCTTCCTGGATGCCTTTCTCCCTGTCTGTTTCTCTTTCTTTTGGCTTTCTCATCCTCTTCCTCGATTGCTTTCTCTTTCTTTGTCTCCCCTTCTACATCTTCTTTCTTTTCTCCTTCCTGACTTTCTTCTCTCCAGTTTTTCTCTTTCATCTTTAACATCTATAATGTTTTGTATTTCATGTATGTGTACTGATTACCAATTTTTTTTTCCTGTTGGAGAGTGACCCTCAAGAGAAAGGAATTTTTCTGACTCTTGACAAGAGTCTTAGGCCCATATTAATTGACTATATGGTGCTTTAGCCCATCCCCATGTGCAAAATGGTATTTAGCAAAGGTTCTTTGAAGAGGATAATAAGAACTCACATTCATGTAGGTTTACAAAGTGTTTTCCTTACATCAAACTTTTGTGTAGAGAATGGTATTTGTAATTATCATTCCATTTTGTAGAAGTGGAAACACAGGATCAAGAAATGACTGCTTTGCTCTACCTCGGTCAGACTATATCTAATCTCTATTAGGGTCATTTTAGGAAGGGCATTGACAAATTGGACACATCTGGCAAATGTAGAGAAGGTAGCTCAGGTTAATGAGGTAATTTGAGATCAGGATATAGAAGAATAGAGTAGAGGAACAAGGATTATTTAATTTGGAGAAGAGATGAGTTTGGGGGGCATGATTACTACCTTCAAATACTTTTGGCCTATCTTGTGGAAGAGGGATTATTTTAGTTGGCTTCATAGGGCAGAACTAAGTGTAATGCGTAGAAATTGGAGAGGCAGACTTTTGTTTGACCTACGGAAAACATTAACTTTTAAAACTATGCGTAAGTTGATAGGTGGCAATGGGTTTCCCCATCCCAGTAGGTCTTTAAAGTGGAGCCTGAATGATTTGTCATGGATATTGTAGAAGGAATTCCTGTTCAGGTACAAATTAGACCAGGGACTTCTGAGGTTCCTTCTAACTCTAAGAGTCAGTAACTTACCTAGGATCATGCAGCTAGTAGGTATGAACTAGGACTAACAGAATCATAGAACTTGGGACTCAAGGACTAATGCTTTTTCTTTATTATTTTTTCTAGTTCTAGGAAATAATTTTTGGGTAGTTTGATTGACCTGGTTTCGAGTAGGAAAATTAATTTAGCTAGGATTGTCATTTTTATTATATTGGCTCAGCCTAACATGAGCAATTAATCTTTTCCCAGTTGTTTAGATCTGACTTTATTTGTCTGAAAAGTGTTTTGTAACTGTGTTCATATATTTACTGGGGTTGTTTTGAGAAGTATAATCCTAGTTATTTTGACTGGTGCTTTTTCTTTCCTTTTTTATTTCTTTAAGTATTTAAGTTTTATTATCCTCTCAGTATTTGTTTTACTTCTTCCTTTACCAAGTTTCATGGAGTTCATAGCTTTGTACCAAAATGAAAGGGGCCATGGTATTTGCTTATTAAATACTTCTAGAACTGTCTCACCACCCATTTCCATTCTTCTGAATCCACATACTGTGTTTAAACAAACAAATAAAACCAAACTATTCTAAAACCAAGAACATTGAAGTAGATCTGGTATATACATAATTAAGGAGAAGAAAAGCATTTTTTTTCCAGCATCATTTGGACTGTGTTACCTAGGATTTGGAGTGCTCCACAGGGTATCCCAAAAGCCTCAGTGCAGTTTAAAACCTTAGCTAAGACTTTTGGGACACCCAGTAGACCTAAGAAAATTTTACAAGTTTGATGAAAAGCCAGGGGATAACAAAGACCTTATATGTTGGGGAAGTTTGTTAAAAATGTAGTTTTGTTCTTGATATAGGATATATTTGTCTGGGAAACTCAGTATAGAACCTAGCACTGCTCCAAGGGTAGCTTCTATTTACTATCTGGTAAACTGGTCAGGAGAAGGCAAGCTAGGGGTGGGGACCTCTCTAACACCCACAAGGACAGTTATACAAATAAATCCTCACTGCCCTTGGCTTAAGGGACAGGAGGAAGCAAGTGAAGTAACTTGCTTCTCTTCAGACCCTGAGAATAGGGATGGAGGTAAGGGTTGAATCAGTGGCACAAATAAGACCATTATTTTGCAGAGTCTACTACACTGCTAGTCTACTAAACTAGAGTTAAGATTAGACTTTAATCTTAAATGATTTAAGCAAGCCAAGAGCTTGTACTCCCTTGCTTCTGTCTCACTTGAAGATATGGCCCCATCTCCACCCTGATTATCCATCAATAATGCTCTTCTCTACATGGGTTACACTTTCTCCCTAAAGCAAAACTGATCTCAAACCACATTTATGTCCAGTTATTAGAGATATTTATAGTATAACTGACAGAAACATCACTCAGTAGGATTACAGTAACTCCAATGGCAAGTTCTCCACACACGAGTTACAGGTCATCTAGAGCAAAACAAAAGAGCCTCGTTGGCCCAGAACTAAAGAGTAGATTGAAGCTGGCCCTTGCAGAAGAATCTTCTCTTTACACCAAGGCAGGGATGTGCTACTGACTCTAATTTACGTTCAAGTAATCTCACAGATCTAAATATTTCTTTGTTTTTGGATCTGCATCACTGGGCTTTGCTTGGCTTGAACCTCCCTAAATCCTAGTCTGAAACTCTAAGCAGGGTTGCACGATGAGTGCTTTTTCTAGGACGTCACAACCTTAGAATATATTGACGGGGACAAGGATGTTGAGGAGTGGGAGATGATTTGGCCCTCTGCTTGACACTTTAGTGTCCTCCTCCCTCAGTCTGTCTCAGGTGAAAAAGAGTTGCTAAGAGAGTCTGGGTTTTTATCATCTACTTAGTGGAAGTTAGGGAGAGATTCACAGTATGGGGGGAAGTGAGAGTCGCTGATGAAGGGAGAAGAGTAATAATCAGAAAACGAGTTGGGAGATTGGGGATAGAACTGCATGAGTGAATAGAAATGATTGGGGTAAGGGGTGCAAGAGCTCCAAAGGCCCCTGGGTTGGCCAAGAATGAAGATTTTGTCTCCATCTTCTGCAGATCTCAGTTAGGATGAGAGAGAGAAGGGGTGGAAGCAGGGAAGCTGAGGAAAGGCTGAGGATGGGGGAGGAGGAACAGGGTCTCAGTTAGAAAGTTGTCATTACCTTTGGTGATATCACCCCTCGTTCCAATGCCCTTTTCACTTCTTTCCCCATTTTCTCCTTCCCCAAATACCCAATGTTCCCAGGCTGCTATAGCCTTTGCCTTTGATCTCTGCTAAGTTCACCCACACCAATGGGTCAGTGTGAAATCAGGACTATAGTCTAAGGCTTTTGACTCTGAGTCTGAATGCAAATTCTGCCACTTACTCCAAGACTGAGTGACTTGAGATTAAGGAAGTTAAATTCCCTTTCCTAGACATCAGTTCCCTCACCTCTGAAAATGAGAGGCTCAGGTTACGTTATCATTGTTAAGATCTTTTGAAATTCTTGGCTCCTGACAGGGAACATCTTCTTTCTAAAGGGGGACCAGATAAGGAAATAGAAATACTGAATACAAACTCCAATGGTAGAACTCCTGGCATGGCGATAAATCCCTGGGGGAAGTTCTGGGGTGCCTGTATACTTTCTGGTAACCCCCAAATCATTCCAAATAGGATTCATCTCCTTTGGGAATAGTAAAGCCTGCCTAACCAGGACAGGAGACTCAGCTAGTCATTTAGCCTTTTCCTTATCTGTCAAATGAGAGAGTTAACTAGAAGATCTTCAAGATACCTTCATGTCTGACATTCTGTGATTCTGAGTCACTGATTCTGGGTTTCGAGAGGTGGAGACCTGACTCAGAGGCTCACCTGTAACTGATCTTGTATTCACAACCCCAGCTTTGGAAATAGTGGGTAAATGACCTGGAGAAGGAGATGGCAAATCACTCAAGTATCTTTGCCAAGAAAACTCCAAATAGGGTCACAAATGGTCAGGAGTGCACAGCAGCAACAACAAAAAATGGTTACTATTTATATACAATGCCTTATGATTTAGAAAATGCTTTATAATTATTATCTCTTTTGATCCTCACAACAACCCTGGGAGGTGGGTGCTATAGATGAGGATTTTTTTTTTAGATTTTATAGATTTTTTTATTATATGAATTTTTTCTAGTAGATGAGGAAATTAAGGCAAATAGAGGTTAAATGACTTGTGCAGAGTCACACAGCAAGTAAATGTCTATGGAAGGATTTGAATTCAGGTCTTCCCCAGTTCTAGATCCATTGCTCTATCCTCTGTACATTCTAGACACCCTGGAAATTCTTTCATGGTTCTAAGGAGAAAGGACTGGTCTTAAGTTGTTCTTTCCTTTTTAGGGAGTTGGGACTAGTCTTTGACCATCTTCTGAGGGCACCAAAGACTCTCTCTCTTCAGGTTCAAGCATGAAGTACTATCTAGTGTTTTCCATTTGGGAAATTGGAGAGTATTTGTGAATGACATCAATATTAAAACATAAAAATAGCAGACATTTCATATGGCACTTTTCAAAGTACTTTACACATATTATCTGATTAAATTTTCATAATAATCCAAAGAGGAAGATGCTAACATCCCCACTTTACAGATGAGGAAACTGAGGCAGACAGCGGTCAAGTGACTTGATTAAGTTCATAGAGCTAGTAAATATCTGAGTTAGCTTTTGAACCTCAGTATTTGCAATTCCAAGTCTAATATACCGTGCTATCTCCCTTTCAATTGTCTTCCAGCTCTGGCATTTCATGAGTTGGTGATAACTCTGGAATCACTGGCTGTCCCCTTCTTAGCTGTAGCCACCCCATAGCAGCTTTGACCCCCCAGGCCATCCTCACCATCCTCTAGTGTGGTGGCATTGATTTCGCTGGATGAGGGGCCCGTCCCTGCCCGGTTGAAGGCCTGGACCACCACCCCATATTGAGCAAACTTCTTCAGGTTGTCCAGGGTGTAGACCTCACTGTCCCCAGTGGCCTTCATCTCCACGATGCTGTATTGCCCATTGCTGCCTGGACTGTTCTCCCGGTAACCGATCTGGTAGCCACGGATCACGCCGTTCTGGAGCTCCTTCTTGGGAGCCTGGGAGAAGCAGGGAAAGGGGGTGGTGGTTACAGAGGAGGACAGATTCACAGCCCTGGGCAAAGCCCTGTGTGCCCTGCCCTGGGGGCTCTGCATCAGCTCCTCAGCCCAGGAGAAGCGAGGCAACAGGAGGAAAAGAGCAACCACGACATATGTGAAACGGAACACAGGGAGTGCTTTCGGTTGCTCTGGGTGCTGCTTGGGTAAGGAAGGGGGATGGCTTGGAGAAGGGGCATTTTGGAGATTGGTATGTCTTTCCAAGTGTGAGGACAGAAAACAGAGCCTGAATGTGGGGGAGAAAATGGGATTGTGGGAACCTCCTTTGGGTTTCAATAGGCTGTCAATGCCACTGGGGCTGGTAAGAAGTTAAGACATCCCTAGACTGACAGGCAGACACACACAGATACACTCCAACATTAAGGCTTCCATATACTAATACTACTACTACTACTACTACTACAACAACAACAACTACTACTACTACTACTACTACTACTACTACTACTACTACTACTACTATTACTACTACTATTATTATTATTATTATACCCTCACCTTCTGTCTTGGAATCAATACTCTGTATTGGTTCCAAGGCAGAAGAGTGGTAAGGGGTAAGCAATGGGGGTTAAGTGACTTGCCCAGGATCACACAGCTAGGAAGTGTCTGAGATCAGATTTGAACCCAGGACCTCCCATCTCTGGGCCTGGCTCTCAATCCACTGAACCACCCAGCTGCCTCCGCCATATACAATTATAATTAGCACAGGATGACTGGAATTTTGCCTTAGAGTGCTAAGATTTAGATGGCACTTGGACAGCACATGCAGTTCTTTGTCTAGGGAGAAATTGAGTACCTGGTTAGTGAGAAACAGTTAGAAAGAAAATGGGAAAAAGAAAATGGCTGAACCCCAAGTAAACTCTTCCCCGGGCCATGGCTGCTTCCTCTCCATAGTTTGAATGAAAATAGCTAGTTATGGCTCTGTGCAGAGTCAAATTGGCTCATTGGAACTAAGTGTGCCCATCTAGAAATGTGAAGAAAAGACCAATGCTGGGCTTGAAAATAAAGAAGATAATTAAAAAATTCACACCTTTGATTGTTTAAAAACAATTCGTTTAATAAAAAAAAATAGCCTGACTATTTTTAAAAAAACTTCATTGAAAGGATTATTTTAAATTAATTTAATTGTTTCTTAAAAGTCTATTAACTTAATGAAATGACTTTTTAAATTAAGTTAATTTAAGAAGAACTTTTTAGAGATCTTAAAGAATATTTATTGTTATCTTTTGTTTTTATTTCACCTTTATTTCCAAATATATTCCTCTTCCCTCCTCTCTCCAGAGAGCCATTTCTTGTAACAAAAAATGAAGAGAGGAGAAAAAAGCAATTCAGAAAAAAATTATCATGTCAGCTGAGTCAGTGAGGCTGCAATGTTCCTTACCTATAATCTTCCATCTCTATAAAGAATGAAGAGAGGGGCCTCTCCTAGTCTCAAGAAGGTATTTTAATAAAAAAAAGTTAACTTGAATATTTGTTATGCCCCAAATTAAGCAACTCCCTGAACTTGGGCAAGTTATCTTTGTTAATTAGCAAGTAGGCTCATTTCTGCACTTGGAACTTAACATAGAAATGGGACATAGACACTTGTATAAACTACATTTAGCTACACTGCCATGTACCCTAACACTCTCTTTTCTAAACACAATGGCTCACATGTACTGTCTGCACATAACTTGACAAAAGCACATGCCCTTTCTCCCATCCTGATATGGATGCCCATCTGGTCATAACATGACAGATACATACCTACACATGTCTTGGTATACACATATAACACACATACTTATAGTATCCTGATTCACACATTTCTACACACACACACACACACACACACACACACACACACACACACACACACGAGATTTTAAATCAATCTTAACAATATTTCTCTGAAGCATTAAGAAATCAATAAGGCTGATTGCAAATTTATGTTATAAAGCCAGGATGATCCATCTCACTGAAAGAGTCTTAAAATGAAGTGACTTATCTTTCAAGTGGATCTTTATTTTTCATTAATCTATTTCTTGGTGCTAAAAGGAAGAAAGAAGGAAAGAAATCCCCAAAGAAGCTGACCCAAAATTTATTGACTGGCTGGTTCATTCTGAAGTTCTAACTTTCTAATCAATTTTATTTTTCATTATGTGACTTTGGAGAAATAAATCTGACTCTAAATTTTTATTGACTTCTTGGCCTGTGTTTTGTAGCCAAAAACTTCAGTGTTTTACATATTTATCAGTTCCTCTCTTCTGCCTACTCCTCCCCTCTTAGACCCACTAGATTTCCTGAGTGATGGGCACAAGTTCCAAAATAGATATGATATGAGGACATAAGGTATGGATTTTGTTTCGGAGGCTCTGAGTTAATGAGAGGTGCTCATTGCCATCTGGGATTCATGGGACTTTACTACCTCAGGTGCCCTCCTGAAAGGATTTAGTTGTTCAGGTGTCCATTCTACTTCCCTTCTGGTGATTTCTTTGAAGGAGGGTGGGATCTGGGCCATCTGGGCCATCTGGGTAGGCATATTCTCATTTTCTTTTAGAAATACCAGCAAGGAACAAATTGTGGTATATGATGGTGATGGAATACTATTGTGCTATAAGGAATGATCAACTGCTTGATTCCTATAAGAACTGGAAAGACCTCCATGAACTGTTGTGGAGTGAAATATGCAGAACCAGGAGAACATGGTACACAGAAACTGAAACATTATGAAATGATCAAATGTAATCAACCTTGCTACTAAAAGCAATCCAGGATAATTCTGAGAGATTTATGAGAAAGAATGCTTTCCACATCTAAAGAAAGAACTGTGGGAGTAGAAATCCAGAAGAAAACATGATTTGTCACTTGTTTATTTGGGTATATGATTTGGAGTTTTGGTTTTAAAAGATTACTCTATTACAAAAATGAATACTATGGAAATAGGACTCAAGTGATTATATATATATATATAAACTTAGTAAAATTGCTTGTTAATTCTGGGAGTGGGGAGGAAAGAGGGGAGGGAGATGACAAGAATCATGTAACCATGGGAAAAAACATTTAAAAAGAAAAGAAAAGAAAAAAGATAGAAAAAACATGAAAAAAATTCCAGCAAGTCATTCTCAGCTCTGTTCTTCACCTTGCTCCATGTCTACCCTTTTAGAGAATCTAGGAGCAGTAAAAAGTGATAGAGCACTTACCCTGAAGTAGTTATAACTTGTAGGCCAGGAAACAGTCCTTGTTGGGGAAGGCCAACTAACCACCAAATCATCACTATTCTGACCCAGAGATCAACGAGGAGAGTCATAGACTTGTTTCTTTCCTTCATGGGAGACTTTTGGCCTAGGACACTAACTTACTCTTTAGTTTGTCCATCAATCTTTCCATATCCTCAATAGGGGAGATAATTCTAGTGTCTCTCCCTTCCCAACTGTTCTCTTACTTACCTGAATCCTGGACCTTTAAACTTTTATAGAACATTTTCCATTGTTTTTTAGTCATAGCTACCCTAAGATAGATATAGGTGGGATAGTGGAAAGTCTGTCTAGACCTTGGACCCCAAAGACCTGGGTTCTGCTGCTAATTCAATGTATGGCTTTAGGTAAGTCACTTCACTTTTTCTGGGTTTGAGTTTTCTCATCTGTAAAATGAGGGGTTGGATGAGGGCTTGGTGATTTCTAAGGTTCCTCCTATGAGAGCTGACATTCTTTGATTATGTTCTCTTCTTCATTCTGCAGATAGAAAAACAAGTCCACAGAGACTAAGTTCCTTCTTGTCTAGTATTAAGTGTTTAATAAATGTCTGCTGAATTGAGTTTTTATCCAAGAGCACAGAGCAAGGTAGTCCTTCACAGTCTGCCTCTGGCCTACTTTTCTAGGCTTATTTCACATTAATCCCCTTCATACTTTTCATTCCAGTCAAGTTGGCCCAATCTGCTGTTCCCCAAACTCAGTACTCCATCGCCCTTCAGTATGTCTTTGGACAGGTTATGCCTCCCCCATTCCATGTGCCTCAAATGCACCTCTTCCTACCACCTCTTTGAATCTCTGACTTTCCTCAAGGTTCAGCTCATGCGTCAGCTTTTGTGCCATAAAGGCAGGAGAAACCTTTTCTGCTCCCTATGGTGCTACTGCCTCCTCTTTCCTCAAATAATCTTATGTCTATAATTATCTACTTGTAGGTTATATCCTCCAGTAGAATATAAACTCCTTGAGAGCAAGGGGAGATTTTAATTTTGTCCACAGATCCCCAGCACTGCTTGGCCCCTAGAATCTTGTCTTACATGTGTATTAGATATTTAACAAATGCTGCTTGAATTGGATCAGATCAATTTAGTTCAAGGAACATAGCATTAAAAGCTAGAAAGGGCCAAAGAGATCATGTAGCCCAAAACTCTCATTTTACAGATGAGGAAGGAAACCGATGCCCAGAGACTCTGCCAGTAAGAAGCAGAATCAGGATTTAAGCCCAACTTCTCTGATTCCATCCACATTCAGGGCTATTTCTGCTATATTACTTGTTGGTAGAGGTGAGACTAGGATCCATTGTGACTAGGTGATTTTCTGATTAAAAGCATTTTTTAAAAGCTTTACCTCATCTTAGAATTGATTGGTTCTCATGTAAAACCCAGTGGACTTGTGTGTCAGCTAAGAAGGGTTAGGGGGTTTGGGGGAGAGGGAAAGAACATTAAACATGTAACTATGGGAAAATATTCAAAATATAAATTAAAAAAAAGAATTGATTGGTTCTAAGGCAGAAGAGTGGTAAGGGTTAGGCAAATGATGGATAAGTGACTTGCCCAGAGCCACACAGCTAGCGAGTGTCCGAGGCCAGATTTGAATCCTGGACCTCCTGTCTCTAGGCTGTCTCTAGACTCTCCATCAACTAAGCTACCTAGCTACCCCAATCAGTACAGTTTTCACAATAACGTATATTGCCTCTTTGAAGTTAATACAAAATCAAATCCATCTCCTAATCAATTATGATGGTGGTACATTTCCAGATTTGATTAGTGAGCTGGCCAATATGCTTCTCCTCTCTGAGGACCAAAAAGTTTCCATTTCCATCTGAGTCTCAACATCTGTTTTAGAAGCTCCATGACTAGAGAGAAGGGAGAGCTCCTAATTTATGGAGTGGTGGCTGGTGGGTTCATTTCCTGATTTCTGATAACCTTGGTTATTTCTTCCATTTCTCTTTCCCTTATTCTTACTGGGTCCGAGAGGAACTTTGCATTGGGTATATATATTTGAATATATATGTATTCAAACTTTTAAAAACTTTTAAAAATTAGATGTAGAATTTTGGAACATTTTCTTCTTTAAAAACCAAAATCAAAAACAACCCTTACCTTCCATTTTAGAATCAATACTAAGTACTGGCTCCAAGGCAGAATAATGGTAAGGGCTAGGCAATGGGGGTTGTGACTTGTATAGGGTTCCACAGCTAGGAAGTATCTGAGGTCAGATTTGAACCTAGGACCTCCTGTCTCTAGGCCTGGCTAGCTATCCACTGAGTGACCTAGCTGTCCCCTGGACAACTGTTTCTGACATTTTTTGATTCAGATTCTCTCCTCTCCCCTCTCCTCCTTCCTCCCAGAGGTGGTAAATGGTCTGATATAGGTTATACCAGTTTTGCAGTGGGTTTAAAAGGAATCAAAGAATGGCAAGTTAGAACCTAAATGGAAAATAGATTTTTTTTCACTCCTCCAATCCAGTATGGTATTCCTCTGGATATCTGTTGCTTCTCACATTGCTAGGTATATTACTGGGTTGAAGTGGGAAGAAGACAAGGGAGTATTCTGCAAGATAGCATAGAGTGGGGGGGGCAGGAAATTAATATTTGAAATAGAGGAAGTTATTCTGAGGTTTTTCTTTTATAGTTCTCCCCCAGGTCTTTCCAACTTCACTCACCTTCCAGGTTACCTGGATGCTCTGTGAGGTCACAGGTTGCAAGGTGACATCCATGGGTGGTCCATCAGGAGCTGAGGGAAAAGCATAAATTGGGAGTCATGTCAGGGAACAGGAGAGAGACTTCCCCTATCCCTGTTTTCTTCTTTATTTGGGCAGTCTAGAGACAGAAAAGGCATCAAATTCTCTACTTGAACGTAGAGAAATGCTTCATAATAGAGAAATATCCTTAGCTGTGTCTTCACTCCTTGGCACTGTAACAAGTAGTACCCTGAGAATATATATTTCTTCTTTTGTTCTCCTTAAATTGCTGAAATGACAGCAAGCTAGATTTGGCTTAGACAAAAGGAAGAACTTCCTGACACATATCTCTGGCCCTAAGGGAATCTCACAAGCATGAGGTTCATTTCTCTGGATAAACCCAAATTTCAAGGAAATATGGTAGAATCATGAATGGCTTTCCCAAAGGTAGAATGAGACTATCTGTAGACAACCTTTAAGACCACGAGGGCAAATGACTCCATTGTAGCTAATTTTCCACAGGGAAAAATGAAAAGAGTTACAGAGGCAAGTTGTTTTCAGCTACACAAAGGATGTAAGTGGACGATCTGGAGGGCATATAGTAAGAAAACATATGGTAAAAGAGATGGTCTGGACATTCTTGGACAATAATGTTCCAGCTGCCTCAGTTTCCTGGTGATCTATCTCCCATTTGCCCATGGTAGATAACACTTGGCTTTCTCTTGTTGGGAAAGGTATATGTAAGTGGGGGACTTTTTGGGAAAGACAGAGATCAACAGTCTTAAAAGAATAGTGTTTTAATTTGTTAAGTTAGGTGCTACACTGTTCCCACTCAGAGAGAGAAATTAGATTTGGTGACTTCAAGGCTATGCCTAGATAAAATAATGAGATAGAAAAAAATCCATTATTTGTGAACCTCAGAAGACTCCTTTCTTTTGTTGATACCCATCCTCTTTCAGCATTTTCTTCCCTTCCTTTTTAAAACAAAAAACAAAAAACAAAAAAACCTCTTACTTTGTCCTAATAACAATTCTAAGAAAGAAGGGGAAGGACTATGCAAACAGGGTTAAGTGACTTGCTCGGGGTCACACAGCTAGGAAGTATCTGAGGTCAAATTTGAACCCAAGTCCTTCTGACCACAAGCCTGGACTCTCCATTGTGTCATCTAGCTGCCCTATCCTCTTTCAGCATTTCCAAATGCCCAATACCCAGGGAGTTTTCAATATAAGAACTCATCCAGACTCATACAATGCCCTCATGATTCTAGCCTTCTCTTCTACTAAAACTTTTACAACTTGTGTTCAAGTCACTCCGGATTCTACTCTTCCTAGTGACTGTGGGTAGTAATGAGTTTTTACCTTAAGCAATGACACTGATGCTGATGATTTCTGGGACTCTGTTAGGCTGAAGGTGGAAATGGAATTTCAGATGGAAGGAGTTACTTTTAATGCCCTTAAAATTATGGCAGAAGTACCCTCTGATTACTATATTTGCTTGGCTGGCCCTTTGTGGGGGAACCAAAACATGGAGGAGCATGTGTTTTCCCCAATGGTTAAGAGGGCCAGAGATATATCTATTAGTCCCATGTAAATTTGTTCCACTCTGGTGCCCAGCAGTGCAAAAGTCTATTTTTTTGTCTTTGTCCAGAATCAGTCCTCTAAAATTATGTTCAATCAGCATTATTTATCAAAATCTCTAGGGTGCAGAGGTAGCCCTTTTCAGGGAAGAGTGATGATTTGATCATCTTTCAGTGGGAGTCAAGGTGAACCCTTCAGAAGTTGAAATTGTTCTTTTGAATCCTTCCATGATTGCGCTGGTTCTAGCCTAGGCAGATATAGTACATCTAACCTCTTTGAACATGCCTGGGGCTGAAGCCAGAGAAAAGAACAGAACTATAGATAGCACTATTCAAAACCACCAAAGTTTATGTTCTGGCCAGGAAGGCTGGATAAGTTCCAAGGACAGGTGCCAGAGACCAAGGGAGAAGACATTTGAATCATAACCACAAAATTATCAATAGTCCAGGAACCTTAAAAACTATCTAGTTTAACTTCATTTTACAGGTGAAGAAATTAAGGCCCACAGAAGGGAAAGAAATTGTCCAAGGCCACACTGATTAACCATTTTCCTACCTTTCCCAAATGATCTCTGCTCAACTGTTGATGAACATGGTCAATGTGTGTTGCTGGTGCTCGTGGGACCTCAGCCTTGACCCCAATTCACCAAAAGGGAACTCAGTGCTTTTATGAAAGGGGCATCAGTGAGAGAAGAAAAATAGTCAAGGGGTTGGAGGGACTTACCAGCTTCCTCTGTGCTTATGGTGAGCTCCTTGCTGGGCTCACTGCGGCCAATCTTGTTGAAGGAATACATGCGGATGCTGTAAACAGAGGCAGGATGCAGGTCCACAATGTTTGCCTGGTTGATGGTGGGTGAGATGTTTCTAGTGGATTGCTTGAAATCCCAAGAATCTAGGAGAGAAGAGGACACAAGTCTCATAAAATGGTTCCTTTCGGAGGAGGTTTCTGCTAGTAATGCCTAACGCCCCAAACCTTCTTGTATAAAACATTAGCTTCATTCCCAAACATTGAAGCTTTCCAGTTTCCAAGGGGGCAGCTTAGGGAAGCTTCAGAAGAGGAATAAAGAGAGCATACTCTAAAAGGACCCCAACTCTTATGAACCTCAGGAAGGAAGAAGGTATTTGAAGCAAGGAGGGAAAAAAAGGCATGGTATCTGAGCCTAGGTAAAATGATCTAATCTTTTTTTTTTTTTAAATACTTACCTTCCATCTTATATTTGAAACCGAATATCAGTTCCCAAGGCTAGGCAATTGGGGTTAAGTGACTTGCCCAGGGTCACACAGCTGGAAAGTGTCTGAGGCCAGATTTGAACCCAAGTCCTCCTGACTCTTGGCCTGGAGCGCTATCCACTCTGCTACCTATCTGCCTTGTTCTAATTTTGTTTAACAGCAATTTAGGATATTGGTGATCCAACGATGATGACGATGGTGATGATGGTGACCGTTTTTTTTTAAATTTAGAAATAAGTTTAATAAGTCTTTTGGCAAAGCTGAAAAAAGGGTGAGCCACTTCTGAGTGTCTGTAAGTTACACATTACATAGGATTTAAGCATAGGAGCAAGGAAATCAGCCAAATAGCCAGAACAGAGGCATTTTCCAGATGATACATGTATATATGGCTGAGCTGTATAATGGGAAAAACTCTTCTTTGCCATCTTGGATCTGATTGGGTTTTTGGTCATCATAACCTGAGTCCCGAGTTAAGCATTGTTAAATAAATCTGGTCCCTAAGTTACAGGTCTGGTTTGTCAGAATGTAGGGCTAGGTTCAAACAGTACAGAATAGTTGGGTCCATCCAGCTGGCCTCCTACTTTGCCTCTATGTTACATCCATCATTCCCTCTATACTTGGTTCTATGTGCTGAGGGCATGTGAGGGTGACTATGTAGCACTTAAGCTTTTAAAAGCACTTTAATCCTTTATCCCATTCGATCTTCACAACTCAGGATGTGTTGCGGCAATCAGGATGGCAACACACGTGTTAGTTCCATTTTATAGATGAGGAAACTGAGGTTCACAGAAGCTAACTAATTTGCTCACAAAAGAACTAGAAAGTGTCAGAGCTGCATCTCCAATCCAGAAATCATGCTTGGAAGTCCAGTGTTCCTTGTCTTCTCCCATGCCTTTGTGACAAGGATCTTTAAGATGATACAGTGCATAAAAAGAGCTATAAACATAAGGTTTTCACAAAGTCCAGAATCTTAATTGAATGCCCAGGTGCTTATTTATTCTCTGAAATCCCTTCACACTGTATCTAAATCCTTTTTATCTTCTAAAACCCTGTTTGCTTCCTATCTCTTTTTATGTTTACTTTCTATGATTACTCCAGCCCTACTCTCTCCATTTAAAAAAATCCTTACCTTTGTCTTAGAATTGGTATTAGGTATCAATTCTAAGACAGAAGAGCAGTAAGGGCTATGAGGCTGGGGTTAAGTGACTTGCCCAGGATCATGCAGTTCTAATTAAGGCCAGCTTTGAAACTGGGTCTTTCTAACTCTGGGCCTGGTTCTCTATCCACTGAGCCACCTAGCCATCCCTCCCAGCTTCTTTTAATCACTCTCTCATCTGAATTTCTATGGTTCTTAAAACATATCTTTCCTCTCTCCCTTCCCCATAGATATAACTTATTATTTCATTATAGGCCATCTTGTCCTCATTCTTTCCTGTATGTCTTATCTTCCCAGCTAGATGTTAAGCTCTCTGAGCTCAGGCAGCACATTCTGTCCTTCTTCTGTATTCCCTAGAAGGCTCGGATACATAGTAGGTGGTTAAAGAATGCTGATTGAGAGAAAGGACCATCTGGGTAAATTTCTCCTCTGGACCTCAAACACCTTGTGTGAGCCCATGCAGCACCCTGAGGACACAGTGACTACTTGTTGACCACCTGCCTTCCAGCCTGCCTTCCATTTTCTTGGCTTCTGCTCCAGTCTCCACCTGCCAATCACAGGGCAACAGGAAGGTCCCAGGGAGCAGCCTGTCAGTGATGATTTTGCCAAAAGTTTGCAGGTGAATTTGACCTCTTGCTCTGAAACCTTCTTTGATGTTGATGAGAAACAGCTCTCTTTAGCTTCCCCACCCCAATCTCTTTTTTTCTAATGCATCTAAGTCAGACTGGGGAACATCTAGATGATGTTTAGAACTTGATTAGGGCAGCCGTCTGACCCTGAGATGCAGAAATCGCAGAGTGTGTTCTTCCCCCTTCTCCAGAGCCTTTCATAGCTCTCTGCTGGCTTTGGCAAATATTGTGTCTTTTAGTATTCCCTTTCATTGGGACCCAGCTAACCAAGATGAACATATTTCATTAAGGTTGCTCTTTCCCTTTCTTCATCAAAGAGCCTAGAATGTAGAATATTCTTTAAAAAAAACCCAGTGGGGAGGCTGGGGAGATGTTGTTGCCCTCAAGTCCATGGACTGCTTTGCTAACATGAGTTGTGCCAGCTGATACATTCATGTCAGCAGAGGAGGACTAGGACAAAAGTGGCATCTGTGCCAGTTGGCTGCCAGAGCTCTGGAAACAAATCCCTTCTGCATCTCTGCGTTTCTCTTTCTAATAGGCCTTGGAGCCACATACCATACTTCTCTGGTATGTAGAATATGGGACTTGTATCTAAAAGCAGCTCACAGCATCACAACCCCTACAATAGCACACACCAGCATAGCCTATAGCACTAGTTCATAATACCTGCCATATCAACATCCCACTAGATCATAATCTCCACAAAGCACAGTAAACAAAACTCACGATATACCATCTCACAACCCCCAGCATATCACACACCAATACAATCTACAACATCATGGTGGCTCATACTACCCACCAAAGCACATGTAAACACAGTGCATGATATACCAGCTCACAATACCTACCATATCACAGACCAGTACAACTTACAGCATTGTGGTAGCTCATACTATCCACCAAAAGACATAATAAAAACTCACAATATACCAGTTCATAAACACCCTCCATACCATAGACCAATACAACTTACAACATCATGGTGGCTCATACCACCCACCAAAGTACATGTAAACACAGCACATGATATACCAGCTTACAATGCCCTCCTTATAACATACCAATACAATTTACATCAGGGTTGCTCATATCACCTCTCGAGATCTATTTATTAACTCCGATCATCTGATAAGAACAGCTTAGTTGATAAGGAAATAAAAGGACACGGGAGATGATCTTGACTGTTAATTCATAGCTGCTTTTCCGAAGTTTCACTGAGTCACAAGTTTATTATATAAGAAATTCAAACTCCCTTTCACCCAAAAGCACAAGGATAGTTTCCCACAACTACACAGAGTTGTATTTTTTAACATAGACAATACAACAGGCTTAGAAGCTTCAAGGTGAAGATAAGAACTAGGCTGTACTTTCAGCTATATTTGTTATCACCAAGCCAAGTCTGAGAATACTTTTCTCAGGATTGAGATGCCCCTGCTAAGGTTTTGGCCTTGGCTGTACTAGGCAGCTGCATTCCTGGCCAAAGGAGAAGATTGTTAACCTCTTAAATGCAGATTTGCTAGGAACTTAAAGCTTTTCAATAAGGCCACAATACTTTTCAACAAGAAATCACAAGGATCACAAAAGGGGTCAAAAGAGGAGTCTAAGATTTTTATCTATTCTCTTATTGGCTTCCCACAATCACCCACAAAAACAAATATAATAAAAACTCACAATATACCAGCTTATAAATACCCTTCATATCACACACCAATACAACCTACCACATCATAGTGGCTCACAATACCCACCAAAGCACATGTAAACACAGCTCATGATATACTAGCTCATGACGCCCTCCTTATAACACACCAATACAATTTATAGCATGGTGGCTCATATCACCCACCAAAACACATTTAATAAAAACTCACAATATACCAATTCATAAACACTCTCCATACCATAGACCAATACAACTTACAACATCATGGTGGCTCATACCCCCCACCAAAGCACATGTAAACACAGCTCAGGATATATCATCTCACAACACCAATTCCAGCATTCAACTTAGAACATTATAACAATACTTCAGAGCAGTATAGAAGTCAGCCTACCAGCTTGCAAAAACCATCACTAAACAACTCCGGCACACTTTTAAACCTACCCTCTAGCTTACAACACTTACCAAGGCATAGGCCAAAATAACTTAAAACAGAGCAACTCAAAAGATCTACCACTACAAGCCCAGACCAAACAGTTCAACACACCCAGAAACGTAGCGACCTACATAGCTCAAACAACACACCAGCTGATAAAATTGTAGTCCACAGTACTGCAACAACTGACTGGATCATCAGGCAACTTTTTGGTTCATGGGGACCCCTTCAAGGTAGAAACTTGAATTTTTGTGTAGGAAACAAAGAGAAAATTTGGTGTTGCATTTTACAATCTACTCAGGGCTATCTGATAGATTTGTATGGATGGTGCTATTTATCATTCAGTGTTCGTGTGTTATTACTCTGCTGCCTGGGGCCAGGAGAAGCCAGCATGAGCATAATGGCTTGGAAGGGGGCAGACTTGCTTATTTCCTTAGGAAAATTAGTGAAGTGAAGAAATGATAAGAGGCTGGCATAGGGACCACTGGGGCAATGGCTGAGACTCAGGCAAAGGACTCTCCCCTCAGAGAGTGAGCATGGTGCAGTTCTCTTATAGGACCTGGGTTTGAATACTGGTTCCATAATTCATGATTTGTGTGACATTGGGAAAGTCATTTTCCATTTCTAAACCTGTCTCTATTCCTATAAAATAAAGGTGAAAAGGTTAGTGATCTCTAAGTTCCCATTTCCAGCTCTCAGCTAATGATCTTATGTCCTCAAATGGTCTAGCAGCAGTAAGTTGGGAGTGGGAAAAGAAAGGAGGGAGAAGAGGAAACAAAGGAATGGAGCATATAGTTTGGGTTTTAGAGCATAGAGTTGGTTATATTGATTTGTTTTTTTTTGTTTCATTGGATGGAGATGTGATAGCAAGGGCCCTAGGAGAAGCAGAATAGATAGAGTACTTAGAAGAAAGTCTTGTCAAATTAATTGAGGGAGCTCTTGCCTAAAGGGGATGAGAACTATTTTTAAAGAAACTTCTCATGACTAGCATGAATTTGTGGATTTTTTAAAGAAGGCTACTGGATTAATTATGTCTATAGTAAGTAGGAGTTTATTTAAATTCCTGAAAACATACACATAGACATATATGTTCCCTCATGTATATAGCATGATCCAATGCATATAAGCATAAACGCATACCTTGTGTATATATGTATGTGTATATATATATATATACATATATATATATATACACACACACAAATACAAATGTGTGGAGAGAGAAAAGAATTAATTTGTTCTTCTCAGGGAGGGGACTACAAGGATATTCTGTCATTGCTATGGGCTCAGTGAGTTGAAAGGACTCTTATATCAAGAAAGCAAACCGTTAGGCTATCCTACCCCCTTATCTCCCCTGGCCTTCAGAAGCTAGAAAGAGTTCCTCCTGAGGTCATAGCTACCTCTCCATAACCTTCCCCGCACCCCCAAATCTGGTGAAAGATCTGATGAAGTTTATGCCATGTAACTTCTCGTTTTCTGATGGATAGACTTTTGTGCCTAGATTGCAAGTTTGCCTCCCAGATCATGAGGTATCATGACAGAGGGTGGGGGCCTTGCATCAGGAATCTATAAAATGCTTATATCTGAACCCATGTGTTGGGCATTGCCATTAGGGTGTATCCCCTTATTCATGAGTAAGAATAAAGACTGCATTTTCTGCTATCCACTCTCTGACTCCAAGTTTGTAATTATAATTTGGGTGGGTGGTCTTCTATTTAATTCCACACACAAATATCCATGCAATTGCTCATTAACCCAGAAGAGCACAGAATGACAAAGCTGGAAGAGTCCTTAGATATCCTATCTAAGTTTTCTCTTTTCATTTTATAGAGAAACTGAAGTTCAGAAAACTGAAGTCTCTCATCCAAGGTTAAATCATAGTTAATAGGTGAGCTAGGATTCAGAGCCTGGTATTAATTCTAGTATATTTTCTATTATTTTTTCTATATTATTTCTACTACTCCATGTTTCTTTGATGACCCTTTGACTCTTCTGAATACCCAGTTTAATGTTATATAGTCTGAGTGACATTCTACTTGATTGCATATAGTTCTGGGTGGAGGTTGTGTGTGTGTGTGTGTGTGTGTGTGTGTGTAATATTTTCTCTTCTATTGGTCTGTAAGTGTTCTAAGGGCAGCATGCCTTTTCAATGCCACAAAGTCTAGTGCATAATTCAACAGCAACAAAAATGTCACTCAATACATGTTGTTGATGAACTCCTATTCAATTGTACACCCAGATCACAGTGTTTTAGTCTCTGAAGGGCTATCTCATAGGGCCTGCTGACCAGCTGTGCCTAAAGGAGCTTAAGTTACAACTCAAGGTATTAGAGTTTAGACTTAAGAAAGCACTTCCTGAAGATAGGGTTGGTATACACGGGGATGGAGATCCTAGCATCACAGATGACTGGCCTTTAAAAATGAGATGAACACTTTCTGTGTATGCTAGGTTCATTGGAGCTCCATCTGAAGGCAGGACAGTAGATTAAATGGCTTCTTAAGGTACCCTCTCGCCTTGAAATCCAGTGATATTTAAAAGGAGCCAAGTCCTTGCTGAGTAAGAAGTCAGCCTTGTAGCTGCTTTGTCCATCTAAATGGAAGCCTCCGGTATAGGACCCTTTGCCCAATGAAGGGAGCTCTGATTTCAATTAAACTTAGAAATATTAGTTAAATAGCTATGATATTCAACATGAGAGGTAGTAAAGAGTAATGAAATCAGGAAGACCTCAGGCCAGGTCCTATTTCTCATTATAGCTGTGCATAGAGTTTGGGCTCAGTGAGCCAGTAGACCCTGAAATGGGCATTATTTTTGGCCCTTCCCTTGCCTTTTTTTTTTTTTTGTCCAGACCCGTGACTTTACTGGTTTAAGGAACTTTCAGATAAAACATCTTCCATCAATGCTCTTGTAATGTGTTATTTTTTATTTTTTAACCCTTACCTCCCGTCTTAGAGTCAATACTTTGCCTAGGTTCCAACGTGGAAGAGTGGTAAGGACTAGGCAATGGGGGTTTAAGTGACTTGCCTAGTAGGGTCACACAGCTAGGAAATGTCTGAGGTCAAATTTGAACACAGAACCTCCTATCTCCTGGCCTGGCTTTAAATCCACTGAGCCACCTAGCCGCCCCCCGTAACTTATATTCTTATAGAATTGAACAAGTGGGTAAGTGATATGTGTAAGAGCTGTATGTGTGAATAGAGCATGCCTTGGTAGTGTACTGGCTACTTAACCATGGATAGATCACTTCCCTGGTGGGCAATTCTTTAAGACATCCGGTGGAGAGAATTTTCTTACTATCACCCATGAGATCACAGGTCTGGTCTCCTCCCACTCTCCTTGCACATTAGGGTATAAAAAGACTTGTTATAAAGCTACTAGATATAAAGACAAAAATGAAATGGTGCTTGCCTTCAAAAAAGTTTATATTCTACTAGGGACAATGCAATATGTACCTAGATAAGCAAAGAGGAATAAAGTAGTAACAACTGAGGTGATCAGGAAAGGCTTCCAGGAGGAAGTGACACCTTGAATGAAGATAAACAATGAATGAATGGTATGCAGAGATGAGAAGGACCTCCTGGGTTTAACCCCAATTACCTAGCCTTTATTGCTCTTCTGCCTTGGAATTGATATTCAATATTGATTCTAAGACAGAAGATAAGGAATGAGAGAGAGAGAGAGAGAGAGAGAGAGAGAGAGAGAGAGAGAGAGAGAGAGAGAGAGAGAGAGAGGCATTGTAGTCAAATATAATGGGAAGATTTTTACTTTACTCTCTACTTTGTCCCAATTAGAGCATATCAAGGGTATTGTGTTCAATTCTGGATTCCACACTTTAGGAAAGTGTATTGATAAATAGGAGAATATTCTCTGAAAGGCAGCTAGGATGGTGAATGACCTTGAGGCTATGCTGGATGAATATCAACTGAAAAAGGGAGAGATATCTGACTTGGAGAAAAGAAGACTTAGGGGAACATAATAGTTATCTCCAATGACTATCAAGTGGAAGGGGAATTTGATTTGTTCTAGTTGGCCCAAACTGACAATGGGATCAATGTATAAAAATGACAAAGAGACAAGGTTGGGATTAACATGAGGAAAAATTTCACAATCAGAATGCTCTCCAAATCAAATGGACTCTGATAATGGGTTCCTGTCCACTGAATGTTTTTAAGCAAAGGCTGGATGACCATTTGTTGGGTATGGTGTAAAATGAATTTTATTTAGTTATAGTTTGGAGTAGATGGTCTTTGAAGCCTTTTCCAGTACTGAGAGCCTGTTATTCTATAGAGTTACAGACCTCCCTAGTTGAGAGTCTTGCTTGGTAATGTAGAATATGAAGGAAACGAATATGAAGACAAGAACAAAAAGTTTTGGAGATCTATAGATACCACGCTCCTGAATTTATGTTCAATACTGGAGATAATAGGGAACCACTGAAGACTTTGGAGCACGGGAGTGATACAATCAGAACTATGACTTAAGAAGATTATTCTGGCAACTGTGTAGAGGATGGATTGGAAAGGGAAAAGATTGAAGCCTGGGAAACCAATTAGGAATCTGTTGCACAGTCTAGGGAAGTGGTGGTAAGGGGTTACACTAAAGTAATTGCCAATAAATGGAGGTAAGGAGAAGGATATAAAAGTGATAGAACTTAACAACTGATTAATTATGGGAGGACGAGGGAGAAGGGAATATTCTAGGATAATTCAGTCATTTTCAAGCAATTGTGAATGAGAGGATAGTGAGATCTTAAACAGAAATAGGGAAGGTTGGAGAAGAGGCAGATTTGGGGGTTGGAGAGGAATAACAAATTCCTTTTTTTGGCCTGTGGAGTTTCATATGTTTCCAGGAGAGATTAGTGCTGGACGTACAGATTTGAGAATAAATGTGTGGAGATGATATTTGAACCCAGATGAAATTGGTGAAACCACTAAAAAGAGAACATAAAGAGAAAATAAAAGGATCAGAATGAGAGAACATCTCTGATAACCATGGTGAGAGGGTGAGAGGTGTCCTTGTAGGACTGAGAACCACTATTCATAAAAGATAACCAAGGTTAGTGAGTGAGAGATGACCCAGCAATGGAGAACAAAGTGGACCAGTCAGTTATGTAGCAGCAGAATAAGGAGATAACAGTGTCATGAAAGCCAATGAAAGGGAGAGTGCTTGGGAGGGACTGTGATTGTATAAAAAGCCTCAGAGGTCAAACAGTGAGAAATGAGAAAGAGCATTTATTTTGTAGCCAAGATTGTTGACTTCCTTGGGGAAAAGTTTCAGATGAAAATAGCTTCTTTTTCTGACATACCACTAGTTTGGGCTTCTTGAGGGCAGGGCTGAATAGCATCGTTATCGATATTCAGTTGTATCCAACTCTTCATGACCTCATTTGGGGTTTTCTTGGCAGAGATACTGGAATAGTTTGCTATTTCCTTCTCCAGCTCATTTTATAGATGAGGAAACTGAGGCAAACAAGGGTAAATGACTTGCCCAGGGTCACAGAGCTAGCAAGGTTCTGAAGTCAGATTTGAACTCAGGAAGATGAGTTTTCCTGACTCCAGGCCTGGCACTCTGTCCACTATACCACCTAGCTGCTTGAATAGCATTAACTCATATTTATATAGTGTTTTCAGTTTTATAAAATGCTTTCTTCTTGTTTCCATTTTATGTATTCTTCTATCTTCCCTTGCACAGTGCAATAATTCAAATTTATACAGTACCTTACAATTTACAAAGCATTTTCCTTACAAAAATACTATAAAGTAGGCAATGTGGGTATGATTAGTGTATTTTACAGATGAGGAAACTGGGGCTCAGAGAAGTTGACTAGTTTTCCTGTAGCTGCACAGCTATTAAGTTTTGGAACTAGAACTTAAGCCTAGGTGGTCTTTAAACACATAATGAATTCTTAAAAAGAAAAAGGTTCATTCAAAAACAGAAACAGCACTAGGACTCAAGTTAGAGGTCTTCAATTTAAATATTGGTTCTGTAATTTCGTATCTGTGTGACAAAAGCATTTCATCTCTGCTACAACTTTGTCATCTATTTATTGACTAAATGATCTTAAAAAAAGTTCATTGATGTTTCTTGTTTATCATTTTTGTTGATGTTGTTCAATCATTTCAGTTATGTCTGACTCTTTGTGACCCTATTTGGGGTTTTCTTGGCAAAGACACTGGAACGGTAAGCCATTTCCTTCTTTAAATCATTTGACAGAGGCAACTGAGGCAAACAGGGTTAAGTGACTTGCTGAGGGTCACACAGCTAGTAAGTGTCTGAGTCTTTCTGACTTCAGATTCAGCACTAACCTAGTCATTTCCAAAATATTCCCACCCACCTTTGTGTCTTCCCTTCAAACAAAGAAAAAAAACCTTTAAGCAGAACCAACCAAAAGACCTATCCCGAATTTGTCTGACATTGTATACAACAGGCCACCAAGTCACCCAAACACCAATACACAGAGTCCCTCCAAACAAAAGAGGGAAGGACATTTCTGTATCTCTTCTTTGATGCCAAGAAAAACATAATTAAATAGAATTCTGCTTTTTAAAAAAATCATTCTTTCAATTTCCCTTCTTTGTATTATTTTTCTTGTATTTACTACTAATAATAAAAAGTGTTTTGAGGTTCGGGCAGCATTATATATGTGTGTACACATATATATCTTTATATATGTCTCTATAATAATATAATCTAGAATATATCTTACATATAATATATCTCATTTACTCCTCACAACAACTCTATAAAGTAGATGCTATTATTATCCTCATTTTACAGAAGGGGAAACTGAAGCAGAAAGCAGTTTGGTTTTTTCCTACTATGCCATGTAGCTGACTATAATAATAGTCTATACAATTAATTTATAAAGGTTTGCCAAGGGCATTACATCCATCAGCTCATTTATATGTACATTAATATCATTGCTGGATCGATTCAAATGTTTTTTCCAAGTTTCTCTGAATTTCTCATAATTTTCATGTCTTGTGATACAATAATATTCTATTACATTTGTATAAAACAATTTTTTAGCCATTGCTCAGTTGAAGGACCACTACTTTGTTTCCAGTTATTTGCTACTATAGAAATTGCATTTACTTTTTCTAGTCTTCTCAATGGATGGGGAAGAGGGGGTGTGAGGGAGTGAATTTGGAACTGAAAATAAAATACAATATTACTGCTTAAATATTTTAGTATATATGATAGATCTGCATAGAGTATGATTATGTATGGGACATTTCTTTCCATCTTGGATCACTGGGGGATATATGTCCGGCAGTGGAATTTTCGGGTCAAAGTTTATTCACAACAGGGTTTTAATTATCATTTGTCTGATTGAATAGAATGGAACTGAAATCAACTGTCATCATCTTCACCATCTGCCTCTTATCCATGGTCCTTTCTAGAATCTCAGGTGTGATCTTTTCTCAGTTTTTTTTTTTTTGTTGAGATCCTAATAGACCAAACAGACAATGCCTTGGGGAGACTCCATACACTTGGGAGAGGGAATTAATAATGGGCACAGGTAGTAGAAAGACAATAGTGCTAGGAGAAGATGTTTTGTTGAGAAATGGGGGGAAAATATCTAGTGACAGCTTAGGTATCCCCAGGACAAGAATGCCCAGATGTGAGTGAAGATCCTGCCACCTCACATCAGCATGGAGGGGAGATTGAATGTGCACTGCCATATGGAAATGTCAGTCTAGATCTCTTATCCCTGCCCTGACTACCTTGCAGGTGGATTGTTCCCAATCTCACGAATCACTGATACACTTCTTCTTCTCGGCTGTCTTGCTATTACTCTAGTTCAGGTTTTTATCCTGAACTGTGCTGAGAATATTTCAAGAGTCTTTCAACTGGTTTCCCCACCTCCCATTTCTCTTCCTCCACATCACTACCAAAGACAACATAAGCCTTCTTTATACAATATGCTGATTGTTTCATTCTGCTCTTCAGAGACTCTCTATGGTCTCGTCCCAACTCATCTTTTGAGCCTCATTTCTCATTTTGCACAATATATCACAGTCATATGGACTATTTGCTTTGTCCTAACCATGTTTCAAGATTTCTCAACCCTGAACCTTTGCTTTACTTACTAGCTGTGTGATCTTGGGAGAACCTCCTTGCCCGAGGATCCCTTCTATCGCTTAACCAAGATTCTATGATCCCTCAGCATCCTGGTCATCCTCCTCTAATTACACTCAATGTTGCCAGTATCTTTCCTAAAATATAGTGTCCAGAATGAAATGCAATACTCTAGATGTCATCTGACTGAGGTCAGAATCAAGCAGTTCCTCTACTCCTTTCCTTTATCTTCCCAGTCTCAGTTCCCATAAACCTTCTCTCTCCATGTCCTACTCCAGGCCTTGCAGCAAACATAGGGTTTCACCAGTCCTTTATCTTCCCCCTTCCAAAAGGTCTTCAGGCTAGCCAGCCAGTTTTATTACTCATCTGGGCTAGAGAGTGGACTCATCCAAGGGGAGTGGGCAAACTGCCCATTAATCAGACTGTCTGATTTGACTTTGGCTCCAGGGTCAAAAAAGGGAGATATGTCCATCTGCCATAAAATTGCTTAAAAACTCATGGAAATGTAATTGAAGTCGCCTTTCCCTGTTCAGGGACCCAAACTCCAATCGTGTTAAAAGAACAATGCTTTTTTCCTTCTTCCTTTGATTTGAAATAGGGATAGTCCTACCTATGATGTATCAGTTTAAGGCAATAGGAACTCAGAGAGCCTTGAGATTTATTTCATTGGCCTGATGTAGGGCACTTAGCCCAGGGGGTTGTCAAAAGAGAGGATGTCTCTTCTCCCACCCACTCAGTACCAGCAACTTCCCTCCCCTCCCCCAAACACACACACACACACACACACACACACACACACACACACACACCTAGAAACACCTACCAGATTTGTTTTTATATTCAATGTCAAAGCCGGTGATGATACTGTTCCCATCAAATCTCTGAGTCCAGCGCAGGTTCATGCTCCGGGCCTTCACTTCCCGGATCTCTAGCTCAGGAGGATCTGGGGGCTCTGGGATTTGTGTGTAGGGGAAAGGCAAAGGGGAAGCTAGTAAATGACAGTGAAGTTTTATTTCTCCCCCTCTGTGGAAGGCTTTGGGCTCTCTTAACTTCTCCCTGAGGAGGAATTGGGTGCCCCTCATTCGGCCAGATGGAACTTCAGTCTTTTATTGGGATCTAGTCCCTGTGACCTGAGAACTGAATTTAAAATCCCAATTGTGACTTCTGTTTCATCCTCACCTCTTCCTTGACTGGGGAGAAGTACTGAAGGCTAGCTTTCCTAGGGATCTCCAGAGCCAAGCACCCTCCCCAAAGGATAATATCCTCTGGGCCTGGTTAAGGAGAGACTCATCACAGGACCCATACTTTACCAGCTTTGTACTCCCTTCTCCCAAAGAAGCAACAAGAAGGTCCTAGTCCCATCCAGCCCCATCTATCCATATGTGAAATGAGTCAGCGGGCATAATGCGGGCTACAGTTTTCACCAACTTTTGCCATCCTAACCTGGGACCAGTATAGTTCTGATATTCAAACTTGGGCCAGAGGGTCAATGAAAGAGACTTTGACATCAACTGCTTTTAGATGATTCTCTCCTTTTCTGCCCTCCTCCCATCTTTGTCTGATGGCCACCCCTTCCTCTTTGGGCTAATATAAGAGATAGAACCTACTGAGGTGGGAGGCTGGGAAGAGAGAAAGAGGATACCTTGCACAGTGAGTTGGATCAGACCCCGGTCCTCCCCATAGGAGTTGATGGCATGGCAACTGAAGAACACGGAGTCCCCACGGTCAGCTGGCTTCAGCTTTGATAGTGACAGGGGCAAGGAAGAGGAGGGAGACAAAGATACATTTAAGAGTGAGTCAGGGGGCAGCTGGGTAGCTCAGTGGAGTGAGAGTCAGGCCTAGAGACAGGAAGTCCTAGGTTCAAACCCGGCCTCAGCCACTTCCCAGCTGTGTGACCCTGGGCAAGTCACTTGACCCCCATTGCCCACCCTTACCACTCTTCCACCTATGAGACAATACACCTAAGTACAAGGGTATAAAAAAAAAGAGTGAGTCAAAGAGAGGCCCAATTTCTGGGGGTGAGGGGTGGAAGGGACTTCTTTTCTGTTTGTGTTTTTTTTTATCCTGTGGTTCCTCCTCAGGTCCATGGATATGGCAGATTGATCCTATTTTCTATTACTTGCTTCCAAACAAGTCAGCTCAGTCTAAGGCAATGGAAAGAGTGCTTAGTTTGAGTCAGCAGACTAGTTCAAATCCTCTCTCCCATTTACTATCCGTGTGATCGGGTAAATCACTTAAATTCTTAGAGTCTTAGTCTCCTCACCTATAAAGTGAAGGATATGGATTAGCTAACCTATATAAGGTCTCTTTTGTCTGTTAAGACCATGATCCTATGATGCCATGATCCCAATAAGTTGGGGGCAAAAAAGATCATATGGAACAGAGGTGGGGAATTCGGTCTTCTACCCAAGGAGAAATGCCATTTCATTCCAGTGGTAGGGAAGACTTTAGGGCTGTGTCATTATGAGAATAGAACCCCAGGGCCTGAAGTATGGGGAAAATGGCAAAAGGCAGCAGCTAGTTTAGTTGTGAGGATGCTAGAGGGCTTACCAAGTGTTCTAGAGAAAGAAAGTTTTTAGAGTTAAAACAAGGAGGGTCTTAGGATTCTAATTATGGAAAGACCTGTGGTGTTCCAAGCATGGGGTCAGGCTGCGGTATTCTAAGTACCAGCGGAAGTGCTGTGGAATTCTAAAAATGCTGTCAACATAGGGCTCCAGGAAAGGAGATGTGATATTCTAAGAATAAAGAAGTTTCAAAGCCTGAGAAGCAACTCATACTGATTCTAGGGGGGCAGAGAAAAAAAGATGCAGGTGGGGGAGGTAAGAATCTATTGCTTGTGTTAGATTGAGAGGGGTCCAATTTTCCTGCCAGTAGTCAAGGTTATCTTGGATGAGGGAACCCAATCACTGCCAAATTAAAGGAGCTATACTGCAGAGAAAAGGAGTGAAGGCCAGGTGACTTTGCCATATAAATTCACTCTGATGGAAAGATCGAGAGATGGAGAAAACCAGCTCTTCTAAGCAGGTCATGACATAGTCCTGGTTTTGAGGTCTATAGTCAGCATGCTACTGTGTTAGTTTTCCCACTGATTTGCTTTAATGTGACCTCCCACTGAATGGCAATCTTTCACTCTGTATTGAGAAGTTCCACATTGGAGAGATGGAAGCTGGGCAAATAGGTTGTTTTACCTTTTCTGGGTCAGAGAGATTATAAAATAATCCTTATCTTTCCCCTACTTCCCCCACCTCTCCTTCACTTCCTACCCTACCCCCTGCCATCTCTCCAATGTCAACCTAGTCAAGGATGCTCTGGAAAATCATTTGGAATGAAGTCCTGTTTGGTTAAGTTTGAAAGTTGCTGACATTGGCCCCTAGGGATTTTTTTTCAACAGGAATAGAGGCAGATGTGGGCTCTTTGTGTCCATTGTGGTCTCAGACCCTCACGCCCTAGAATACCTAATTCTGCCTATCCTGAGGATACTCAAAAAAGTGAATGAATTTAGCTGAAGGGAACTTTGGGGGTTTGGGTCTGGGTGTCAAAGTGACTGGACAGTTGCTTACCTTAAGAGTAGAGATAACCTCATCCCCATTGTCCTTGGTGGTAATGGCATATCTCATGACTCGGTCCGGATCAATGACCGTGTCCCCCTTCTCCCAACGGATGATGATGGGACGCTCGCCACGTGCAGTGCAGTTCAGTTCCTTTGTGTGGCCCTTGATGGCAATGGTAGTATTAGGGTGTGAGGTGATCATGGCTGGTACTGGAGAGAGAAGGAAAAGGAGAGTCAAAGATAAACTATGGGGTATCCCCAGAACCTAGAATAGAGGATTCTGGCCGGGAAGCAAGACCATTCCCCCTTCTCTGCTTTCAGCTGCTTTCCCCTCATCAGAATACCCAATCCTGAACTGTCGGGGATTCAAATTGCTAGCAGATGACAATAGGGAAGTGTTTCTTCCACCCCCACCACCCTCACCTGCCATTCAGGTCCTTAGTAAATAGCACCCTGTGCATGAGATGAAAATCACATTCATTATATAATTACAATCAGCAAAATTGGCTGTCAAACTTGCTAGGACCAAGAAAGCATAAACATCTAAGTGTGTGGTGGAAGAAGGGCTTCAGTTTCTCTGGCTGACCCATCCTGTTTCAGAGGCACTTAACTTGGTCTGTAAGAGTCAGGGTCAGGGACCCATGACCCTGGCCAGCTGATCCTGGTCACTGGTCTTGGCTCTCAGGGGAAGGTTTTTGCAGCAGTTTGGAAGATGATGAACTCTGTGTGGTTTCACAGGCTTGACCCCCGAGTACATCCAAGGGACTCAAGGAATTATCTGCCTGCCACATGTGTTGGAACCCCATCCTTTTCTTTCTTGTTAAAACTCTTCCCTTTCGTCTTAGAATCGATCCTGTCTCTAGGCTTGGCTCTCATTCCATTTGAGTCTCCTACTCCATCCTTTTCTGACCTTCTCATTACTCCAGGAATGGCCCAGGGATATGTTCTGTTTATGTCTCCAGGAAGGCAGGGTGCCCTTCTCCAGGAGCTCTTTCTAAGGGGACCTGACCAGAGGTCACACTAATCTGTGTTCATCAGTGGGTAGGAGGAAGGATTCTGAGAAGTGGACTGGGCAGTTTGGACTATTACTGATGAAAACTGGTCCAAGGTGAATTTGGGCTCTTGTCTGAGAGTGTGGCTCTGAGGTGATCCTAATCTTTACCCTCAAGGAACCATACCTGGATGAGGAAAAGATGGTACCTTGACAATAAGAGCATTTCCCAGTAGAGACAATGAACTGGGACCACAATTGCAGACTCCTATCACAATGCTAAATCTCTCTAAAGGGTCATGTTACTCTCTTCTCTCTAAACAAGGCCGCTTCATCTGCTATTATAAAATCACTACTTTGAAGATTTAGAAGAGACTCCTGAGGCCATCAAGTCCAATATCTCAATTTACATTTGGGAAAATTGAGGCCCAGAGGAATTAAATGACTTGTCCAACATCATAGGGTGGTAGGTAACAGAGTCAGAATTTGAACCCAGGTCTCCTGACCTAACAAAACAGTCCTGAATTCAGATCTAGCTTCAGATACTTACTAGTTGTGTGACCCTGGGCAAGTCACTTCACTCTGTTTGCCTCAGTTTCCTCATCTATAAAATGAGTTGGAGGAGGAAATGGTAAACCATTCCAGTTTCTTGCTAAGAAAACCCCAAAACAGGGTCATGAAGAATCATATAGGACTGAAAAAATAATAACAAAATCCCTAGAGAACATCTTTTAGGGAGAATTGCCAGGGGCAGCTCCTTCCCACAGCTGTGATTTTGTTTGAACTTTGGGTACCCACGGCCCTTCTCATATTATCCCTTTTTCTTTACTAGAACCTCTTCTCAGAGGTTGGCAAACTTAGGCTAAGTGAAATATAAGCAACTGATTAAGTCCTTAATAAATCATCTGATTAAATAAAATATGATTTATTACATATGAATTGTTTTTTGGGGGTGGGGGAAGCTTGATTCCATTGGCATAAAGAATTATCTATGAAAAACTCCCTTTTTAAAAAAATAACCCTTATCTTCCATCTTAGCATCAATACTTGTATTGGTTCCAAGGCAGAAGAGCAGAAAGGGCTAGGCAATGGGGGTTAAGTGACTTGCCCAGGGTCACACAGCTAGGAAGTGTCTGAGGCCTCCTCCAACTCATTTTATTGATAAGGAAACTGAGGCAAACAGAGTGAAGTGACTTGCCCAGGGTCATACAACTAGTGAGTATCTGAGGCTAGATCTGAATTCAGGAAGATGAGTCTTCCTGATCTAAACCCAGTGCCCTATCCACTGTGCCAGTTAGCTGCCCCTCTGGGGATTTTTAAGATTAGAATAATTGACTCTTTGGGAGGAGTTAGGTCAAGTTCTGCCTAAAAAGATTAAGGATAGATAAAAGGACCTCTTGCCTCTGGGCCTGGCTCTCCATCCACTGAGCCACCCAGTTGCCCCCAAAACTCCCTTTTCTAATGCAGACCAGCATTAGGTCTGCAATTTCTAGTTCTTAGAATAAACCAGGACATTAAGAGGTTAAATGCCTTTCTCTGAGTCAGGACATGCCAAGGATAAGAGGCCGTGCTTGAACCCAGGACTCCCTGAATCTGAGGCCTGCCCTGTATGCCCACTCTGCTGCTTCTCAAATGTGTTATTATTATTAATGCTATTTTATCCTGATTATCATTAAAAATGTTGTCCATGGAACATTTGCATTTTAAGGAAGACTAAAGATAAGTCAAAGCAAGGCAGCTGTAATGACGGCATTTCAGGCTGGTGTGCCTGTGGGTGGGACAAATATGCTTTTGTTTTTGTTTATTTTTTTGATCGAGAGGCCTTCTCGGCTTCCCTGAAATCACTAGAGGCAGCCCTGCCTCAGCGGACCCAGACGTTAGGCCCCTCTGCCAGTGTGGTAAGATTTCAGCACATTCCCCAGTCCCGGATCATCAAATAATGAAGCAGATAAATTTTATAATGCGCAGCATTACACCAGGATATACAATAAAATGCGAAAGACAAATAACTAGGTGCAAGTTATAATGAAGAAAAAGCCTGCAGTCAGAGACATGCGAGTATGAATTATTGACTAAGGTTTTACACTCTCAAGGATGTGAGGAGGAATATTTTTCCATCAAAGATTTGCATAATTCACTCGTATAAACCTGGGTGGAATATAGAGTATGATTTTACATCAACAAGTCGGCTTTTGCATTGCAGATGTCCTCCATGTTTTAGGGGAGCTTTGGAAGAGGAGGGCGGAGGTTGGAGCTGGGCTTGTTTCCGCTCTCCCCCAGGAGAGTGGATCAGAGGACGGGGGGCCAGGGCTCAGGGCTCAGGGCCACCGAAAAGGCCGAGGCTGAGGTCGGGGAGGGTTTGTCTCAAAGGAGAGGCGCCAAGAACCAGGCTCATGGCTCTGCTCAGCCTTGAAAGCCTTAAAGGGGCAGGGGTGAGTGAGGACGGGGCAGGGGTGAGTGAGGACGGGGCAGAGGATCAAAGGTCAAGGCTAAGCACTAGACTCAGCGTTTCCCAGGAAAAGAGGGGGGAAGACTGCTTCCTGGGAAGCTGCGGCTATAAGACAACTTCTCTTCAGAGATCTCCGCATGGGCTGGATGTTGTGGTCCCTGCCCTCAGGAAACCGTGTCTTTGATCCATCTGACTGGTCACACAGAGAGGCGGGCGGATGGGTGGACAGACTGACAGCAAAGATGGACCGAGCCTGTCTCTGTAACCCAAGCGTGTGGATTTTGATGTCTCCCTTTGTCTTGTTTTTCTCTGGTTCCTTCTAGTTGGTGGTGGGGGGGAAGAGTAGGGCAGGGAACACTGAACAGAGGAAGGGAACAGAATGGGGGAGGGAGGGAGGGATGATTGTTTAGAGAAGAGGGAGAAGAGGAAGGAAATTATAGGAACTGGGGGGTGCGAGGAGGAGGAGGGGATCATGATGATAAAATCGAATCCCTAGCTCCAGCCCTTTGAAATGTGGAGATGCTTCTGTCCTGCTGCTCCCTAGGGAGGGTAGGAACTCTGACCACTTCATCTATTGACTGTCCTCCCAGGTCCAGGATCATTGACCCTGGCCAAAGAGACAGTCCAGACCCACTTCAAAGCCAGTGGGCTACAGGGAGACTTAGGGGGCAAAGGGCCAAGCTCCAAGATCAAGAAGCTGCCAGCACAGGGTGTAGAGGGGTGGGATGCTTTCCTGGGCAGGAGGGAAGCAGGGTGTATCATGGCAGGGGGGAGGGAATGGGGCAGCAGCTAGGATGGCTTAAGGCACCCTGATTCTTCTAGAGAATTGGAGGAGGATATCACTCCATCAAGGACAGCTTCTGGGTAAGCTCTTTCAGAAAAGTCACCCATAAAAAATATAATGAAAGGAGTAAGGTTTAAAGCTTCAGGGATTGCTGCTTCAGAGTCTCTACGGAATTGCTGCAGGGAGGTGCCAACTGGAGTGGAGTGGGGAGGCATTTAGGTTGTTGTTTGGCTGGCCCATTGGTTCCCCTTATTTTTGAAAGGACATTCCTCCCCCCCCCCCAACTCTGGTTCTCCTCTTGGGGCATGTTAGCAGATGAGGAGCAAATACTGGAACCTTCTGTTTTCAGACTCAGGGGCAGGCTGGACCCTGGGGGCAAGTGAAGGGCATCAAACCTAATGCACTGACTGAATGTGATGAGTAGGTTTCCCTGAGAATGCCCATCCCACAGCAATGTTCAGGAGAGAGCAAGCCCAGGAGGAGAACCCTGCCTGGGGGGTGCATAGCCTGGGCACCATAGCGTGAAGGGCAGACAGGGAGAGGGACACTATAGCTAGAGGAGGCCCCTCGTCTGGAGAACTTCAGCTGTGTGTCTGCCTGCTCTCCCCTTCTCCAGGGCTGCAAATACAGCTGAATCCATGTAAAGGATCATAGCTGATTTGGGGAAGTGGTCATCCCACCTGACTCACAAGAATCTGAACCCTATCCCTAGAAGAATGCTGAGCTGTAACATTGGGGTAACTTTGGCCATGTCACCCTCTGAGCCTTAGCTGTCTCATCTGTAAAATGAATATATAGGATTAGATGGTTCTCAAGGTCTTGGCCTGCTTAAAAAAAAAAAACAAAAAACCAAACCATTGCCTTCTGACTTAGAGTCAATACTGTGTATTGATTCCAAGGCAGAAGAGCAGTAAGGGAAGGGCTAGGCAATGAGGGCATGGGGTCACATAGCTGAGAAGGGTCTGAATTCAGATTTGAACCCAGGACCTCCCATCTACAGGCCTGACTCTCAATCCAATGAGCTACCTACCTGCCCCTGAATACGATTTTTAATAGGATCTCAAAGAACATGATATCAGCACTGGAGTTAGATTTAGGAAGATCCAAGTACAAATTCTGTCTCAGACCCTCAGAAGTGGTGTGACCCTGGACAACTCACTTGTCCCCAGCCTCAGTTTCCTCATGTGTAAAATGGGAATCACAACTACCTCATAGTGTATTCTGGAGAGTAGAGAGATATTTGTAGACCATTTTGAAAACCTTAAAGTTCTACATAAATGTTAACTATTATTATTAAAATCAGTTCTCAGCAGTAGAATTTCAGGGGTCCTCCCTGAAAAGGAATGATTTTTTTTAGCAGTGGTGACTGTAGAGAAGCATCTCTGGTGTCCCTCACAGGAAGCCTGGTCCTGCAATAGCAGTAAGTGCAGGATCTGATTTGTCATGCTTTCTGGACAGCAGATGATCTAGGACTGAGCAGCGGTCAATTCTTGAACCCTTCCCACTCTCTGGATAGTGTAGGGCACTCCTTTTTCCCTAGCCTAGTCCTTTTTTTTTTTTGGCCTCCAAGACACACAAGGAAGAACTCCAGGCTTCTCATCCCTCTTTACCCCTAACTCCTGGGACCAGATGAAAAGGTAATTCAGTGGATCCATTTTTTGTTCTGTTATTTGCTCCCTGTGTGGCCCTGGGTTGATCACTTAATTTCTCTTAGCCTCAGTTTCTTTATCTGTAAAATGGAGATTAATAATAATATCTACTTCCCAGGGTTGTTGTAAGGAGTAAATGAGATCATATATGCTGGTTGCTTGGTAAACCTTAAAGCACCACCCATTACTATTGTTATCATTACTACTGTTATTCTCATTTCCATACAAAGAGCGGCCCACTGAGTCAGGAACCCTGGTCTAACCGCTTGTCGCTCTAATGAGGGAATCCCAGCGTTCTCCTCGAGCCACCTTTCCTTGTGTGTCTCCTTCTCTCCCTCCCACCCATGCATCCCAGCAACCTTCCATGCTAGGATGAGTTACTCTAATAGATACTACTAAAGCTTCACTCCATGCCGGCCTCCCTGGCTAGAAGGCAAAGTCTAAAAACTCTCCAGCTCTGCATTCATGGCCACACACAGGCGTGCCGTGTACTCTTACGATATCGGGAGGACCGCCACACGCTCACCCCAGTCCCCCGAGTCCTGCACACGGGCACCCACACAACCATCCCCATGAGCATCGACGCAGAGCCACCCGAGCTGCACAGCTGTACGGATGTACAACCCAGCGGGATACGTAGACCCCAAGGGCTCCCCTCGTCGGCGTCCCCCCTTCCTCGCGCATCCTCGTATTAATCCGGATTTAGGAAACAGAATTTGGTGGCTCCCGAGAAGCCGGTTCTCATGTCCATGCAGTAAGAGCCCCTTTTAGGAAGCCCCGCTCGGGGTAGCTTGAGTAGGGGCGGTACGGGGGTGGGGTGGGGATGTGGATAGGGGCTGAGGTGGGAGATGGGGACGCCCTTCGGGGCTGGCAGGCAGAACGCGAAAGGGAAGAAATGCAATGCATAAACAGAGAGCCAGAGTCCTGCAGTAATGTATGGTAATGACAGTCACAAAAGCAACACACTGCTCTAATAGGACACAGGAGGCTTTAATGAGATACAACTTCCCTGCTTTCTGCGGCAATGTAATTCAATTAACAGGGAAGGAAACTTCATTTTTTTTTAAGGGTGGTGGTGGTGGTGGTGGTGGAGGAAGAGACAAGCATTCTGGGGGCCTCGGATGAAGGAGAGGAAGATTTGGGCACTTGGAAGCATTTAGGGGCAAGGGGTTCAGGATGGCCCTCCAATACCAAGGGACCCAAATGCTGTCCACTCCGGAGGATCAAATAACAGACACGATGAGGGGAAAGGACATAGGTGGTGGTGGGAGGGGTGGAATAGTCTAAGGAAGAGAATGAAAAGCCAACTTCCTGGGCACCATTGAGTCAACAGAACAGATAAAGGGCCCTGAGATCTACAAGGAACCAGGACTGCCCTTGCTCCAAATCCTGGCTATTTAAGAAAGGAGTAAGGGGGTGCAGCTGGGTGGCTCATTGCATTGAGAGCCAGGCCTAGAGATGGGAGGTTCTGTGTTCAAATATGATCTTAGACACTTCCTAGCTGTGTGACTTAAGTTGTCACATAACTCCCATTGCCTAGCTCTTACACTCTTCTGCTTTAGAACCAATACACAGTATTGATTCTAAGATGGAAGGAAAGGGTTTTTTTTTTTTAAAAAAAGGAGTAAGGGTCAACTTTTTTTTTTTCATCTTGTCTTTGGATAAGTTTCTTTCTTGGGTTATGGTGCCTTTATCTGCAAAATGAAGGCGGCTTGGGGGTCTCTGTGTTGCCCATTTCTGCCCATCTGGGAGACAGGCCTTCCAACCTACCATAGGCCTCCAGCACTGGGCTTGGGAGAAGTTTTGGGCTTGGGGAACAGAAACAAGATTGCATGTAGGCCCTCCTGGGAATGTCTAGACTTCAGAGAACCATAGAATTGGAACTGACAGAACCTCAGAGGTCACCTAATAATAATAAGTCACATTTGTATAGGGTCTTGGGATTTATAGAGAGCTTTCCTCATAACATCCTCTCTGGGTCTCAGTTGTGTCATTTGTGTCATTTGTAAAATGAGGCTGTTGGAGTGGGTGACCTCTGAGGTCTCTTCCAGATGCAAATCTGTTTTCCTTTGAATCCTTTGGCAGAGTGTAAACATCATTTTCTCCATTTTACAGATGAGGAAACTAAACTGAGGTCCAGAGGGTTTAAGTGATTTGCTTAAAGTCACTCAGCAAATAACAGGGTCAGTATTAAAACCCCAGGTTGCCTTAGTGCAAGTCCATCACTCATACCCCCTATACCATACTGTCTCCTTAGTTCACTCAACCTGAATCCCTTCTATTATATCTTTTAATAAGTGAGCAGCTAGGTGACACTGTGGATAGAGTGCTGGGCTAGAGTCAGGAAGACTCATCTTTGTGAATTTAAATCTTACTTTTAGTTGTGTGACCCTGGGTAAATCACTTAATCCTGTTTGCCTTGGTTTCCCCATCTGTAAAATGAGCTGGAAAAGGAAATGGTTAAACCACTCTGGTTTCTTTGCCAAACCCCCCTCCCAGAAACTGGAGTGAGCCAGAAACAACTGAACAACAACAAAATAAGTGGTTGACCAGCCTCTGCTCAAAACACTTCTAGTGATGAACTCATTACCTTTTGAGGCAGGCCATGCCATTTTTGCACAGTTCTAATCATAAAGAAGTTCTTCCTTATATTGAAGTAAAATCTCTGTAACTTCCACCTCTGGCAGCATCAAACCTATAAAATAAATCTACTACCTCTCTTAGGGGCAATCCTTTAAGCAGTTGAGGGCAGAGATTGCATATCCCAATAAGTCCAATTCCCCTACTCAGGAAGCCTCCAACCTCTTCCCACTTCCCTCAGTCTAGTATTCAGTATTAAGTCTCACTATTAGAAGGCATTTATAACAATAATGGGGGCAGCTAAGCGGTACAGTGGATAGAGCACTGGGTTTGGAGTCAATAAGACTCATCTTCATGATTTCAAATCTGGCCTCTGATATGTGTTAGCTGTGTGACCCTGAGGAAGTCATTTAACTCTGTTTGCCTCTGTTTCCTCATCTGTCGAATAAGCTGGAGAAGGAGATGGCAAACCACTCTAGTATCTCTGCCAAGAAAACCCCAAATGGAATCATGAAGTGTCAGACACAACTGAAAATGACTGAACAACAACAATAAAGGTGGTGATGATATACATTTATATAGCACTTTAGGATTTAGGAAAGGCCTTTAAATCCCACTTGATCCTCCCAAAAAAGCAGTGAAGGAGTTGCTATTACTGTCTCCATTTTATAGATGAAGAAACTGAAGTAGAGACAGCTTAAGTGACTCGTCTAGAGTCATACAATTACTAATTATCTGAGGGAGAATTTAAACATGTATTGGTTTTTCATGACTCAGAGTTAGCCCTCTCTCCACTATGCCACTGAGGAATGCCTCATCCTTACTTTAAAAGCCTATACCTAGGGGGCAGCTGGGTAGCTCAGTGTATTGAGAACCAGGCCTAGAGATGGGAGGTCCTAGGTTCAAATGTGACCTCAGACACTTCCCAGCTGTGTGACCCTGGGCAAGTCACTTGACCCCCATTGCCTACCCTTACCACTCTTCTGTCTTGGAGCCAATACACAGTATTGACTCCAAGATGGAAGGTAAAAAATAAAAAAATAAAAACCTACACCTGAAAGGATGCTTGGCTGAGAGCCCATGGCAATGGTCATCCTGGCTTGGTCCTCTGCAAAAGAGTTGTACCTGGGGCTCTTGTTTCCATGCATTTGTGCCAGCTATTTCCCTGTCACTCTCTCCTTCTTCACCTTCACTTCTCTAATGCCTCAAATCCCTCAAGTTTCAGCTCAAATGTCCTAACTTTGGAGGAGGCCTTTCTTGGTCCCTCACAGCTTGTGGTGCCTTATTATCTCCTAAGTGTCTTCAACAAGTATCTTGTATATCCCAATTTACACACCTTCTCTCCATTAGAATGTAAATTCCCTGAGGACAGGGACTTTTTTTTTTTTGCCATTTCCTTGTATCTGGCATCTAACACTGTGCCTGGCATATAGTAAATGCTTAATAAATGTCTGATGATTAATTGATTGACTTAATTGGCTCCTTCTTTTCTCTGCACCTGGGAATGGAGATGGCAGCAATCATTCAGTATAGGATTTCCATATTTTCCTTGAAGTTTGAGGAAAGGTGGATATAGAGAGAGGAACCTGGGGAAAATCAGTGCATCTATATAGCTCTTGGCCCCCATCTAATGACAGGAATAATATATATCTCCCCAGCCTCTGCTTCTAGTGCCCATGATCCTCCAGCTTCAGCTAGTATCAAGAGGAGAACTGAAGGCTTCTATACCTCTATTTCCCTCCCTGACCAGTGGTTAGGACATCCCTCTATGATAAAATACCTTCCTTTTTTCTCTATAAAACCAAAGGAAGAGAGAGACACAGGCCCAAGGGGTCAGGTCTGGGGCTCAGTTGGTCAGAGGGTCAGGCCACTGTTGTTTCATCCCTTTTAGAATGGTGGCATTATATCAGGTTTTCCTAGAGGCCCTTAGTGCAATGTCCAGCCACCTCTTTCCTACCCATCCTAAAGCCCACTTCCCCACTGGAGAAGAGAGGAAGCACTGGGTAGTGGGAAGGATAGAGGTGGGTAGACGCAGGGAGTTTGTGAGGGGAGCTGCTGGTAGAGAGGAACAAGTTTTTCCCCCTCCATCTGGGGGCCCTCCCCAGGGGAACAAGGAGAGGGGTGAAGGAATCAATTTCTGTAACAAGATAGTTGTCAGAATCTGATGTAACCTGTTCCCATCTGTGAAATTGCTCTCTGGCTGGCTCCTGTCACTGAGGACAGAGGCACTGCCCAGGAGAAATGCTATTTACATTTTAATTTGATAGCAAGAGGCTGTTAGATTTTTATAGCACAATACAGACAGGCCCACTCCTCTCCCCTCCAGGGCCCTAATGGGCTTTTCACTCCCATCTAGGGATGGAAGAGCTGGTCACCTGGACATCATCAACTCTGTCCACTTCTTCACTTTTTTCTCTGTTTGAGACTGTACAGCATTGAAGCCCCACTTTCTCTAGTAGAAACCCTGAGCCTTAGCTTTCACATCTTCCCCCAATACAAGAAACCCTTCCCTACCCCCAACATTTCATCAGCCTTATTTCTCACTATTGTCTAATTTGGACCCTGCTTTAGCTCAATTCACCTACTCACTGCTCTCACGCACCCCATCATTCCATCATCCTCCTAATGATGGAATGTTCCAGCAAAGCAGTCATGAATGAGGCAACCACAATGCCCATCTTCCTCACCTCTACAGATCCCCTACCTCGATCCACATGGTTCTGAATTCCTCTTTATTCCATGTGTTTTTCCATATGCTCAGTTTTTTCACTGTTGTTTTGAAATCTTCTGGAATTAGGAAGATTTGAGTTCAGATTGGGCCTCAAACACTTAGTAGCTGTGTGACCCTGGGCAAGTCACTTAATCTTTGCTTCAGTTTCCTCATCTATAAAATGAGCTGGAGAAGGAAATAACAAACCCCAAGATTTTTGCCACAAAAATCCCAAATGGGGTCATGAAGACTGAAACAACTGAACCAACAATGACAAATTTTGTAATAATTTATGTTACTTGGTAAGTTTTGAGGAGGTGTGCATATCTCACCTCCTTCATGGAGTCAGGGCTATATTTGATTTATAGATATATAAATATATATTTGATTGTATATATTAAATATTACATATAATACATATATACACATATTTCATTTATATAAATTTACACATTATACATAATATGATCCCATATTCCTCATGGAGTGTTGACTATATTTGACATATACATATAATATTGTACCAGACACACATGATATTCGATATGTATTTTAATTATGTGTACATATATTTATGCACATACATGAATGTATGTATATACACACATTATACACACATGTGTGTATTTTGCTTTTTCCAATCATGTTGAGTACTTAGTATTGTACTTTGTTTCATTTGACTAATTCTGGAGAGGAGAGAGTGAAAAGTCCTCCCCAAGAAGCTTATTGACTAATTTCTCTGGATCTTGCTGGACATCACACACATAGACAAGTGCCTGCCCTTTCCTTCAGGAGAGGCTATCTCAAGGAGACAGAGAGTAGAAAAAGAAATAACTAAACATTACAGCAAAAACAATAGCAATAATACTTATACGTACTTAAACAGTATCTTTTGCTTTCTAATAGTAAATTCCTACCCATTTACTGTTTCCCCATCCTCAATGCCAAACCTGGCATTCAGACAGGGCTGGTATTTTGATTTCTATTTGAAAGATAAGACTGAGGTTCAGAAAGGTGAAATGTTTCTGAAAGCATTGCAAAGCAAGAGGGCAGAGCTGGGATTAGCCCTCAGGTCACTTGCTTCCTGTCTTAGCTGACTGATCATTCCTTGGTATTCTTTGCTAGATCATCATCCATTTTCCACTCCTTAAGCATGAGTGTCCCTCAAAGTTTTATCCTGGGTCCTCTTCTCTTCTCTTTTAAAAATACTCTTTTGGTGATCTCATCCCTTCCCATGGGTTTATGTGTTACCTCCAGCAGTCTCTGTATAGGGGGCAGAGCATAATGGGGAGATGGGAGCTCCTCTTCATATTTCTTTCTTTTCCCCACTAATGAGTTTAGCTCAGTTGGAGTTTCTGACAAATCACCAAATCACCAGAGGAAGCAAAGACTTAGTTAAGTCAGCCCCTACAGGAAGGAGGAGGACTTGGAATTTTATGGTAGACAAGATAGGGATTTCATGAATCACTGTGAGTGACCTGAGAATCTGTGAAATGAATTGGGCTAAGGTCCACTCTGAAGCTTGGGAGAGGGGAGATTGGAGAAGTAAATATGATTGTGGGGCAGAAAAGGATTAGGCTGAATGAGAAAATTAAATCACATAACTAAATCTGGAGTCCCAGGTTGTTTCAGCTATGTCTGACTCTTTGGGACCCCGTGGACCAGAGCTATCCATGGGGTTTTCTTGGTAAAGATACTGGAGTGGTTTGCCATTTTCTTCTCTAGTGAATTAAGGCATACAAAGGTTAAGTGACTTGACTAATGTCATACAGCTAGTGAGTATCCGAGACTGGATTTGAACTCAGGCTTTCCTGCTTCCAGGTCTGGCATTCACCACCTAGCTCTCTGAAAAGAAGAAGGAAGCATATAGGCCACTGAAAATTGCCTTTCAGGATTTCCTGCCTTTCTTTTGCTCTCTATTTCTCTCTATCTTTCAGGGAGGGCTGGAGTGGTTTGCCCTTTCCTTTTCCAGTTCATTTGACAGATGAGGAAACCTGGGGCAAATGAGGTTAAATGACTTTCCTGGGGTCACAGAACTAATAAGTGTCTGAGGCTGGATTTGAACTCATGAAAATGAGTCTTCTTGATTCTAGGTCCTGCCTAGGATTTTGTAAAAATTTTTTTTAAAAAAAGGAGGTTAAAGAAATGTTGACAACAGCTTTCAACCCATAGCCCCCACTTCTCAACCCAACTGCTTGATCTTTTCAGATGATGGTAGTTTCATACAGAGCTGTAACTAACAGTTTTTTTCACCTAGGATAAAGATGGTGAGGGTACATTCTTCAGAGAGTTCTGCCCCCCATGAACTTAGTCCAGAGAAGCACAAGTCCTGGATTAGAGGGGACCATGGGGATGGGACCTTGGGATAGGGCTAGGTGAAAGGTTAGGGGTAGAAGTATTTGGACCATTGTGAGGGTAAGAAGCATCTTTCTCTTCAGCAAAGAAACCCTCAAACCTTTTGTCATTCCTTTGGGCAAAGTCCCATTGCCCCACCTAGTTAAATTCTGTGCATGTAGAAAACCTCAGGTTTCTCTTCTCTCAAATAAGGAAGCACTGAGGGGAGCAAGCTGCCCTTGAGGGGATCCTCATGTCCAGCTTTGCTCTTTTCCTTTGAAAAAGAATTCTATTCTTCCTCCATCATTCTATGTGAAAGCACTCCCTGTACTCCCCCTGGCACTTCTCCTCTCTTGGTTCTAGTTCTTTTGTGTCCCTGCTTGTTAACAAGACTCCAACAAGAGGAAGAATTTCATTTGGTGGCTGGAGATAAGCCAGCCACAAAGGGCATTGTTGGTGTGTTGGGTGGTGGAACCCCTAGAGCTCCTCCCAGCCTAGCCAGCCTAGCCCAGCCCCATGGACAGAAATCTGATTCTCCCTGAGGAAGGTCTTAGGGAGCCTCTTCTGGCTCCTCCCTCCCTTAAAGAGCCAGGACTGCGATGCTATTAATTTGATTGCACCAACTTTGGCTTCTTGTCTCCCCTGATTAGCCAAGCTCTACCTGAAGCGTGAGATTAATGCAAATTGCATGGAAGCAATTGGTTATGCTCTTAGACAGCTAGAAGGGAAGTACTGAAGGCACCCTTGTTGCCCTTCTCTAGAGGATCAAGGGAATTGGAGCAACCAGGATAAGCCAGTGCATTTGTTACAGAGACTTCTATCAGCAGCTGAGAAAAACAGAGGGATCCTACTTAAGAAACATGGCTTTCAGCCTGCCTCTTTGCTAGCTGACCTTTAAATGAGTTACTTGACATCTCTGCACCTTGGTTTCTATAGCTATAAAATGGGCTTTTTTTTTTTTTTTATTTCTTGGCTCATTTGTTTGTTCCAGAGAAGATCCTCTACCTGACAGTTGGAAAGAATTGAGTCCCTGCATTTTGAATCCCTGCTCTGCATGTGTCCTGATTAGGCTGCAAGTTCCTTGAAAGCAAGGATTGCACCTCCTCCCTTCCCCCCAACTTAAAAAAAAAATCACACCAGACAACAAATGCTTACTGAATTCAATTGAATCTGCCACTGAGCCTAGAATTGAGAACTTCCCAGAAACAATAACATTTGTGAAGTGCCTACTGTGTGCAGAACATTGAGGGAGACGACCTCCGTGAATCAATCTACTGATCTGCCAGCATTTATCAACTGCCTCCTATTAGCTGGGAACTGTTCGTGGTGCTGATAGTTAAAAACAACAACAACCCCAAATTGAGGGAGCTTATATTGGACTGGAGAGCTAACTTGCACAAATCTAGGGATATCCAAAATTCATATAGATTAGATACAAGTAAGAGGGAGGCACTAACAGCTTTTGGGGGCCTGGGGAGGGATGGGAGAAGAGGATGGAGAAAGGTCTCAAGAAGAAGTCAGTTACTTGAGCTAAGTTTTGAAATAAATGAGCAAAGGCATGGAGATGAGACATGAAGTATGAGTATGAGGAATCGCATGGAGGACAGCATGACTGAACAAGAGGATACACGAAGGGGAGTTATTGAAAGTCAGGACGACTGGCAAAGGCCCAGGATATAGCAGATGACCGTGGCATCTTTGAGCTTATTGAGCAGGGGCATGACACGGTCAGAGCTGTACTTCAGGAAAGTCACTGGGGCAGCTAAGTGAGGCATCAGTTGTAGAAGAGAGAGACTAGAGTCAGAAGACAATAATTAAGAAGCAATCACAATGATTTAGAGTCTAGATCTAGATTCTAGACAAAAGGTGAGCAAACCCTGAACTGTGTGACTAGAGAGAAATAGAATGGGAGAGATGTTGTGGAGGAGAACCAACAAGATTTGGAAACTGACTGAACATGCTAAGCTTCTGGTCACAAATGCAGATAGCCAAAGCAGATAGTTTTACAGAAGTACATTAAAATCTCTGGTTAATAAAATGGCCAACTGTGATCCCAGGGAACTGATGATGATGCCTGTTCCCTGCCTCCTGACAGACATGATGATGGACTTAAGATGCAGAATGAATGAACCATTCATTTTAGACATGGGCAATGTGGGGATTTGTTTTGCTTGAATACATATATATATATATATATATATATTTGTTACAAGAGTTTTGTTGTTTTTTTTTTTCCTTTCCAATGGGGATGGGTTGGATTGGTTGGGGGCAGCTGGATTGCATAGTGGGAGAGAGCGTTGAGCCTGAAGTCAGGAAGACCTGAGTTCAAATGAAACTTCAAATATTTACTATCTGTGTGACCCTAGTCAAGTCACTTAACCCTGTTTGCCTTAGTTTCCTCATATGTAAAATGAGCGAGAGGAAAAAAATGGTAAAACACGCCAGTGTCTTTGCCAAGAAAACCCCAAATGGGGCCATGAAGAGTCTGACATAACTGAAATTACTCAACAACAACAATGGGTGAGTTGTAGATAAATTGGGGAGGCACTGGACCTGTAATCAGGAAGAACTGAGTTCACATCCAGCCTCAGAGGTGATTTACTAGCTGCATGACCATGAACTTCTGTTTGTCTCAGTTTCCTCATCTGTAAAATGGGGATAATAACAACACTTACTTCCCAGCCTTGTTGTGAGGATCAAATGGGATAATCTTAGTAAATGTTAAGCACAATGTCTGGCACTTAGTAAGCAATAAATAAATGTTAGCTATTATTATTACTTGTTACTTTGGGATTCTGTGACTATTGAGCTAAAGACTTTGTGCCTCCAGAAATAGCTTATTAAAAATGTAAATGTCAAGGAGAGGGTAGAGAAAGAACACATGAAGCCACAAACACATGAATCCCCTTCTCCCCTGGGCCTCTTTTATTATTTTTCTTCAAAATGTCTCATTCCTCCTTATCTTTATCTTTCCCACTACTCCCATCCTTATTGAGGTCCTCATTAACCTATGTCTAGATTATTGTAACGTGTCATACAGCTTTCCTTCCTAACCCATTTGACATTCTGTATCATGTTATTCTCCTGCTCAAGGACCTACAATAATTTCTTATTACCTGTTGAATCAAGTCTTAATTTGCCTGGCTTTCAAGGCCCCCACAATCTACCCCTACTCTATCCATACAATCTAATTTCCTATTACCCCTACCTTTTTTTACTGTCTCTCTCCTTCCCTCAGCATATCTGATTTGTTCCCACTTCTCTCCTTTTCACATTTGTTTTTTCTTGCCTAAAAATGCTTTTCCCAGGACTCCCTCACCCTCCATCTTAGCCTATCCTGTTCACATGCCACTTCCTTCATGAAGTCTTGTCCAGTGACTTCAGCCTACAGGTTCCTGAATTCCAGTGTAATTTTAGTTAGTGCAACAGAAATCAGCACATACTCATCCTTAATTGTGTCATTTATGGCAGCTCTGGTTCCCTCCAAATACTGGGAACTCTTTCAGGACAAGGATGGTGTCTGATACTCCCTCTCTATCTTCCACATCTCCCAGCACTGCCATGGGCACTACTAGGGTTTCGGTGACCAGGTGACTGAACTTCTGCTTTAGAACGCCCAGCTTCATTAGGACACGAGAGTGGTCTATATGTGCTCCTTCACAATTCTCTTAGGAGCCAATAGAAAAAGAAATAAATATTCTAACAGAAAAATAAAAATAGAGAATTTAATAGAAAAGTATCTGGGATCCAGAGAGGGAAAGAACCTGCTGAAGGTCACAGGTCACGTAGTGACCTTCAGTGGGGGAAGCTGGGAAGAAAAATAAAGAATCCTGTGCCCTAGGTAAGCCAGAGGTCTTTCCTCAGGGATTCCTATTCATTAGATCAAAGGATTTATAGTTGGAAGAGGAATTAGCAGAGGTTCTTAACTTTTTTTGTTTCACTTGTCCGTTTTGGAAATCTGGTGCAGCTAATAGACCTCTTTTCAGAATGTTTTTGAAGACATAAAATAAAATACTCAAGGTTACAAAAGAAATAAATTATATTGAAACACAGCCAATATAGTATCTGTAATCTCCTAAAAGCTAGAATTTTGATACCATTTTAAAGTTTGCAAAGCACTTTACATATTATCACATTTGATCCTCAAAACAACTCTGGGATGAGGAAAATGGGGCAAACAAAGGCTAGGTGGGTTACCTAGAGTTGCACAGCTAGTACATTTGAGGCAGGATTCAAATGTACGTCTTCCTTCTATAAGTAAAAAAATAAATTTCCAGATGTAAGAATCCCTTAGCCCAACTCTCATTTCATGGGTGAAGGGACTGGAGTCTAGACACTAGGTGGAGGTGCATTGCCACAGGTCATACAGGTAATTAGTAACAGCGCTAGGATTGGAGACAGGCCCTTGGAGAGACAATAGTATTTAGAAGAACAGATGCTGAGTGTCTGGGTTTGGATCTTGATTTTGTTTTCTATTCTCTGTGTGACCTGTGGCAAGTAATGGGCCTCAGTTTCCTCATCTGTAAAATGAGTGAGTCAATTCCATTATGTCTAAGGTCTCTTGCAATTCACTGACAAGGGGGCAGATTTTTGAGAGGTCTCTAGTTTGGGCTAAGGACAGCAGAAGGAGTTAAAGTTGTGGTTTGTATCTCTGAACCCTGAGGGTTGGGGGTGGGGTGGGAAGGAGTGGAGTGAGAAGAAATAACCTGATAAGGCTGGAGCAGGTGGGGGACTAGGGTTTGGTGGTGTTCTGCCTTCTCCATTTTAATGTACTGGGAGATAAAACACTACTCTTTATTTTACGAACTGTATGAAAATCAATGCAGTCCAAGAGCTAGGCAGATAATAAGAATAATGATTTAAAAAACCCCTTCAGCACATTTCTCCCTCCCTCCTTTATTATCTCTCTCTCTCTCTCTCTCTCTCTCTCTCTCTCTCTCTCTCTCCACCTCTCTTTTTCTGTTTCTGTCTCTCTTCTCTTTGTCTCTACCTCGCTTCTTTTTGTCTCCTCTCTCATCTTGACTCTCTTCTCTTTATCTCTCTTTACTCTGTTTCTCTCTCTTCTGTCTCTCCTTTTTGTCTCTGTTTCATTCTCCTCTTTGTTTCTCTCCCTTTCTCTCTCCCTCCCATTCCCTCTTTTCTCTCCTTCTGTCTGTCTCTGATTCTTCCCCTCTCTTCCTCTATCTGTCTGTCTCTCCCTCTCCTTCTCTCTTTCTTTATACTCCCCCCCCATCTGTCTCAGTCCCTCCCTCCCTCTCTCGATCTCTCTTCCTTTTCCTTTTCCTTTCTTTTTCTGCTAGGAAGTGAATTGTTTAAATTGCCTAATCTCTAGGCAACTCCGTGGCACCTAGAATAGTTGGGCCTGGAGTCAGGATGATCTTAGTTCAGATCCAGTCTCTGACAGTTACTTAGCTGTGTGACCCTGGGGAAATATTTTGACCACTGCTGTTTCAGTTTCCTCATCTGTAAAATGGGAATAATAATAGTACTCATCTTCCAGGGTTGTTGCGAACCTCAAATTAATTACATGTAAAGTGTTTTGCAAATTTTTAAATGCAATATAAATGCTAGCTATTATTATCATTAAACACACCCCAAACTGGCCTGGAGTTACCCAGATAGCTCTCAGCCTGTCTATTGCTCCTTGGATAAATGTTAGGCAACACTAATTGCTTGCACGTAATTCTAGTTATGTCAATGACCCCCATCCAAAAAAGGCAGCAACCTAGTCTTCAATATGGTGATCCTGGGGAATCATAGCATCAGTGAGTTGAAAAGACCCTTCAAATTAATCTGCTTCTCTGGACCTTCATTGCCTCATCTCTTTAATGAAGGAGCTGGGCTCATGGCCCTCTAATCTCCTTTCAGGTTCTACAACCTATAATCCCTATGGATTAATCCAGCTTTTACCTGAAGCATGAATCTGTGTTATGGATGTCTCTGACAAGCATCTATCTAGTCTCTGCCCCAAGGCTTGCCTGCTTCTGGGCTGACTCCTTTTATTTGGACCAGATCAGTGCCCTCCCCTCATGTCCTATCTGCCTTTCTGTAAACTCCTTAATGATCTGAAACTGGATCATATTTTGCTTTTGAATCTCCAGTGCCCAGCACATTTAGGAGTCTAGTACAAGTGGCACTTAAATTTTTTTATTCAGTGAATAAATAGGTCAGAGTGGCTGCTGACCCAAGAAATGAAGTCCCATATTCTTCTGCCACATGGTATTCTAGCCCTACTCCCATGCTTGTGAGCCTTCCCCTCTATTCAGCAAGTGCCATCCATTAAATGAAATAATTATTTATTGAATAGTTACTATGTGCCCCACACTGTATTAAGCACTGGGGATACAAAGGGAAAAGAGGAAACAGTCCTTGACCTTAAGGAATGTACACTCTACTGGAGGAAAATGACATGCATTCAGATGAGTCTAGATTATGCCTATATCCTAAACCTGGAAATATGTTCAATGAAGAGTACTTGGGGGTGGAAGAATGCCAAGAGCTGGAGAGAAGAGTTGACACATGAACTATATTTTGAAGGAAGCTAGGTATTATATAGAGCTGAAGTGAGGAGGAAGAGAATTCTAGTCAAGGGGTACAGTCTTTGCAAAGGCTCACAAGAGGGAGCTGGAATGCCCTAAATGAAGTCTCATATTCTTCTGCCCCATTGTATGCTCCCATGATTGTGAGCCCTCCCCTCTACTTGGCAAGTACTGCCCATTAAATTAAATTATTTATTGAATGGTTAATAGAAAGAATTTGGAGAAATTAGACAAGTGATGGTGAACCTTTTAGAGATGGAGTGCTGGCCCCATCCCAGACCAAGTGCCTTTCCCCCCAGAGACCGTGTGCCATGCCCCAAGCCCCTTGCCCCACACAGGGTAGGGAGAAAGTGCTTCCATTGGGCTGTTGGGCAGAGGGGTGGGTGATGTGAAAAAATGAAAAAATCGGGGAGGGGAGCAGCTCCCCCCAATCCCTCTGCCTTTCTAGTAACAAATTTTGGGGAGGACAGCCCTGTGCCCACAGAGTGTTCTGAACTATCTTTGGCACTCATGCCATAGGTTTGCCATCACTGAATTAGACAGTTTGGAACCAGGTGGTGAAGGGATGTCCTATGCCCCAAAGGAGTCCATATTATGTTCTATGGGCAATGGGAACCTTTGAAAATTGTCGAGCAGTGGGGGAGGAATTACATGGAATATCACTTCGGCAGCTGTATGGAGAATGGATTTGAAAGGGAAGAGACCAGCTGGAGGAATATCAGTTAGATGGCTATCCCCAAAGCTGAGGCAAGAGGGCAACTGAGCGGCTCTGGGCCAGGTATGGAGTCAGGAGGACCCCAGTTCAAATTCAACCTCAGATATTAGCTGGGTGAGTCACTTAACCCTATATGCCTCAGTTTCCTCATCTGTAAAATGAGCCCAAGAAGGAAATGGCAGTATCTTGGCCAAGAAAACTTAAATGAAGTCATGAAGAGTCAGACAGGACTGAAACTGAACAACAAGGCAAGAGGGGATGAGGACTTGGGCTGGGGTGGTGGCTCTCTCCGTGAGTCAAGAGGAGGCTACGGATGAGAAGACGCTGGAGACACGGGATCTGTAGATTTTGGATGTGGGGCGAGGGACAAAAACCAAGAGACTCGAGTCGCCTTTTTGCTGGGGTGGGCTGTCCCCTCAGGACCTATCTCATTCCTAATGCACCTGGGGCTTGAGCTTTTCCTCAACTTCTATTTGACTGGTCCCTCGAAGCCGGGTGCTTGGAGAGCGAGAGTGTGATTTCCCTTTAATTGGCCTGACATTTCCCGCTAAACAAACAAATCAAAACCCAAGCCAAACAAAGGGCCCTTATCAGGTTTAATTGGCTGCGGGGGTTTTGTCTGTCAATTCACTGGGGCCTTTGCAAAGCCCCGGGAAGGTCTGGGGGAACTACTTTAATAGCACATGCATAATAAGACTCCTCCGAGGGATTCCGAGGAACCGGGCTCCAGCCCGGGATGCGATCACACGGGGTGGCTGTGCGGAACAGACGGTTCAAACCAGCCCTCCTAGCCCCTCCCCTAGTCCCCGTGAGGCAGCTTTCCTTTGTACCTGCCTTTTATTGAAGTATTTTGTTTGAAGTTGCTTTTTCCCCACGTGTCAATCAGCGGGAGAAATTACCACCTCCTCGTCTTGGTCGTCTCCTCTTCTTTTTTATTTTTTAAAAGGAAGATAAAAGCCAGCCCTGGAGACGTGGCATGGGTGGGGGTGGTGGGGGTGAGGGTGCAGGTGATTTCATTCATTCTCCACAGTTTTTCTAAGGTTGCCAAGGCTGGCTGCTCGTCTTCTCCCCAGGGGCACAGGCTTGTGTACTCCCTTGTCGCGCCTGGGAGCCTGCAACAAGGCAGGTGGGAGCGGTGCCCAACATTAGTTGCCAGCAGTGATTTCAGAGGATTTTAGAAATCACTGACCAAGTAAGGATCGGAAGGGGAATCTCACTGCGGTGACCACTGACCAGTATAACCCGCGCAGAGATTGCTAGAAAGGTCTTTGGACATCACCCAATCAGAGACCATCTAATCCAACTCCCTCATTTTTACAGTTGGGAAAACTAAAGCCCGGGGAGATGACTTGCCTAAGGTTAACAGTTAGTGGATCAGTCAGGACTCAAACCTTGCTCTCAAGATTTCTGGTCCAGCCCTTAAAAAATAAAAATAACCACCTTCCCAAAATATTTCTGCCTCAGATTCTTCTAACACCTTGGCCTCCACGATTAAACCTTCCTTTTTCAGAATTCATGTGGCCATTCAGTTGTTTCAGTGGTGTCTGATTCTTCATGATCCTATTTGAGATTTTCTGGAAAAGAGATTTTCTAGCTCAGTGGATAGAGTGCCAGTACCATTTGGGAGGACTTTGGTTCAAATCTGGTCTCACACACTTCCTAACTGGGTGATCCTAAGCAAGTCACTTAACCCAATAACCTTGCCTTTACTGCTCTTCTGCCTTGGAACCAATACTTGTATTCATTCATTCTTTTTTTTTTTTTTTTTTTTAACCTTTACCTTCTGTCTTAGAATCAATATTGTGTATTGGTTCCAAGGCAGAAGAGCAGTAAAGGCAAGGTTATTGGGTTAAGTGACTTGCCCAGGGTCACACAGCTAAGAAGTGTCTGAGGTCAGATTTGAATCCAGGACTTCCCATCTCTAAGCCTGGCTCTCCAACCACTGAGCCACTCAGCTGCCCCCCTGAAGGGAAGAGTTTTAAAGAAAACATGAAACAAAAGTAAAGGCTAGCACCACTGGAACTACTGAATATTATTTCTAGCTGGAATGAAATGGCTAAGATACTAGAGTAGAATGTGAAGTTTTCCAAGGATGTCATCTATATGAACTCAACCAAAAATATGTTGCCAAAGAAGATTTTAACAAATGGCTGTCATGTGGGCTTATTTATAGACACGAAAGGCTTTATGATGGTGATTTGGATCAGATTATTGCCACCAGAAATTATGGAAAAATTATTAGTAATTAATAAACTCAGATTAGTTGATCAATGCAGACTATGCGAAAGTGGAAATTGCAATGTATCATTGTGGGCTGCAAAATTTTATTATCTTCTGGCTGCTTAGAGAGACATGATCAAGTAGTTAGAATTATATGCTGGAAATCTGCTATATTTTACAAATTTATGGACAACAAATCCCCATGCTACAAATGCAAACCTCAAAATATCCTTGAAAATTAAACAAATAAATGACATTGGAACTAGAGCCTAGGCCCAGAAAGAACTGTTTACTGCAATCACCTGGACCAAACATGGTTTCATAAAAATTTAAGAACAACAATTTGAGTAGATGTCACCATACCAAATACCCATAACCTTCAAGCTTTTAAATATAAAGGGTTGGCAGAAGAAATCAAAATCATATGAGATTGGGCAACTGGGTAGCTCAGAGGATTGAGAGCCAGGCCTAGAGATGGGAGGTCCTAGGTTCAAATCTGGCCTCAGACATTTACTAGCTGTGTGACCCTGGGCAAGTCACTTAACCTCCATTGCCTAGACTTTACTGCTCTTCTGCCTTAGAACCAAGACATAGTATTGATTCTAAGATGGAAAGTGAGGGTTTAAAAAATACCATATGGGAACAGGAGGAGTTACATGTTAATTCCATTGTCTTATCTATTGCTGAGGTAGTCCTGGAGATACTTTTGGTGAGCCTTTAAAAGATGAACTTACACCCAATTAAAAAAATTCAATGACAAAACCATCATCTTATCCCCTTTGTGTAATGGTCTGCATAATCTTTAATAGAAAAGAATAATAACAGGATAGTCACTTGTCCTAAGACTATTTCTATCTTTGAAAAAAATGAGGACAAGATAAAGTGCAACAATACAAATAATTCATATTTACATAGCTCATTATGGTTTGCAAAGTACTTTATATATATTATCTCATTTGATTCTCACAAGAACATAGGGAGCTAGTTCCAGTATGGTGAAGAGATGTTCCAAGGTGAGAGAAAAGGGTGTGAAATCCCCATTTTACACATAAGGAAACTGAGATCTTCCCAGGATCACAGATCTAGGTGATTTAAAGTGGGATTCAAACCCAGGTCTTTCTGAGTTTAATTCATTGCTCTATCTATTACCCCCAAGGAAGAGATAAAAATGTCTGATACTTTTATCTCCTTTATGGCTCACCAGTCATAAGATGTGACTGCCATTGGTGAGTAGTGAGAGGCCCAGCGTGTTTTCGATCAGTTCAGTCATGCCCAATACCGCCCATAATTTACCTTTCTATGAGAGCACCTCAAAGGTTACCGAGCACTTTCCTTACAACTTCCCATGAGGCAGGTAATGATAATATCATTATACTCATCTTACAAGTGAGAAAACTGAGGCTCAGCATGACTTGTCTCAAGGTCACACAGCTACTAAGGGTTGGAACTATGACTTGAATTTATCTTTTCTTAGTTCAAATGATTTTTTCCAGTAAGCCATTATATGGCATTGGAAGAGTCTAGGGACCAAGCAGTGATGAGATACGTCTGATCTAGGTCTCATGCTAGGTAGGGCAGTGGGTAGAGTACTGGTTCTGGAATCAGGAAAACCTTAGTTTAAATCCAGCTTCAGTCACTCACCAGCCATGTGACCCTGGGTAAGTCATTTTATCTGAGTTAGCCTCAGATTCTCCTCTATAAAATAAAGATGATTGGGGGGGCAGCTGGGAAGCTCAGTGGATTGAGAGCCAGGCCTAGAGATGGGAGGTCCTAGGTTAAATCTGGCCTCAGACACTTCCCAGTTGTATGACCCTGGGCAAGTCACTTGACCCCCATTGTCTACCCTTACCACTCTTCTGCCTTGGAGCCAATACACAGTATTGATTCCAAGATGGAAGGTAAGGGTTTTAAAAAAAAAAAGGATGATGATAGCACCTATTTCCCAGGGTTATTGTAGGGATCAAATGAGGTAGTATTTGTAAAGTGCTTTGCAAACCTTAAAATATTAATGCTAGCTATTATTGTTATTATTATAATCATTAAGTGATTCAAAATACTGCTTTACTCTAAAGGACAGGACTCTTTCTTGTTTGATTTTGAAATGCAGTTTATGTTCTACATTTCCCTCAGCATCTTTATCTTCTTCATCTTGTGTTAAGGGAGAGCATGAAGGAAGTTTGCTTTTTGGAAGCTCATAGATGTGCCTTTTCTGAAAAGAAGGACACAGTCTAGTGTAAAACATTTTCTGTATAATATATGTATGTGTATGATATATGTAGTCGAGAGAAGGACTTGAAATGTGGTCTCTTACCTCTCACCAGGGGGAAATCACACAGAATGTGGTTGGGGAGTCGTAAAGAAAGTTGACTTGCGGAACATTTTGATACATGAGTAAATGCATTCATTGGTGATGGGTCCTAAATCTCTATCTATATACCAGACCCTAGACTTTCTGGAACTTCAGTCTCACAACAGCCTAGGAGCATCTGGGACAGAATGTCCCATAGATATGTCTAACTCAACCTGTTCAAAATAGAACTCATTCTCTTTTTCAGTGAACCCTTCTCTCTTCCCAGGTCCCTTATTACTGTCGAGGGTACCACTATCCTTCTAGGCTCTTAACGTAGGTATCACCCTCAATGCCTCCACTCCTTCCTCTCACTCTTGCCCACTTATCCAGGCCATTGCTGAATATTGTCATTTCTACATTCAAAACATCTCTTGTATGGTTCCCTTTTACTCACACAGCACTGGTATTGGCTTTCACCACCCTCAGGGAGAAAGAGCTCTATTCTTGGTTAAGCTTCAATGATTTTTCCTTTTCTTCTTACCTCTAAACATCCCTCCATATACTGGACCCCTTCTCCCACTGGTCACTTCTTTCTGGGGGCTTCATTTAGAGACTTGCCTAGCCCACCCATGCGTCATTCCCTTCTTCTGCCTTCAAGAAGCTCACGTTCAAATGGGTGAGATAATGTGTAAATAATTAGGTGCATATAAAATATAGACAGAATAGATGGCGGTAATCTGGGAAGGAAAGCACGAGTACTTGGAGGGACTAAGAAAGGACTCTTACAAAAGGTGGGATTGGGGCTGGGTCTTGAAGGCAGCCAGGGAAACTAAAAGATAGAGAGCAGGGCGCAGAGAATAGGGTATACAGCCAATGCAAAGGCAAGGAGATGGGAAATGGAGTATTGTCTTGGAGGGTCTTCAAGCAGGTCAGTATGGTTGGATCATAGAATGTATGGAGGGGAGTAAGATGTAAAAGACTGGAAAGGTAGGAAGAGGCTAGGTTCCAGAGATCACTACCCCACCTTTCCCTCTCCTCACCTCTACTTCTACTTAGAATCAGAACCTCTACTTTCATAGAATCAGAGATTTATAGCAGGAAAAGACCAAATCCCTAATTTTATAGATGAGGAACTGAGTCCAAGGGGAATGAAGTAACCTACCCAAACAGCCATAGAGGCAGTAAATAGTGGCGCTGAAATTCAAACCCAGATTCTCTGATTCCAGTTCCATCTCTCATATTAAAAATAGTAGCAGGGGGGCAGGGGTGGAATATCTAGGTAGTACAATGGATAGCGTGCCAGGCCTGGAATAAGGAGGATCTGGGTTCAAATCTGGCCTTGTATACTTCCTAGCTGTGTGATCCTGGCCAAAACACTTAACTCCAGTTGCCTGGCCCTTGCTGCTCTTCTGTCTTAAAATTGATACTAAGATGGAAGGTAAGGATTTATTAAAAATATAGCTGGCATTCATATAGTATTTTAGAGTTTGCAAAGTACTTTACCATATTGTCTCATTTGGGCTTCCCAACCATCTTGGGAAGTATATGCTATTATTATCCCCACTTTACAGATAAGGAAACGGAATCTTAGAGAAATGAACTGATCTTCTAGCTAGGAAGTGTCTCCAATAGAATTTTAAACCAGATTTCCCTGGGCTATATCTAGCATTCTCCTCACCACCATGTCACCTCCTTTCCTTTCTCTCCTTTTTCCTTCTTTTCTTTTCCGTCACCTTATCCCTAATCCAGAAGTAACCAAGCAAGCACAGGAGTGTGCACAAGACTGAGGTGGGCTCAGAGGAGAGAGCTCAAAGTCAGGGCTCACAGGACTCCACTTTCTTTTTTAATCTCTCTCAAGCTCCATTCCATAATAGCAACCCATTCCCACCTACCATTTGCAGACAGATGAATAAATGAATGAATGAAAATACATTTATCAGGGGCAGCTAGGTAGCTCAGTGGATAGAGAGCCAGGCCTTGAGGCAGGAGGTTCTGGGTGCAAGTCTGGTCTCAGACACTTCCTAACTATGCAATCCTGGGCGAGTCATTGAACTCTCATTGCCTAAGCTTTACCATTCTTCTGCCTTGGAACCAGTACTTTGTATTGATTCTAAAATAGAAGGTAAGGGTTAAAAAAAGAGCATTTATCAAATGTTTACTGCTCATCAAGCACTGGTACAAGATACAAAGAGATGGAGGGATGTTACTTTGATCCCCTTGGACTCTGTAAAATGAGGGGGTTGGCCCAAGATCCTTTCTTGCTGTCAACCTATGACCCTATAAAAGAAGATGGAGGTGAGAAGAGGGAAACCTCCTCTGGAGCCAAGCCCCTTTTACTTTTCTGGTCTTCTGACATCTTACTCCTTTCTACACATTCTTTAATGGAGCAACAATGACCTAAGTGACTCTCTTCCATGCTCTACACTCAGTGCTCCCAGGTGCTAGGTACCCCCAGACCTCACTGCTTCTTCCCTTACTGACTAGGCCCTGGAATTGCTGGTAGTGGGCAGTAGCTGCCAGAATGGCAAGGCTTGAGAAGGACCAGGAAGGGTGGTCAGGGAGGAGAAGAATTTATTAAGGAAGGGGCAGCTAGGTAACATGGTGGATAGTGTGTCAGGCCTATGGTTGGGAGGATCTGGGATCAAATCTGGCCTCAGACACTTCTTAGCTGTGTGACTGTGGACAAATCACTTAACCCCCGTTGCCTAGCCCTTCCTGCTCTTCTGCCTTGGAACTGATACTTATTTTTGATTCTAAGACAGAAGGTAAAGGTTTAAAATAAAAGAATCAAGCACAGACTCTGTCAGGTACTGTGTAAAAAAAAAGCCCCCAAAACCAACAACCTCAAAGCAAAAAATTTGTGTCCGAGTTTTATGAGAAAAATTGTGTGAGAGCAAGAGTGTGGGAGAGAGAATCCTTGGGAGTGAATGTGTATATGCAAGTGTAAGTGATGTATGTGAGCCTGAATGAGTGTGTGATAATGAATACAAGTGAATTAATGAGGTTAGAGCCTGTCAAAGAGGAAAGAGAAGGAGCTATATGAGTGAGTCAGTGTAAAGACAGGTATTTGGGACTGAATATGAAGGGAGGAAAAAGGAACAAATGAAGGAGATAGAAAGGTTGGCAGGGAAAATAGAAAATGACTATTTGTAACCACAGTTTTTTTTTAATTAAACAAATGAATAAAGACCCTTACCTTCTGTCTTAGTAACAGTTCTAAGACAAAAGGGCTGCAAGGGCTAGACAATCAGGTTAAGTGACTTGCCCAGGGAAACACAGCAAGAAAGTGTCTGAGGACGTGATTGGATGTGATAAGTTCATTCTATGAGACTGACATTCTAGCCCAAACGGCTACATCTTCTAAAGAGTTTAGAATGCTTTCTGTCTTGTCTCTGGGTTTTGAGATAGGGGTGAGATGTTTAATCTAGGCCTAGAATGCTGGAGTGACTTGTTTAAGGTCACAAAGCACACTAAGAACAGAATTCAGAAATTCAGAAATGGATCTTGTGGCATAGCTCTACACCTTGAAACTGCAACGAAGAATTTTTTTGAAACCTGAGAAAAGGTATGGGAGGGGGGTCACTTGTGTCAGAACCCCAAGGAAGAAAACATGCTCTGTTATCCTGCTGTTGGGGTCCCTTAATTTTCAGCACTGAGGGCAAACTCCCCAATTATCACACCCTAGTTATGCCTATGCTCCATCCTAACCACTGGATTATCTTGGCAGATAAGTACTGTGAGATCTCTTGGTGCTAGAAGGTAACAGCAATCCAGCAGCAAATGCTAGGAATCCCCTTATTCATAGAATAAAGGGAAATGACAAGAAAAACGAATCTCAGAGTGAGAGCTTATCTCTCTTGCTGACAGGAGAAAGATAAGCATCAAATAAAGGCTATGATTTCAATAAGGTTTCTCATAGCCCTTCCAGCACAGGCAGAATTAGCCAGGCTCCTTCCTTCCTCCCTTTCTTTGGCTGGGCCATGTAGATTGATTGCCCAGTTTTATTAAGGACAAAGTGCTTTTTGATAGTGTAAGGGAAGCTGCTCCCTGGGGCAGGGATTCCAGCCCCCTGCGCTCCCTGTGCATCGATCACCAAGGCTTCCATGTCCTGAGCTGAGCAGAACAGAGCCAGGGCTTTGCCAAGGGATAAGCACTGAGGTTCTAAAAGGAGGGCACTCCCCACTCCTGTTAGGTCAGTTAATGCAAAACTTAGAGCTCTTGGATCTTCTAACCCTTCCCTCATTCAAAAGAGATCAGGCACTATCTAGGCACTTCTCCCTATCAGGAGAGAATGTTCTTTTGTAAGCTGCTCCTGGGAGCCCACTACACAGTATCTTGGGACATGGACCAGCTAGAATATGAACAAGATGCTATAAAGGGAATGTCATCCCAGGGACTTTCCTCAAATACAGTCCTAGGTCAATTCCCCACCCCTAACATTCCCTACTCAGAAAGCTTCAATGGTTTCTCTATTTATTCATTCTAGAGTAAAATATAGAACCTTCCAGCTGGCATTTTAAGGTCTTCACAAACTGGAACCTACTTAACTTTTTGATCTTTTCTTCATATGACTTCACACGCTCTCCATTTCAGAAAAACTGGCCTGTTAGCTGCTTTCCAATAAATAGTATTCCTTTTTAGTCCTCCAGCTTTGTCTAAATGGGGTACTAAATGGAACCCCTTTTTTGAAATGTGTTTTCTCTTTGCCTTGTAAAATTCCTAGCTTTCTTCAAAGCAGAACTCATGTTTCCCCTACAAAAAGCTTTTCCGGACCCATCAGTTATTAGCACTCCCACTATTTATTGAAATGATCCTGTATTTCTTTTTATGTGTTTTGAATGCATATGTATAAACTATGTTGTCCCTCCAGTAGAATGTGGGTTCCTTGAGGGCAAGGACTGTAGAATAATCTTTGTATTTGCATTTCCAAATGCTAGAGAAATGCTTTTTTTTTTAACTGTTACCTTCCATCTTAGAATCAATACTGTGTATTGGTTCTAAGGCAGAAGAGCAGTAAGGGCTAGGCAGATCATCATAGAAATTGAAGGGATCTGTCAGCTTCAGCCTACCCAAGTATAGGTGGGCATCATTATGCCTAGCTCTGTTGTTAGATCTTCCAAGGAATCTTTTATAATTTTGACAAATGCTTGGGAGATACCTTTATTAAAGAGAACTTAAAATCTCTTAAATCTTAAAGATGGCATTTTGTTCTACCAAATAAAATGTGTGTTTTTTTAAATTATAGTTTTGTGTTCTTTTTATATCTCTCAGTCAGTTGTGTGGTGGTAGAGATGTAAATATCGATCATGGAAGTTTCCTGTTTTCCTCTTCTTTTAAACCTTTACCTTTTGTCTTAGAATTGATACTAAGTATTGGTTCGGAGGCAGAAGACCTAGTGAGGGCTAGGCAATGGGGTTTAAGTGGCTTGCTTAGGGTCTCAAAGCTAGGAAATGACTAAAACCACATTTGAACCCAGGATCTCCCATCTCTAGAACTGACTTTCTCCAATGAGCCACCTAGCTGCCCCTCTTGTTTTCTTCTAATACTGTCATTGATGCCTTGTTGGGGATATTCTCATCAGTTAAGTAGGTCTATAGTTGTAGTAATAAATGAGGTTTTCTCAGTTGCCTTTTTCTATATTAATAGAATATAAATTCTCTCCAATTTTTCATATCTTACCCTCCTTCAGATACCTTGAGACTGGATCCCTCAAAATTATGTCACTTCTAGCACAGACTTCCTCTGCTTATAATTGGTCTAGTCAAACTATTTTTGGGTGGCTAGGTGGGTGGCACAGTGGATAGAATGCTGGGCCTGGAGTCAGGAAGACTCATTTTTCTGAGTTCAAATCTAGCCTCAGATATCTACTAGCTGTGTATCCTTGGCAAAGCCACTTAACCCTGTTTGCCTCAGATTCCTCCTCTGTAAAATGAGCTGGAGAAGAAAATGGCAAACCTCTCCAGCATCTTTGTCAAGAAAACCTCAGCTGCAGTCATGAAGAATCAGACATGACTGAAAAATGACTGAATAAAAGCAATAAGCTGCTTTTCACCTCTTTATCTTTTTCTATGCCATTTCCATTCCTTTTATAAGTACATCTAGGATTGTAAAGTTATTAGAGTATATATATATAAATGGTGGCCCCACTGTCATTGATGTTAAAAAATGTTAGTTATAAAAATTCCTGCAGATTTTTTCCATCTTTGGTTTGCTGGCTGTCCTTTCCCCAGTTTCATCCTTAAATATCCTTGAGATAACTTATTTAGTTGGTTCTTATTCCAAGATTTCCTTAAAATTTTTTTTCTTGGGGGCAACTGGGTGGCTCAGTGGATGGAGAGCCAGGCCTAGAGATGAGAGGTCCAAGGTTCAAATCTGGCCTCGGGCACTTCCCAGTTGTGTGACCCTGGGCAAGTCACTTGACCCCCATTGCCTACCCTTACCACTCCTCTGCCTTGGAGCCAATACATAGTACTGACTCCAAGACAGAAGGTAAGGGTTTAAAAAAATCTTTTCTTCTGTGTAGTTTTNATATATATATATATATATATATAAATGGTGGCCCCACTGTCATTGATGTTAAAAAATGTTAGTTATAAAAATTCCTGCAGATTTTTTCCATCTTTGGTTTGCTGGCTGTCCTTTCCCCAGTTTCATCCTTAAATATCCTCGAGATAACTTATTTAGTTGGTTCTTATTCCAAGATTTCCTTAAAATTTTTTTTCTTGGGGGCAACTGGGTGGCTCAGTGGATGGAGAGCCAGGCCTAGAGATGAGAGGTCCAAGGTTCAAATCTGGCCTCGGGCACTTCCCAGTTGTGTGACCCTGGGCAAGTTACTTGACCCCCATTGCCTACCCTTACCACTCTTCTGCTTTGGAGCCAATACATAGTACTGACTCCAAGACAGAAGGTAAGGGTTTAAAAAAATCTTTTCTTCTGTGTGGTTTTACAAATTGGCTCTTATTACCACCATCCTTATCCATAGTATTTTATGATGTGTGTTTATATTTGAAACTGATATTGCCTTCAGTTACCATATTTTTCTGCTTGATAAGTAAGCAAGCATTTGCTTATTGCCAGATTTTAGGCTCTTTTTGCTATGACAATTTATTTGTATTGATTAAACACATGTATGCAATTATTTAAATAAGTGTTGATATCTTTTTTTTCTATCCATTTCCAATTAATTGACATCAATAACTCATTTCAATAGATCAGGTTGCATTTGTTTTATCTTATGTTGGATTTTTCTTAGTGTTATGTCATGTTTAAAATTTTATTCTTTCTATTAGCATGGTATTCATTTTATTCTTTATAAAATTAGTGGTCTGAGTGTACAGAGATCTAAATCAGAGAGGATGTCAACCTTAGTAATGTGTCATTTCCTGCTTCCTTTTTTTTCTGTGTGATAGTACTAAGTGCTTATTGTGTCCAATACCCACTAATTTTTTTCCTTTAAAAAAGCATTTATGATATGGAGGTATAAAACTTGTGTGGCCTACAAGTTTCTGACCTCACTCATTTTTCCTTTGTGGCTCATATTTTCCCAGGTATTTCTGGTCATTTTCACCTATTCCCATCTCTCTATCAAAGTCACTAGCTATCAAAGTATAGGTTGATTAAAAAAAACACAACCTTACCTTCCACTTCAGAACTGATATGAAGTATTGGTTCCAAGGCAGAAGAGTAGTAAGGGTCAGACATTTGGGGTCAAATGACTTGCCCAGGGTCATATACATATGAGTCCAGATCTGAACTCAGGACCTCCCATCCCCAGGTATGACTCTTTATCTACTGAGCTACTTAGCTGTTCCTTTAAGTTGATTTAATTTGAAGAATCTTATTGAGTTCTTTGTAGATTTTCTCTATTCATCTTCTGCAACAGATATTGTTGTATAACTTTAATTATTTTCACGTTGGTCTTTTGGCATACAGTTTTCATGAGAATTGCAATATGAAATGACCAAATGTCTTAGGAATCATGTCTTTTCTTATCTTTGGATACACAATAAAACCAACTCTGTTAATTCCTTTATTGGTTTTACCAAGGAGTACCTTTCCTTTTTTAATTTGTTTTATTTACATCAGGAATGTAAGATTGATATGATTCAGTTCCTTTAGTAGTTGGTGCTCTTATTGATTGCTGGATAAGAGTCTTACATTAAAGGCAACAATTGCTAAGTTAATGGTTAGAGATGGTCGAAAAGCTATATTTCTTAGCATCTCCTTGCTCCTTTTCTAATCTTCTGTCACATCAGAAGCAGAAAGGGTTCATATAAGACTGAAGGTCATTTACCAAATGGGCCATCCATTTTTTTAAACCCATACTTTCTGTCTCAGAATTGATATGAAGATCAGTTTCAAGGTAGAAGAGTGGTGAGGGCTAGGCAATGGAAGTTAAGTGACTTGCCCAGGGTCACACAGCTAGGAAGTGTCTGAAGTCTGATTTGAACCCAGCATCTCCCATCTCCAGTTCTGGCTCTCTATCCTCTAAACTATCTAGGTGCCCCTAAATGATGAACTTCTCTGTATTTAGCAAGGCTGGTCCTTAGAAAGCAGCCTCAGTCTATCACTTAGAGTCCTTCTTGCTAGGACCCATTCTCTTGTGACATTGCCTTCTAGATCCTTAAATATCTCTATACTATGTTTATGCATCAGAGGATTTTGCACAACCTTAGACAGAATAGATGCTAAAAAATGTTTATTGAATACAACTGAATTGACCAAGTGATGTTAATGGGATCTGAATACATGATTATAGTCCTATGTTCTATGAAAATAGCACAAACAGTGCATATTTAAAAGATTTAAGGACAATATAGTTAAGAGGGAGTCTGGCATAGTCAATAGAGAAATGACATCAGAGGCAGGGAGAATTGGATTAAAATCTTAGCTCGGGCACATATGACTGTGTGACCCTGGGTAAGTCATGTGCTAGGCAATTCTCTTAAGATGGGAGATTGCAAAACTATGGTGGATTTCCATCAGGAAACTGGCATTTTCTTGCTAGGAGTTCCCTACACGAGTGTAACCACAAACCTTGACCAAAAAGGGGGGGGGGTTCCTGGGGTAGGAAGGGTATAAAAAAACCTCTTTCATTTGTATTGTGATATTCAGTTTTATAACATACTCACATCTATTATCTCATTTGTTCTTCTCTGCCCTATGTGGTAGGTAGGACAGGTATTATTATCCCCATCTAACAGAGGACGAATCTGGGACACAGTTCTGAGGTGACTTGAATTAGAATGTTTGTGTTATGAGGTATCTGAGAGGCTAACAACCTGCCCCCACCCCAGCCCTGCCTCATTTTAGAGATGAGGATCAGAGATGCCAAGTGGTTTGGCAAGAGAAGTCAGGAACCTTGATCTCAGCCAGCTAGGTGACAGTGGATAGGGTGCTGGTCCTGGAGTCAGGAGGACACGAAGTCATGTTACCAGCTGTGTGAGGCTGGGTAAATCATTTAACTTGTCTGCCTCAGTTTCCTCATCTATAAAACGGGGATAATAATAGCACCTACCTCCCAGGGTTGTTGTGAGGATTAAATGTGATAATGTTTGTAAAGCGCTGAGCATAGCATCTGGCACATAGTAGGTGTTATATAAATGTTTATTCTCTCCTCAGGTATATCAGGATCTTCCTCTCTTTCCCCTAATCCAGTGGTTCCCAAACTTTTTTGGCCTACCACTCCCTTTCTAGAAAAAAAATATTACTTAGAGCCCCTGGAAATTAATTTTTTAAAAAATTTTAATAGCAATTAATAGGAAAGATAAATGCACCTGTGGCCATCACCGCCCTCATAGATCACTGCAGCACCCACCAGGGGGCAGTGGCACCCACTTTGGGAATCATTGCCCTAAACATTGATTTGTATACAAAGATTCATAGGATTTATAGTTGGAAAGCATGTTGGAGATCATCTTAGAATCAGAAATAACCTTAGTGATTCTCTAGACTACCCTCTTCATTGTACAAATGAGGAAAATGAGGCTCTCAGAGATGAAGAACTTTCCCTTTAAAATGGATCCTAAGTGGCCAGCTGAGATTTGAACCCAGGTCCTCTGGCTCCAAATTTAGCACAATTTACATTTCCCAGAAACAGACTATTTTTCTGTGCCCCAGGACTAGCTTAGCCAAATTCAGAAAGGTTTCACTGCTGGGAAGATGGGTTATAACAACTCCCAAAGACCATCAAAGGTACGGAAGGGTTGAAATAAAAGGGGTTTGACTTCTGTGTCATCATTCATACCTTTTCTTAGAAAGGTCAGTCATAATACTCACCATTTCCAATTGCAGAAAAAAACACTTCAGTTAACAAATACAGCAGGTGGGCCCAGGGAAAAGAAATGGTTTGTTTAAAATGATACAACTATTTAGGGAAAGAGAGGAGGCCAGTGTACAGGTCGCTGGCTCTTGCCCCTGTGTTCTTTCCAAGCTATTTTTGTATCTTATTATGTATTATGAATACAATTATTGTATTATGCAGATATATTATTTGATGTAACTATTCCATGTGATCTTATATATATATATATATATATATATATATATATATATAAAATAAACACAATACTAAACAATATACACACTCTAGACAGGATATGAATAGAATCAACCATAGTCTCTTTCAGTGGGAGCTGTCCAGGGTCTGAGCATCTCCAACATTCTTTGTTCTTCCATGGCTCAAAGAAACACCCGCTTGAGGGACTTCATTTCTCCTTCTCTGGACTCTCTCTTGTCCTTCTACCCCTTTCTCCACACCCCCTCCAGAGGAAATGGTGATAAACTAAGGGATATGGACAAAGATGGCCAAGTTAGGCCTGCAAAGGGAGACGATAGGGAGGTGAGTGTGTGAATGGTGATGATAAAAAGGACTTACTCTTGACGGTGAGGAACATGGACTTGCTGATGTCAGTGCCCACGCCATTGCTGGCCTGGCAGAGGTAATAGCCGATGTCTTCCTCCAGCACATGTCGGATAAGTAGGGAGCTATTGGGAAGGATCTGGATGCGGCCTGTGAGTGGGACAGGGTGATACTGCTGGGGGTTCCCGCTACCTGGAATGGGGTTCAAGGAGAAGCAATTAGTAAGAAAATAGTAGGTAACATCCAGAAATGCAGAGTATCTCTTGTAAAGTATTAGTTGACTGGACAGGTTCCAAGTTTAGCTCCATTTATATTATGGAGAAATAGAGAAGGATCCCCTAGGAACCATTTCATTTTTTTAATTTTTAATTTTAGTTTTTGAATTTTTTCCATGGTTCCATGATTCATGCTTTCTCCCTCCTCTCTTCCCTCCCCATTCTGGAGTTGACCAGCAATTCCATTGGGTTATATAACTCAAATCCTATTTTCATATTATTCATTTTTATAATAGAGTAATCTTTTAAAATCCAAACCCCAAATCCTATACCCATATAAACAAGTGATGAATCATATGTTTTTTTTTTCTGGATTTCTACTCCCACAGTTCCTTCTCTAGATGTGGAAAGCATTCTTTCTCATAAGTCCTTCAGAGTTGTCCTGGATCATTGCATTACTATTAGTAGCAAAGTCTATTACATTTGTTTGTCCCATAATGTTTCAGGTACTGTGTACAATGTTCTCCTGGTTCTGCTTATTTCACTCTGCATCAATTCATGGAGGTCTTTCCAGTTCTTTTAGAAATCAAGCAGTTCATCATCCTAGGAGCCATTTTATAAAGGCTTTCACTATTAGTCACTCTCCCCACAAAATCCTCTTGTTGATGAAGCTCCAAAAAAGAAGTAAATACTAGAAGCTGGCATCTTTGAACTCAGGGAGGACAAGAACAGAAAGGATTTGCTTAAATTCACTCCTATGCAGAAACTGAACTGTCTCTACCCATTGAAGGAAAACTTTTGAGGAAAGAGGCCAATATCAGTCATTTAGAGGCCACTTGGCCAATGGCAGACAATGGTAAATTTAAGAAATAGACTGAAGCCCCAAAGAGTCCATATCAAAAGCAGACCCCACAGTCTCTTACTCACCAGTGGACCTCATATTGCTATATATGATGCCTTAAGATTTATAAAGCAGTTTCTCACTTTTTTCCTTTCCCCTCCTCCAAAAAACAAAAATGAAAATCCCAAAACAAACCAACTCTGCAAGGGAGATGGTGAAAATATTATTTTATCCTAGTTTTACCTATGGAACACTGAGGCTTAGAAAGAATGTAAGTCTTGGGGGGCAAGGACTATTTCCTTTTTGTTTGTCAGTCTCCAAAGCCTGGCATATAGTAGGTGCCTAATAAATACTGACTGATAAAAGAACTTAGTTTACTTGGCTAGAGTTACAGAACAAATACTGAAAATTAGACTTGCACCCAGATCTCCTAATTCCATGATCAGTTTTTTCTTTGATATCATAGTGTTTCACAATATTCCTCTTAGAAAGAACTGTGGGAGCAGAAACACAAAAGAAAAAAAAACTGCTTGACCACATGGGTCGATGGGGATATGATTGGAGATGCAGACTCTAAATCATCACCCTAGTGCAAATATCAATAATAGGGAAATAGGTCTTGATCAATGATACATGTGAAACCCAGTGGAATTGTGTGTTGGCTATGGGAGGGGGGTGAGAAGAGGGGAGGGAAAGAATATGAATCATGTAACCATGGAAAAATGTTCTTAATTAACCAATAAAAAATTTAAAAAAGAAAGGGAAAAAACAATATGCCTCTTAACAGTCATTGTCTGTGAAGGAACATATCAACTAAGAAAACAAGGCTTCAGGACAGCTAGGAGGCCTGAAGATGGGAGGTCCTGGGTTCAAATCTGGTCTCAGACACTTCCTAGCTGGACCCTGGACAAGTCACTTAACCACAGTTGCCTAACCCTTGCTATGCCTCTGCCTTGGAACTGATACTCAGTACCACTTCTAAGAAAGAAGGTAAAAGTTTACAAAAAATGAAAAGAAAACAAGGCTTTGCAGAAAGGCCAGACCTTTTGAGGCTTTCTGTCTCAAATACCAAAGGACATGGCTCAGGAATATGCCCAGCAGTTTGTACCATGAGGTCTAGCTCTTCCCTTTTTTCCCTTGATTCCCAAGAACACTGTCTCTCAGTCCTCACTTCAGATATTTTCATCTGTGGAAGAGGAGTTTAATCAGAGGTCCAAGGGGTACATAAATTGTGGCTGTGTTTGAGGAAGGATCCTGGCATCAGAAAGAGCTGAGATCCTAATGTGAGGTGATCAGAGTTCAGGAAGAGGAGAAAAATTGTGGCACCAGATTATAGAGAGGAGTAGTTTCATAGCATCACTTAATGTAAGGTAGGTGAAGACCTTAGAGCCCACTAAAACAAACCTTATTTTACATACAAAGAAATTGAAGCCTGGAGTGGTATAGTTTAAAAACAATTTCTCCAAGTCAAACACCTTATTGAAGACTGGAAGCCAGATCTTCAGATTAGCAGGTCGGTTTCCTTTCTGGTATACTATTCTACCAGAATGTTTGGTTTCAGATTCTGACCTTGCTAGAAAGTCTAAGTGATTTCCAGGAAATTCTGCTCCAAACTATGGGGCCCAGAGGCTTATGGCTAAAACCAAGGAAGTTCCCTCTTAGACGTGGGAATGTGAGTTTCCCACATATATTCCATGTGGCCAACTAGTGGTGAGCACCACACAGTAAGACACATCATAAGAAAAAAAAAGAGACAGTTCTATTAAAGTGGGAAATTGGGGCAAGTTTCTTTCCAACCTGGAGCTTGGAGATTCCACTACAATATGTATCATGGAGGTGGACAAAGAGAAGCAATGCTCATTTCAAATGGGCTTAATCCATTCAACTTTGTAACTTCTGCCCTGCAGCTGGATTGTTGAGTTAATGGCAGATCAGTTGGATCATACTTCTCATCCCAATCCATCTGCCCCCTCCAGTCACCTACTTGCCATGCAGATACCTCCCTTTCTCTTTGTACTTCCCTCTCTGCTTCCTCTGACCCCAGCTTTCCTGTTTTTACCTGTTGTTCTGAGAACCATAATCAAATAAATATTACCATTGATTCTGAATAGAGTGACCATCCCACTCACCATCCCTGCAACTGCTCAGACAAAAAACTTTCTTCCCTGGTTACATATGGGAAATATGTGTATGGGGAATTCATACACACACACACACACACACACACACACACACACACACACACATATAATCCTTATCTTCTTTTTTAGAATCAATACTGTGTATTGGTTCCAAGGCAGAAAAACGGTAAGGGCTAGGCAATGGGAGTTAAGTGACTTGCCCAGGGTCACCCAGCTAGGAAGTGTCTGAGGCTAGATTTGTACCCAGAACCTCTTGTATCTAGGCCTGGCTCTCAATCTACTGGGTCACCTAGCTGTTCCCACCCCCTCAAATATGTTTTGTCTTACTCTGCTAGGATGCAAGCTCCATGAGGTCAAGGACTATCTTCCTGTTTCGTGTTGTATTTCCAGGACTTAGCACAGTTTCTGATACATAATAAGCCTTAATAAATGCTCTTCATTCATATCATCTGAATCTTTTTTCCTTCTTAGCCCTGGCTCCAGCCTGGGGTCTGTATCCTCTACCTGAAACCATTCACAGCCGCAGTCCCTGTACTTACCTTTGGCATGCTTCCACATGACTTTGGGTGGTGGGTAGCCATCTACGGAGCAGTTCAGCACTCCAGCTTTGCCATAAATACCATCCTGATTGTTGGGCTGTACCACAAATCGAGGTGGGACTAGGGAAGTTGGAGTGGGAAGAAGGGAGGAGAAAAGGCAAATGGATCAGTAACTCATACAAACTTGCTTACAGATTTCCAGCCTGAATCTTAAGGAGAAAGAGGCCACCCTTCCCAATGGCCAACCCTAGTCACATCTCTTGACTGAAACTTATTTCCCTATATAGACATTCCTTTGCAGGAACCAAGAGTCTTTTTCTTTATAGTTCCTAAAGTCATGATATATTGAGAGATTTTGCAAGTCAGGATCAAGAGGCATTTCTCTTTGTATTTTTCTCCCTGCTTCCTCTGACCCCAGCTTTCCTGTTTCCTACCTCTTGTTCTGAGAACCATAATCAAGACCTCAATGGTCAACCACAGTTCCTCCATCCCTATGACCATCTCTGTCCTCTTTCCCATCTCCTGCCCTTCTCCCACATGGCGGTCTCACCTCGCACAATCAACTGCCGTTCACGGCTGACTGTGGCAGCATCGTTGCTGGCAATGCAGGTGTAGTTTCCATTATGTTTGAGGGAGACACTGGAGATCTGGAGAGAACTCATGAATTCCTTGCTCTCGATGGTCACCCCTGAGCCAGAGATGATTACTTGCCCATCTTTCCTCCAGGTGATCCGGATGGGCATGTCTCCAGAGGAGACCACACAGGGGATGTAGAGGAGCTGTCCGATGGACGCAGGAGGAAACTCGAAGGGTTGAATCAGCGGGGGAACTGGACAAGCATGGCAAAAGAAGAGGCACAAGGGAAACAATGTTGAGAAAATATGTCCTTAGCTAGTACCCTTTCGGTCCCTGTTCCAGTTAGGGATGTTCATTGACATGCACTTCCCTGTGGATTCTGAGATATCTCTGTCCTAGGATTGGCTCTGGCCTGAGTGGGAAGCATATAAAAAATTCCTGACAGGAGGTAGATTCTCATTTCAGAATCAAGGCCTCCTTGGTTACTAGTCCATGTAGCTATTCTTACTCATTTCCTGTGAACATCTGACTTGTCTTCCAGGCATCTGACTGCTCACCTTGCCTTGTCCTTCAGGAAGTATATCCTTGATTCTTGCCTGCCTGTCTTTCTATTTATCTTCATGAATTCCAACTCGCTATTTTGCCTCAAATTGTATTTTGCATTTGCAACTGGCCGTTGACCTATCACCAAGTCCCCATTGCCCCATTGTGTCAGGGTACTTGTTGCCCCAGCTCCTTATCACACATCCACAACCCACAACTTCCCGTGGGATCAGTGCTGACATACTGACAGATGTAATGAAACATGCCCCAGTCATGAGACTCTTCCCCATATGGTCCCCACACTGCCTTATTTGAAATCATCCAGATTTATTCTTGTCTCTATCTGTGGAGCTCCCCCTCTCACATCCTTTCACTTTTCAAGGACATGAGACTGGGAGCTTGTTGCATACAGTTTCAGGAGGACTCAGGTGAGAGAGATCCCACAGAAAGACCCAGATCCACACTGGGCCCAGGCAGAGAGACCCTGTGGTCAGCCAGTGAGTGGATAAACATTTATTAAGCATCTACTATGTGTCAGGTACTGTACTGAGTGCTGGGGACACAAAGAAAGTGAAAATACAGCCCCTGCCCTTAAGGAGCTCCCAATCTAAGGGGGGTAGACAGCAAACTACCTCCATGTACAAACAGGCCGTATGCAGGCTAGTTGAAGGTAATAAACTGAAGGCACTAGAATTAAGAGAGATCAGAGAAGGCTTCCTATAGAAAGTGAGGTTTTAGCTGGGACTTGAAGGAAGCCAGGGAAGACAGAAGATAGAGATGACAAGGGAGAGAACTCCAAGGCTGGGAGGCAATGCCAGTTGGAAGATGGGATTCAGGGAACATTGGGGAGGTCAGTGTCATTGAATGGAAGTGTGTGTGTGTGTGTGTGTGTGTGTGTGTGTGTGTGTGTGTGTGTGTGTGTGTGTGTGTGTGTGTGTGTGTGTGTGTGTGTATGTTGGGGCGGGCAGAGATAAAGTATAAAAAGACTAGAAGTTGGGGTAGGTCATGAAGAGCTTTGAGTGCCAAACAGAGGATTTTACATTTTATTTTGGAGATGATAGGGAGCCACTGGAGTTTATTTATTAAAACGATTTTTAAACCTTTACCTTCTGTCTTAGAATCAATACTGTGTATTGGTTCCAAGGCGGAAGAGTGGTAAGGGTAGGCAAAGGGGGTGAAGTGACTTGCCCAGGGTCACATAGCTAGGAAGTGCCTGAGGCCAGATTTGAACCCAGGACCTCCCATCTCTAGTTCTGGCTCTCCATCCACTGAGCCACCCAGTTGCCCCCCTGAATGTTTATTGAGTAGAGGGGTCACATGACCAAACTCACTCTTTAGGAATATCACTTTGACAGCGGAGTGGAGCATGGATTGGAATGTGGAGAGAGTTAGGCAGGGAGAGACCAACCAACAGACTACTGCAATAATCCAGGATTGAGGTGATGAGGGCCTATACCAGGATGATTGCAGAGCCAGAGGAGGGAAGATGGTGTATATGAGAGATGGTATGAAAGTAAAATTAGCAAGACTTGGCAACCAGAGGGGATAGAAAGGGTGAGTGAGACATGGTGGTGAGCAGTTGTGAATGATCTCTGGTTGCAAGTCTGGAATCCTTGACAGGAATTGGGATGATCCAGCTTGGAAAAAGGAAGGCTGATCCAGGGTCTTAAAGTCTCAGAAGGCTATTGGTCAGATTTCTATGCCTCTGCTGGGTACAGAACAAGTGGAAATGGGTTAAAATTGAAGGAGAGAAGCTGAAGAGACATGAAATAGGCAAGTTAGGATGAGAAGGATCTAGATTCTGAGTCCAGACGGACAGATCCCAGAGGGCCCACATCTGCAGAGGGCTCATATAGACAGATTCTAGAGAAGAGTCTAGACACAGAGATCCTATGGAGAGAACCCAGATCCATAGAGTTCCCAAAAAGGAAGAACCCCTATCCCCGTTTCCACAAAAGGGCCCATATCCATGGATGGCTCTGACAAAAAGGGCTCAGGTGGAGACATATAGCTTAGAAAAGAAGGTAGGAAGGAAAGAAAGAAGGAAGAAGAGAAGGAAGGAGATAAACATTTTAAACACTATATTCCAGATTCCATGCTAAAAGCATTACAGATATTATCTCATTTGACCCTGACCAGCCCTGAGTGGCAGTGTGATTATTATCCTCATTTTATAGTTGAGGAAACTGAAGTAGCAGAAGTTAAGTCACTTGCTCAAGATCACATAAATGTCTTGAGGCTAGATTTGAACTTAGGCCTTCCTGATTCTGGGCCCCTCTGCGCTGTCCACTGTGCCACCACTTCTTAAGGGGGACCCTAGACAGACATCCCCAAAGAGCAGAGTAGACAGTGAGCTCCTACAGAAGAGAAGGAGCCCGCAGAGGAACCCTGGGGGAAGTATAGCCTACTTCTTTATGGCTTCCCCTTGGGCAACACTGGACAAGGAGACAGAAAGGCAGTAGACCCTCTCCTGGATAGTATGAGTTGTAGAGCTGTGGTCATTATCTGATGCCATGCGTGGCGCTCCCTCCACTTCCCTCAGACAATTTCTTCTCCTCTGTGCCAAAATCCTAGTTGTGTGTGTGTGTGTGTGTGTGTGTGTGTGTGTGTGTGTGTGTGTGTGTGTGTGTGTGTAGAATCAGGGACTGGTTGGAGCCTGAGTGACTCAGATGGATGTTTCTTTTCCATGCTCTAGATGGAGAGGTAGCCATTATCTTTATGATAACTCAATTAGGCTACAGCAGCTTCTCCAGCAAGTAGGGGGTGGGAGATGAAGAGAGAGGAGCTTAACAAGGGCAAGCACCCAAAAGATGGATGAAAACTCCTTTCTGTAGTCTAATAATCAAATTACAAGCCTGTCCACAGTCCAACAGCCTTCCCTTCAGGCATCACTACTCCTATACCTAGCCCTTTTAGTGGAGCAAAGCTTCCTTGTCTGCTTCTTTACCCCAGTAGCTACTCCCAAAGGCATGACGATGAGACCGGGGGGAGGAAGGGTGAGAGAAGGCAAGAGACTCAGTTTCATCATCATCATAATGCAGGTGTTGATGGACACATGGGGAAAGCTGCCACTAACATGGGGGACTAACTATGCCATTGACTGAGGAAACTTGGTCACACTGGTGGGAGAGTGAGTCACACATTTTAGGAGAATGTTTTGTAGTAGCTGTTCTTATACTACCAACTGAGGCAATATTTCTTTTTTCATGAATTTAATTAATATGTTAATTAATTAATTAATATTTTTAATAGTTACATGAATCATGTTCTTTCCCTCCCTTCTTCTTACTCCCCTCCTGTAGCCAACAAGCAATTCCACTAGGTTTTACATGTGTCCTTGATCAAGACCTATTTCCATATTATTAATATTTGCACTAGGGTGATTGTTTAGTGTCTACATCCCCAATCATATCCCCATCAACCCAAGTGATAAGGAGTTGTTTTTCTTCTGTGTTTCCACTCCCACAGTTCTTCCTCTGGATGTGGATAGCGTTCTTTCTCATAAGTCCCTCAGAGTTGTCCTGGATCATTGCATTGCTGCCAGTTCAGAAGTCCATTACATTCGATTGTATTATCCTTGATAAAAATGAATGAACACTTTCCCACTTTATTTATTTATTTTTAAACCCTTAACTTCTGTGTATTGGCTCCTTGGTGGAAGAGTGGTAAGGGTAGGCAATGGGGGTCAAGTGACTTGCCCAGGGTCACACAGCTGGGAAGTGTCTGAGGCCGGCTTTGAACCTAGGACCTCCCGTCTCTAGGCCTGACTCTCAATCCACTGGGCTACCCAGCTGCCCTCTTCCCACTTTATTTTTCTTGCTTTTGGTGGAGTTCTGAGGAATGGGGCAGGACACTGGTAGAGGGGCTAGTGGACAGGGATAGGTATATGTTGAGTGAGCTCTGCCAGGACTCTCCAGCCTGGACTGACTTTCATAATATCTTGGGGAGCCTTATTCTTTGGAAAGGATAGATCCTCAGAGAGCAAACTTCTAAGAGAAGGCTTTCTGGGCCTCAGGAAAGTGCTCGAATGTCCTAGAATTAGTTAGCTGGAGGGTTCTTTCTCTGTATCACACAGGAGCCAGATCCTGATTTAGTCTCGTGCCAATGCCCCCAGAAGAACGTGGAATGTTCAAATCCAAGCAAAAAGCAAGCCTCAAAAATGACCTTGCATGTGAAAAAAGATAGTTTGGACAAAGAAGCCTTAAAGTCTTTGAAGGCTACGATCAGATTTCTACGTCTTTACTGAGCACAGAACAAGTAGAAATGAGTTGAAATTGAAGTAGGGAAGATGATCAGACATGAAGACTTTTCAAATACTAAGAGTTTGGGATTTTGGGACAAGTCCCAAAAGGAGGTCTTTTGTTTATTTAGTGAACTAAAATATTCAATATGAAGAGCACTGTTCTAGATAATTGGGTAGGGATGAGGGAAAGATATAAAGAATCCCAAGAAAGAGCCCCTGCCTTCAAGGACTAAGGTGGATCCTTAATAGCTCCAAGATCAAATATAAAATCTTTCTTTAGCAACTAAAGCCTTTTATACTTGCCTCCCAACCTCCCTTTCCAGACTAATATCATTATTCCCCTTTTGCACCTTCTATAGCTGAACCAAACTGAGCTTCTTGCTATTGTTCTTCACATACAGCATTTCATTCACCACTTTCCCTAGATGACAAATGCACTCCCTTCCCACCTCTGCACCTTACATTCATTTCTGCACCACGGTAGTTAGCCAGTATAGCATATAAAGCGCTGAACTAGGAGTTAGGAAGATCTGAGTTCAAATCCTCTTTTGGATACCTGTGAGCTTTTAGATACTTGAATCAGACAATTCACTCCATCTCTGTCAGCCTTTGTTTCTTAATATGTAAAATGGGGACAATATCAGCAGCCACCTTTGAGGTCTTTTGGGAATTGAGTTAACAAATATAGAGTGCTTTACTGTGTTATTATTAGGATCCCTAATAATCTTTTAAGGATCAGTTCAAATATCACTCTCTGAATGGACCCTTTCCTGACCTTCTCCCCATCTTATCTTTCCTTCTACTACTAGTGCCTTCAATGTAATAAAATATCTTTTAAGAACTGGGGTCTAGAAGAAGTGCCAAGATGTTAAATACTGATACCAATACCAGGTGAGAACACTTCTCTATTGAATGAATCAGTCTTAGACCTTAGAATAAGTGTGTGTGTGTGTGTGTGTGTGTGTGTGTGTGTCCCCTTAATCAAATTCAAATGTTGTTGAAATCCATTAGATGAATTAGAGTGACTTTACAAAAGAAATGTATTCACATGGATTGAAGAAACTCAGTCATGCCTGAAATCCATATGTACTGGTGGGAGAGTGGGTCACACATTTTTGGGGAATGTTTTGTACTAACTGTTCTTATACTACCACCTTAGGAAATATTTCTTAATAAAAATTAATGAACATTTTTCCACTTTATTTTTCTTGTTTTATTTTGCAACATGCCTAATATAAAATATGTTTTGCATGACCTTTCATGTATAATAGATATTATATTGCTTGTCTTCTCAATAGTTGGGAGAGGAGCTGGAGGGATGGGAGAGAATTTGGAACTCAAAATTTTAAAAATGAATGTTAAAAAATTTAAAATAAAAAAGCTAATTAAGTTTTGCTCACTAAATGTTATGAACTGATAATCATGAGAAGGGAAATACACCAGTGGGGGCTCATTAGCAAACCACCCCCAAATCCTGAAGGGATACTACTAGGCGCTTAGGGGAGCTATGACTGTCAGTCTCCTAGGACCCAACCTGTCAGTACAAATGAAGTTGTTGTACTCTTTAAGGGCAGGGACTGTTTCATTTTTTTCCTATATGTCACCAGAACCAAGCATAGTACCTGCACTATACAGTAGGTGTTTAATAAATATTACTTGATATCTTAATTAAAGAAACACAGAGGGGAAGTGAGGTGACACAATGGAAAGTGTGCTTAGTCTGGAGATGGAAGTCCTAGGTTCAAATCTGGTCTTAGATATTTATAGCTGTGTGACCCTGGGGAAGTCACTTAATCCCAATTGCTTAGTCCTTACTGCTCTTCTGCCTTGGAACCGATACACAATATTGATTCTAAGACAGAAGGTAATTTTTTTTAAGGAAGCCTATAAGATATACATAAATAATTATAGTATGAGTCAGAATATGATAATTGTTATAAGTTGAGAGGAAGGAGAGATTAGGTATGTTTGAGGCTGATCAGGGACAATTTCATGGAGAAAATAGCATTTAATCTAGGCCTTATAGAATGGGCACATTTTCAAGAACATAGAAGGGAAATAATTATAGGTAGATGGCACAGGATGAGCAAAGATAGGGAAGGGAAAAATACAAGTCTCTTAGGGAAAAACCTGTGGTTTTCTCTTCTTTGCTTGTCATCAGGAATAGGATTAGTGGCCAGTCTGGTATGGTTTGGGTGTCACTTAAGAAGAGAACAAATAACTACCCATCCTGGATAGTTTAGACTTGCCTTTGACCCTGGGTGGAGAGCAAAAGGGATTAGTCCAGGTGACTTCCTGGGGACTCTTCTAGATGTACATGGGGAGGGAAGGAGATAATTTTTGGAAGGCTGACTAAAACAAACAACCCCCCCCCCCACAAAAACCTCAACACCTGTGGAATCCTATATTCACTATATCCCTCAGCAACAGAGATAAATTCATGCCCTTAACAATGAAGATCGTTAGTTTCTTTTATGTTTTAATGTTTGATTATTGCCCGAGTTACAGTTTTCCTTTTAGCAAGGCAGCCTTGAGAAGTTGTGGACTTCTACCTTCTACCCTCTCTACTGGGGAAAAATGGTCATACTTCCTTTCTCCCTGTCCCTGTCCCTTTCTCCATCTCTGTCTGTCTGTCTGTCTCTGTCTTTCCCTGTCTCTCTCTCTGTCTCTGTCTCTCTCTCTGTCTCTGTCTCTCTCTGTCTCTCTCTCTGTCTCTCTCTGTCTGTCTCTCTCTGTCTCTCTCTCTCTCTCTGTCTCTCTCTCTCTCTGTCTCTGTCTCTCTCTGTCTCTCTGTCTCTCTCTGTCTCTCTCTGTCTCTCTCTGTCTCTGTCTCTCTCTGTCTCTCTCTGTCTCTGTCTCTCTGTCTCTGTCTCTGTCTCTCTCTCTCTCTCTCTCTCTCTCTCTCTCTCT
>NC_058132.1:201721808-201752851 GCF_016433145.1 Gracilinanus agilis
CTCTCTCTCTCTCTCTCTCTCTCTCTCTCTCTCATTATTGGTCCCAAGAGTCACACATCTAGAAATTTTCTGAGGTCACATTTGAACCCAGGACCTCACAACTCCAGACCTGATGCTACTTAGCTACCCCTGGTCATCCTCTCTGAGAGGGCAAACAATTGGCTTTGAAGAGAGCAATTATGACTCTAATTATCATTCCCTTTGACTTCTCCCTATTAGAGGATAAGTTTCTTGAAGGCAGGGACTGTCTTGTTTGTTAAAATTTGTACACTTACACAGTGCCTTGCATGTATTGAGTGCCTAATAAAGCTTTTTCATCCATTCATTCTTTCACTCATTCCTTTATGACAGTGTCAGAGCAAGGGGCAGAGGCAGAAGGGGAGAAGGAGAATATAAAGGGAAATAAGGGTGGACAAGACAAGCAGATACAGTGACCCAGATCATGGTCTACCATAAAGCCTTTACTGTCACTTGTCTGGAAGGGCAAGGAATTAGTGAATGATGTGTTGGCCACTGGCTTGGGCCCATAAAGACTTTATGGTACCTCTCACTGTCACTCTTTTAGACTGGGCTCTTTTTATTTATTGTAATCATTAGCAAAGTATGGATGGTGTGAGAGACTGGACTGGAAGCAGCATAAAGTAGTAGACTAGGAATCAGAAGACCTGGATCCTAGTTCTGGCTTTGTCACCACCTTGTGTGACTCTGGGCAAGCCATTTAAAAGCTCAGCTCCTCCATTTCCTTATGTGTAGAATGGAAATAACAAGAGCTGTTTTTCATCCCTTTATGGAAGTTGCCGAATATGAAAGTGTTTTGAAAATGATAAAAGGCTATACAAATAGAAGCATTATTACAATCAGGTGGGAAAGTTGATCCATGGGGCAGGAAGATAGTATTTTTGTTGTTTAGTCATTTCAGTCCTCTCCAACTCTTTGTGATTCCATTTTGGGTTTTCTTGGCAAAGATACTGGAGTGGTTTGCCATTTCCTTCTCTAGCTCAATTTACAGATGAAGAAACTGAGATAAACAGAGGTCAGTCATTTGCTCAGGGGCCACATAGTCTGAGGCCAGATTTGAACTCACAAAAGTGAGTCTTCCTAACTTCAAGCCAGGATTTCCATCCACTGTACCATCTTGCTGCCCTAGGAAGACAGTAGCTATCGCCAATAGCCCTAATGAGGGCATGAGCTTTTCTGAGGACGCCTGTAGGCAGTAGATAACAGCAGGAAAAACTAGTCCTCTGGGTGTAGTGTTAACCTGGCCTCTTATAGTAGGTTGGAAGAGCTGTGTTTTGGAAGGAGAAAAAGCAAAACAGCCAGGGATACCTCTTTGTACCAGAATAGTATGATTCTAAAGATTTTCCTTTTGAATCTGTATTTCTTTTTCCTCTGCTGTTTATGTCTTGTACGTTGTATTGCTCTGTAAGTTGCCTGAGGTCTCAGGCATAGAATATGCTGAAGGATAGAGCAATGATGATTCTTTGTCATACAGTCAGTGACAGCCCTACCTTGATAATATTCTCTGAGCCTTTCCCTATCTTTTTATTTTTTTTATTAAAAAAAATCCTTACCTTCCATCTTAGAATCAATACTGTGTATTGGTTCCAAGGCAGAAGAGTAGTAAGGGCTATACAGTGGGGGTTAAGTGACTTGCCCAGGGTCACACAGCTAGGAAGGCCAGATTGGAACCCAGGACTAACCATCTCTGGGCCTGGCTCTCAATCCACTGAGCTATCCAGTTGCCCACTTTCCCTATCTTATTTATCTGTCTATCTATCTATCTATCTATCTATCTATCTATCTATCTATCCATTCACCCATTTATTTATTTGTCTATTTATTTATCCACTTATCCATCTATTTATTTATTTGAAAAATTTGGGATCTTCAATTAATTAATTAATTAAGAGCATTTTCCCATGGTTACAGGGTTCATGTTGTATCCCTCCCCTTCCCATAGCCTACGCACAATTCCACTGTTTCCCTATCTTTTTGGATTTGCCTGGGTCAGAGATTGTGGTACCCTTAGAGTCAGTAATTGTGAAACTGTGACAAGAAGGTGTCATTATTATTATTACGGCTGACTCTGATATTTAATGCTCTATGCCTTTAACGAGGAGAGCATTTCTATATCATTCTCCTGACTCCTTCTATTGGGAAAATATAATGCCTGCTAGCAGCTCTGATAATCCCCCAGCCCATTCCTCTCCTCTCCATAAATTAAGATGTGCTTGGTTCATCCTCTTGGAAGATGGCGCCATTTTTCATTATCATCAAGGTGTCTTTGGGAAGGCTTCAGTAGGGCAGCTACCAGAACCTCACTTCCTTTCCAGAAGTGGGAATTTAAATTTGGGGCCCCATCAATGTCGTTAAGAATCCAGCAGCCACCCCAGACATTCTCTCGTGCTCTTCGTCTGGGCTAGTGTTGGGCAAGGAAAGGCAGCACGTCCGGGGCTACTTGGCTGCTAGTCACACCTGTTCTGAACAACTGGCAAAGGAGGGCTGTAGAGTATGTGTTAGTTCATTCTACACACCCACAGTTCCCATGAGCCTCTAAAATGGAGTGTTTGCTATTCGTTCAAAAACAGAACACACATGCCCAAATGTCTTGGTGCGAGCCAGCAGAAAGACACCCTGCTTCCCTGTTTTCAGCTCTGGAGTTCCTAAGTGCTACTAATATGATGATGGAAATGTTCCCTCACATTCAGCACCCAGGAGCCCAGAGAGTCAGCTGCACCTTCTCATTTAATTAAAGATTTAGCATGCATGCCCAGAGCTGCTTTTATGCTACGTTACTTTACAGCTAAAGGGGGCCCCGAAGACATCTTGTCCATGTTGAATTTATGTGCTTGCATCTTAACATCCTGCCAGGGACCTTGCCTGATGTCCAGTGATATAAGCACCTCCCCCTCCAGCAAAGCCCAGATTTCTCCTGCCAGCCAGTTCACACTTTGTGCCAAAGGCCCAGGGAAGCCCGGTGCCAACATCCTCCATGGCTCTCCCTCCTCCCTTCCTCTCTCTGGGCCATAATCAGCTTGCTGGGGGAATTTTTGATTCAGCACCACCTGCAACCATTTCTAATAGCTGCCAGGAAAGCTGGCACATGAAGGGGGTTGGGGGCTCTGAGGGAGGAAAACAAAGGTATTTGAGGAACTATCAGATTCCCACCCCACCCTGGCCAGGCCTGGTTCTGGTTGTCCTGTCCTTACAGGTTGGGGAAAATGAAAACCGGTCCTGTTGTCAGCTTGAGTCCTCGGTCTTCCCTTTCTTATGGGGGTGCCTGTGGACTTGGACACCTAGTTAGTGCCCCTTTCTGTGCCAAACAGCACCTCCTTGGGCAGCCCCTGAAGGAGGGTATCAGCTAATCAAGCTGCACCGTCCCTAATTAACTATGATGGGTTTTTCTGCAAAGCTGAATTCTAATCAGGGCAGGGAGAGGTTGGTGGCTGAAGGAGTCAGAGAATAGGGTTGGTGGTGGTATATTGGGTGAGGAAATGCTTTGGACACCAAGAAAGGGCTATGTCACAGGGCTCTCAGGGGTCTCCCTCTGTCCTGTCCCCCCGCCCAGTCTAACCCAGGATGCTCAGTCAGTCGGAAAGATAACTGGTGAACTCCTTCCTTCTGGGGCTGTATTTCTCCTAATGAATTTTCACAGCCCCTTGAGGTGGACACACACACATACTCTCTCTCTCTCTCTCTCTCTCTCTCTCTCTCTCTCTCTCTCTCTCTCTCTCTCTCTCTCTCTCTCTCTCTCACACACACACACACACACACACACACACACACACACACACACGACATCAGCTGGGAAGATGCTGTTTTTCAGTGCAATCCAAAGAGCTTTAGCAAGTCACTGAGATGGAATGCATCAGATTCAATTCATTAGGACCGATGGCTCCCTGAATGGGGCTGAATAATTGATGGGCAGGAGCAGCTTGCAGGATGCTCAGTGTGCTCCACAGACTGAACACTGTAATTTTTTTTTAAAAGCCAACAAACATGGCCAAATGCCGGGTGCGGGCAAGCCGAGCAAAGGTTAGATGTTTTAATATGTGATGTTTACACTGTAAACTCTTGCTCCGATGCTTGTAACGGGAAATGGATCCAGGCGGCCCCGTGACAGCCGAGAGGGAGAGATGGGGCTTCGCTCTAATTCAGCTGCAACTGAGCTAATTTGCCATGGCTGCTGCAAATCTCCTCAGTGCACAATGACTGTGGTTGGGGTGCATGGCTCAAGCTGACAGTACAGACTGGACAAGAGTCAGGGTCTGGAGGAAGGGGGTGACAGTAGCAGAGATGGGAAGAGCACCCCCAGAACTTTTATAGGATCGTATATTTAGAGCTGGAGGGATCAAACGGATACCTATTCCAACCCCCTCCTTTTACAGATGAGGAAACTGAGGTCCACTGAGATGAAATGATTGGTTGAGGGTCACAAGGTGACCTCCTCACTCTGTCTGTGACATTTTTGAATCCTGTGTCTCCAGTCTCTTTACCCAGCCCATCTTCAATGATGGTGCTAGAACCTGTGTGAACTTAACCTCTCCAGATCTTGTTTTTTTCCCATTTCTTCTGGCCTCTGTAATGTTGACATGCCCTGCACAATGATGGTCATATGTGGTGAAATTGTTTTGCTGATGACTATCCATAAATATCTATCTATCCATTCTTGGCCCTCTGGTTTATCTCCTCCAGCTCCCTGTCCTGCTATCACCTTAAACTCAATTCGTCATTTTAAACCAATAAACACTTATCTACCACAAAACTCATTTTCTCTCCTTCAAACCTTCCCCTCAAAATTTTCTCCCTCTTGACCTCCATGTTTTCATCAATGGAATCATGATTCTTTTCATTTCCAAGCCCCATCTGTGATGCCTCCCCGTCTTCTCCCCACATCCAATCACCAAGCCTTGTTGAATCACAAAGTGTCTTTAATTCACCCATTTCTTTCCTTTCTCATTTCTACAACTCTACTCTAGGCCCTTATCATCTAATGTAAAGACTAAATAATAGTGTCCTAAATGTTTTCTTTATCTCCTGTCTTTTATACCAATCCTTCCTTCACATAGTTACCAGATTAATATTCCTGAAGGGATAATTTTTTATAATTTTACTCTTCTGTTCCCCATTTCCTAAAATGATATTGTTCAATTTTTTTGCTGGACCTAAACAAATTTTATACCTAAACTACTTTTCCAGTCTCATCTCTCACTGATCCCCAACATAAGCCTTCTACCCAAAGGAGACTGGCTAACTCATCTATCATCTTCTAATTAATCAACAATCTATTAATCTTCCGAATATACCATTCACTTTCCCACTTTAGTGCCTTTGCTCAGACTCTTTTCCTGGCCTAGAATTCTCTTCCTTTATTCAAATATCTATTATACAAGGCCAACTTCAAGTTCTATCTCCTCTGAGAAGCTTTCTCCCATTTTCCCAGTCCACAGAGGTTCCCCATTCTCTGAACTCCTGGGAGGACCTGGCCCAGTGGTTCCCAAACTTTTTTGGCTTACTGCCCCCTTTCCAGAAAAAATATTACTTAGCACCCCCTGTCACATACTATCACCACCCCCTTACAGTTATTCACTGCCCCCAAATGCACCTGTGGCAATCACCGCTCTCCTGGATTGCTGCAGCACCCACCAGAGGGCGGTGGCGCCCACTCTGGGAATCACTGACCTGGCCTCTCACCCTCCTCAGTTTTAAAAGGGAAAAATAGTGATTTTCACTTTCCCCTCCTAACCCTATCGCTAGAGTTCTCTCCTTTTCTAGGCATGGACAGAATTCTGGATCCCTACTCTGTATAAACTTGTATATATCTAGTCCTTTCCATGCTGTCTTCCCTATTAGACTGTGAACTCCTTAAGGGTAGAGCTTATTTTATCCCTTTCTTTGTATCCCCAGAGCTTTACTCTTAACAAATGTTTATTGATTGATCAATCAGGCCTGCTTGACCAGTGGGACTATGAGGAGCCATTGAAAGTTTCTTAATTGAATACTATACTATGCTAGATACTGAGGGAGATCCAGATTTTAGATAAAACAGGGTCCCTGTCCTCAAAGAACTTACACTCTAGTAGGGGAACGAGGCTCATAGGAAGCCAACTCTAAGGTATAATTGTATTTGATAGGTCCCATTAAGAAATCTTTTCTTGAAAGTAATAAATGTTGGAGGGGATGTGGCAAAATTAGGACATTAATGCATTGCTGGTGGAGTTGTGAATTGATCCAACCATTCTGGATGGCAATTTGGAACCATGCCCAAAGGGTGCTAAAAGACTGCCTGTCCTTTGATCCAGCCATACCACTGCTGGGTTTCTACCCCAAAGAGATAAGAAGGAAAAAGACTTGTACAAAAATATTTATAGCCAAGCTCTTTGTGGTGTCAAAAAATTGGAATATGAAGGGATGCCCTTCGATTGGGGAATGGCTGAACAAATTGTGGTATCTGTTGGTGATGGAATACTATTGTGCTAAAAGGAATAATGAACTGGAGGAATTCCATATGAACTGGAAAGACCTCCAGGAATTGATGCAGAGCGAAAGAGCAGAACCAGGAGAACATTATACACAGACGGATACACTGGCACAATCGAATGTAATGGACTTCTGTACTAGCAGCAATGCAATGTTCCAGGACAATTTTGAGGGACTTATGAGAAAGAAAACTATCCACATCCAGAGAAAGAACTGTGGGAGCAGAAACACAGAAGAAAAACAACTCTTCGTCACATGGGTCAATGGGATATTATGATTGGGGATGTAGACCCTACGATTACCCTAATGCAAATATTAATAATATGGAAATAGGTCTGGATCAACAACACATGTAAAACCCAGTGGAATTGCTTGTTGGCTATGGGAGGGGGGTGGGAGGAAGAAAAGAACATGAATCATGTAACGATGAGAAAATTCTCTTAATTATTCAATAAAAAAGAAAAAAAGAAATCTTTCCTTGTTATCCTTACCTTTTACTGCAACGTGGACACTCTGGCTGATGGACAGCTGAGGCTGGATGAGAACGCTGCAGAGGTATTCCCCTTCATCCATGCCCTTCTGGACATCCATCAATTTGAGGGTTCCATTCTCAAAGACCACCTGGCGGTGGTTGTCAGGCAGCAGCAAGGTGTCTTTGTACCACTTGATGGAGTAGTAGGGATAGCCAATGACCCTGCAGTTGATAAGTGTGTCCCGACCTGCCACTGCTGTGATGTTCTTCATTGCTCGGATACTTGGGGGTCCTAGAGAGGGGGTGGGGAGAGGAAAACAAGCGACAAAGTTAGCCATGGAGAGCTAGGTAACTCCCCAGAATTCTGTTCTTAGGTCACTTAGCATGTAGGTAGGATAACCTTGGGGCAGGAGTGTTAGGTCTGGTGATAGGAGGGTTAGATAAGAAGATCTTTGTCTTTAAGGCTGTTGAAAGAAGCTGGATATTGGGCACCCCTCTAACCTCCTAAAGAAGCCCTTGAACTTACTTTTGCTCACTCTAGAAGGTTCCATCTCTCTTTTAATAAAACAAGAATGTATTGGCCAGCCTGGAGAACAGAGGGATGCAAAGTGTACCCCTTGTCTTTGGTGATTATTAATTATGAGTTGACCTCTCTGTGGACAATGAGGTTTTTCTGTTTTCATGTAAATGTGAAATACTTTAGATGTTTAAAAGAAAACTATAATGAAGTCTTCCTTAGGCGAGTTGGTGATTATCTTTTTATATACAAACATAAATCGGGAATCTCTGAATCAGGACATTATGAGAAACAGCATGGCAGAGCACTGGACTCTGGGTTCAAATGCCAGATCTGTCCAAAACTAGTTGTGTGGCTTTGGATAAGTCATTCCAATCTAGGTTTCAATTTCCTTTTCTGTAAAATGAAGAGTTTTGATCTGATGATCTCAAAGGTCTCTTCCAGCTCAGACATTCAATGATTCTAAGATTCTATAATGTAAGCTCTGGAGGGATGATGCCTGGGGTAAGGGAAGAAGACAATGTTTAAAAACTGTTTTTAGCAAAATTAAGTATAGGCAGGCATTTGGAGAGAAAAAGAATACAGATTCTGGTGATGTGAAACAAAGAGGCTGGGGTCTCAGGCCTGTAGCAGAGTCCATCACCAGGGCCAAGAGAGCCAAGAAAAAAGGGTTCCTAGGGTCAGAGCTAAGGAAATATTTGGAAAAACAAAAAGGACATGGAGTCCACATAGGACTCCTTCGGCCATCTCCAGGGACTAAATGAGAGGGCTAAAAGGTAGTAGCTTAGCCCAGCATTAGAAGACAGAAACAGAATGGACTAACTAGGAAAAGTCAGGAGATATACATTAATAGAAGGTAATAGGATTTAGAGCTGGAAAGAAACTTCATCTCTCTGAAACTCAGTTTCCTCACCTATAAAAGTAGGATAATGCCACTTGTGGCACTATGTCACAAGGCATTTAATAAACCTTAAACATGATATAAACATGAACTACTGTTGTTTAATTGTAAGTTTTGTAATCATAACGGCATGCATAACTCTAATCCTAAGAACCAAGAACTTAATAAGGTTAAATGATCTTAAGTGGGCGTGATGACAGGAATACCTGGAAGGGATTATTTTGTATCATAAAACTTAAAATGCCCTATAAATGTGAGCTATTATTGTTAATAATAATAAGTACTAAGAATAACTATAATCCCAGGAGTCAAGACCTTGAGACTGAAATGAGAGTGAAGATGGTAGCACCTGGAAAAGATTATTTTGTGCTGAAAACCTAAGCCAGGAGAAATGAATAATTTGGATCTCAATGGGGGATTTATCTCAACTATATATAGTTGGCTTTCTGAACTTCTCTCACAGTAGAGGAAATGCTGGCTGGATAATTGGGCTGATGGCCAAAGTTGGGACCGGGGGTAGAGAAAGCATGTAGCTGCCCAGGGCATAATGTACAGGGAGACAAAATGAAGGATGCTCATGTTTATAAATGTCCATGTTTTTGGTATTTATACATCAATAATTCAATGGCCCAAAGATGTCACTTATTGGGACATTCTTCCCACTGGTTCAGATCATGTGTGCCTTTTTATCCCATGCGATGTCTGTTTGTATTTTCCTTTAGTGTCTCTTCTCAACAAGCTGTAAGCCCTGCTTGAGGCTTTTGGACATTCTTTGGGTACCACGAGGCAGCACTCAGGCCATCCACTTGTTATCCTTCCCTTTCCTATATGATCAGCCCACTTCCTTTCTGGTTGTGCATCTTCTCTGTAGGACTGTAGGGTCATAATTTCAGAGCTGTAAGGGACCTCAGAGTCTTTAATCCAGCCCTCTAATATTAAAGATGAGCAAACTGAGGCCCAAAGAAGTTAAATGGGCTGTCCAAGGTCATATAGGTAAGGAAAGATCAGAGATTGAGATGTGAACCCACAACCTGTGACTCCAGAGCAAGTGCTTATTCCACTGTATCAAGCTGCTTCCTAATAGGCCTTATCTTATGTGTTCATTATCATTAAAATATGTCATGGCCCTCTTGCACAAAATTGATTTTGATGTTAAAGGAAGCATACAGTCATGGAAGATATCCTACCAAGGGTCCAATTAGAAGAGAGAATCCTAGATAGGGAGAACCTTGAGATCAGTGGCATCCAACTCAAATATAATTGATCCCTGTGGGTGTGTATATTTACTTGGAAAACTACAAATTAACATTATCTATGTTGTATTGAATTTTGTATTTATTTTATGAAACATTTCCTAGTGACATTTTAATATGGTTCTAGCCACACAAAGGAGTTTTGCAGGTAGCCTGATGGCCATATATTTGACACTTTTGCTTTAAATATTCTTTTATAAGATAATGTTATACTGATTAAATTAAGTCTTAAAACACTTCAGGGCCTCCTCAATGAGATCTAAAATGACTAAAAATAATCATTGCTCACTTGAATAATCTATGATGACTCAAAATGTTGGCAAAACCATCCACATGAGAGAAGCTAAATGGATGGAAAATGTTTACTATGCAAACTATGGCATATAAGTGGAAGGCTTCTTCTTTGTGTTAGTCCATCACTATATATGCCCAGGCACAGCACCTGGATAATGAACTGGACTCAAAATTGAAGAGGAGAGAAGGCTGGATGGAATTTGGGAAATTGCTATTGGACTTTGAAGAATCTTAAACTCCAATTTTACACAAAAACTCATACATTCTGCTTGCGATGTAGCATGGTTGCAAATGTTAGAGCACTACAGTCTTCTAAGAAACAGATGCATAGGGGTAGGTAGGTGATCCAGTGGATAGAGAGCCAGGCCTGGATACAGGAGGTCCTGGGTTCAAATCTGATCTCAAACACTCTCTGTCTATGTGCCTGGGCAAATCATTTAAATCCCAGTGCCTAGCCCTTACCATTCTTCTGCCTTGGAACCGATAATATTCTAAGACAGAAGGTAAAGAGTTAAAAAAAGAAAGACGAAGGTGACCTGGTGGCAAACGAGAGATTCACACGTTTTTAATTCTGGAAAATTATGATCTCCAGAGATGGATATGTGATATCAAATCTCACGTGTCCAAGTTATGGCTCAAAGACTCTGGTGTGCAGTAACCTAGGGGATAGAATGTTAATCTTTGCTTAGGATTCATAAATTCCTTTTCACAGTGACATGTATATGTGGAGTTATAATGGACTGGCTGGGGAAAGAGGGCACTACCAGAGTAGAAGAGGCAGTAAGAGACCAGGGCTCAAGGGTACCATCTTTGATTGAGAAACTTCTCTCTTTGGGTGATGGCCATGAAAAGTCAACTAGAGGATGACCTGAGGATGACACATACCACTGTACCTCTTTACTCATATTAGTGCCACTTAGTATTCTACAGAAAGATGCATCTCTACCAGAGGAAAGTGGACAATTAAATCTGATCTACTTTCCTTCTCCCCAATGAACAAAACAGAAACATGATAACCACATGGCCACAACCAGTGGCTAAGCATGGCTTAGGGTTGGGTAGGATGGCAGCGTGATGAAGAACAGATTATAGAAATGGATGGAATGCAACCCTCTCACTTAACTCAGGAGAATATGGAGGATCAGAAAGGAGAAGTGACTTATCTAAGGTCATACGACTATCAGCGATCAGAATTGTAATTTCAGCCCATTTCTTTTGACTCCAGAGCCAGTACTTTTCCCCCTACGCTTTGACAAAGGGGCTGCCATCTCCATATCTTTGAGGAGTTATTAAAGACTGAATGAGGAAGATGGTAGAAAAGAAATAAAACCTATGTGGAGCTGCATTGGGTTCTCACTCCTTGTCTGTGACCCTACTTTTTAGACCTAGAGTTGGAGACCCTTTGGATCCCATCTTGGCTCCCAGTCCCACGGTTTATCTTTAATTTCATCTCAACTCTTCCTACTGATAGTCCAGAGTCTAAGCCCTAACTAGGGGGCAGCCGGGCTTGTTTCTTTTCCAACCCTGGTGTCCTGGTCATACCACACTTCCCAAATTGTGGGTTAGGAGGAAAGAGAACAGGTCGGAGGTAACATTATCAGGGTTCTGACTCAACTCTTTGGTCCCCAGTGAAACTGCCTTTCTAGTCCTTGTCGATTCTTCATGCAGGGACGGGGGGAGCTGGATGGTTCATTTATCTGTGCCTTGCCCAAGCCCCAGAGTGACCGGATAGAGGAAGAGAAGAGAGGAAGGATTAAGGAAACAGGAGGCAGTGAGGTGGGGTGGGGGTGAGGACTAAGGGAGGAGAGGATGAGGAATAAACTACATCACTGACACACACAAATAATGGTAGAATAAGGGAGGGGTGTGTGGTCCAAAGAGAGGAGGGAGAAGAAGGTGAGAGAGATGGAGAGAGTGGAGGTAAGGAGAGAGTGAGATCCTCCACCCAAATCAAAAGCAAAATTAACAGTAATAATAATAATAATAACAACAACCACGATGATAATGGTGACCATAAAGATGACAAAGGAAATCAATAGCCTATTCTGATATTTAAATGTAGACAGGCACCTCTTACGTTTATTCGCGCTTGGTATTCAGCACTGCCCACTGAGTTCCGTGCAGCGCATCGGTAGACACCCCCATCTCGGATCTGGGGGGCCGTGACATTCATGTGGCTGATGGTCGTGCCGTCTGACATGGTGTACTGGTTGGTGCGGTGCCCGCCATCCCGCTGGATCGGCTCATCGTCCAGGGCCCAGGTGACGGTGGGAGGTGGGGCGCCTTTAGCTGCACACATCAGTGAGAACTGCTCCCCAGGGTTTACCACCTTCTCGCTGAAGGAGGAGATGATGCGGGGTGTCCCATCTGGGGAGGGGCAGGAGGAAACCAGCCTTGGCATCACCACAAAATACAGAGTGGGTCCCTTGGGCCTTTCCCCCACCCCAGCAGAAAGGAAAGAGGTCACTGGAGACTCAGGTGGATAAATGACTTATGATGTCTGTCATTGCTCTGTGGCCAAAGAACCCCAGCTGGAGAAGCAACACCAACCCACCAAAAGGACCACCAAAGTTCATTTTTATTGTGGTCCTTGTCATGGAAAGAGCCTGGGCCTGAGAGTCAGAAGATCTGGGTTCTAGTCCTAGTTCTGCAACTAACTAGTTTGTGATTTTAGGCAAATCACTTAGTCCCTCTTTGCCTCAGTTTCCTTATCTGTAGAGATAATGATGCTTGTCCTATATACCATGCCAGGTGAATGTGAGGATCAAACAGATGCAAAATGAGGTGTAGTGAAAAGAATGTTTGACTTGGAATCAGAAAACTTGGGCTTGAATCCAGATGCCATCATGAACTAGCTGGATGACCCTGGGCAAGTCACTTTACTTTTCCTAAAATGGGAATGACAGTTGAACTTAACGGATTGTCATGAGGGAAGCACTTTGCAAATTTAAAAGTGCTACATATGAGAAGATGAGAAATTATTCCTCAGCAAAATTAAAAAAAACAAACAACACTGCTATTTAGGAGTAGATTGTTATTTTTCAGTACATTTACATATCAGACATTTTGGGTTCAAATACAGATGATGATCTAAGCCAGGACCAGACTCTCCAGTGTGGGCTCCATCCACCTAAGGCTACTTACTCCTGTTATTTAAATGAGATAATGTATGTAATGCACTTTTTGTGAAATGCTACACAAATGCCCGCTCTGTCTCTAGCATCCCACGAAAACTTCAAGGGAGGTCACTGCCTAACCTTGAGGAGCTAAGGCTCCTGGGAGTTAGTGGGAGGCTGAAGTTCTTCAGCGTTCCCAGAGCAGGACTGGCTCCCTGCAAAGCTGGGAAATGGGCACATCAGGCACCCTCCCACTCCCCTTTCCACAGCCCCCTCCTTCCTCCTGATGCTCCTCCTCACCCCCATCCTGTGTCCTTGCTCTCAGCTAGCTGTCAACATTCTCCCTAAGGCATGAGCTGATAAAAGAGACCAGAGGAGCCTAGGTACATTTCACCAGGGACTCTGGAAAGAAAAAACCTTCAGAACTCCAAGGAAGGAGTCACTAATGGTGGAATTTCTGGCACTGTGATAGGCAGTGGGTGAGGAAGTCTTAGGGTAGGGGCTTTGTCTTGTGTGCGCCTGGGGCATCGCAAGGTAGGGCTGGCCCCAGGGAGCTGGGGAGGTGTGTGTGTGGTGGGGTGGTTCCCTGACTGCTCTCTCAGCCCCTTCCCCTCCACCCTGCTCACCCTCCAGAACAATGATGGCGAAGTCCTGGGCCGTCTGGGCTTTGCGAGTGGCGAAGCACTGGTAAGCCCCGGAGTGGCTTTTCTGGGCGGAGGTGATGAGGAGGGTCTCGTTGCTGAGCCCGCGGATAGAGATGGTCTCATCTGGCACCACCAGCTCGGTGTTGCGGTACCAGCGGATGGTGAGCTCCGGGGGGCCAGTCAGGGCACAGGACAGGATGACGGTGCTGCCGATGCCTGTCTTCAGCTGCTTTGGCGTCAGGGTCACATGGAGGGGGTCTGGGCCGGGGCGGGCCGAGGGAGGGAGGAGGGAGAAAGAGAAGAGAAAAAGGCTTACTGCTGGCGGTGTAGGGGAAACGGCGAGGCCGTGGGCGTCGGGACACCTGGCTTTGAGTTTGAGCTTTGTGACTGCCTGGCTGGGGGATCTTGGACAAGTCACTTACGGGCAAAAGAGTGACTTTGGGTCAGGAGAGATGTGGGTTCAAATTCTTTTTTTGACACATTGTACGATTTTGGAAGCTCACTTAACTTCTCTGTGTTTTGTAAAACGAGGGGGTTATGTTATGCCATCCCTAAGGTTCTCTCAGGCTCTGCTGTTCTGGGAGTCTATGATTTCTCCCAGCAGAGGCTCAGTTCTTTGCAGTTAACTGAGGTGGGGGTGTGTGTGCTGTGAATGTCCATGGAGATGATTCCTTCAGCTTTGACACCATTTGTGCTACTTAAATAGGTCAGGATCATCTCTAACAACGAGGCTGGGCTGAACCAAGAAAGAAAGTCCTTGCCTTGTTGATGCCCTCTTGCGACCTCTTTCTCCTCTTTCCAGCCCTGTGTTGCTATCTATCCGGGACCCTTCACTTTTTTTTTTAAACCCTTACCTTCCATCTTAGAATCCATACTGTGCATTGGTTTTAAGGCAGAAGAGCGTTGAGGACTAGGCAATGGAGGTCAAGTGACTTGCTCAGGGTCACAAGGCTAGGAACTATCTGAGGCCAGATTTGAACCCAGGACCTCCTGTTTCTAGGCTTAGCTTTCAATCCTCTGAGCCGGCTAGCTGTGCCCCTGTTGGTGTGTTTTTATTTTTTTATTGTGCACATGTGTGCTAGGATGCAAGTAAACATCTGTGTCAGTGAGTACATGTGTCTCAGGGACAGGGTTTAGGCTGGCAATAATAATCCTCATTCAGGTATTTTGTTTCTTCCCCTTCCACTGCCCATCTCTCCACCCCTCGCTGGACTCTTGCACTTAGTTGTCAGTGTTAAGGGTTTCATCAATAAATGGAGGTTCCCTTGGCTTCTTCCACTTGGGATGATGCACATACAAACTTTCCACCTGGATGTGTGTGTGTGTGTGTGTGTGTGTGTGTGTGTGTGTGTGTAGCTCTGGAGGGGAGGAATCCTCTCAGCTCCGTTAGCCATTGTGAGGTGGCTTGTCCAGACCTTAATGGAAGGTCTCTGGTGATTCTGTGTCCAGTGATGCTCTGGGGGAGAATGCATTAAACCAAAGCTAAATCTCACTCTCTCCCCCATTTCCCCATCCATCTTTCTGCTGCTTGCATGTCTCTGGCTTATTTATACAGCTCAGGTCCCAATAGGAAACACAAGGCACCTTAATATCGAACTTTCAGCATTTCAGCCAAAGCATTTACATCACTTACTGTCGTCCTCAACATGTGGGGTTGATTTGCTGGGGACTGCTGTCTGCTCTTCCAACCACACTGTAAATCTTAGCAGGGATGGCTCTGCCACAGGAGTCCTATAGATAATATCATTGTCTAGCTCCCTGTACAGCCTGAGGAAGGGGAGGGAGGACAGACCCTGGGTAGATAGCTTGATTCCCAGAGAGGCAGATCACTAGACATCAGGAGGCTAAGTCAAAGAATGGGAACCATCCTTGGGAGGAGAGGGGGCTCGAGAATCTCTGTGCCCATTAGTTATGGCAGGAGGAAAGCAAGGCAAGAAAAGAAGAGTCTTCTGGGACATTCTGCCTCCTAAAATGGCCCTTTCCCTGAATGGGCACCATTCTTCCAGGAGCTCTGTTCCTACCATCTCTTCAATTCTGGACATGCAACTTCCTTTGCTGCCCTTGGGAAGAATGAGGGCAGAGGGGCTCAGGTCTTCTCTGCAATATGCCTTTCACATCCTGGGAAAGTGCAGAGAGAGTACGTTCCCACATAGCCCACTGGACACATGTCCTATTTCAATTTCGTTCTCCCACATCCCCTTCATGCCTCATCTCTCCCTGCCCCCCCCCAATACTGGAAAACTAAGAATAAATAGATTCCCAGACTCAGACAGAAGGAAGAATCTTAGATATCCTCTAGCCCAAGCTCCTACTTTTACAGATGAGTAAACTGAGGTCTAGAGTGGGGAGGCTTTTCCAAGGTTACATAGTTGGTTAACAGCACATTTCTGATTGTCAGTCTAGTTCTTTTCTCACTTTACCAAACTGCCTCTCACTCAATATAAAAGAAACTGAGTCAGTTCCTGGTGGCTTGGTAGGCTAGATAGCAACGAGCAGCTTCATTTATGCCCCAACTGCCCATCTTTCTCCTGGATCATGGTTTCAGGCATGTGCACAAACATGAAGTGATCCATCAATTTCCCTTCCTTTTATTTTAATTTTTTAAAAAATTGAGCCTCCCAATATTGATAAGGCTAGAAGTATAGGTATTCACAGGTCCCATCCCACTATTGACTGGCATGGAAACTTTGAACTGCTGTATTTCTGATCTTGGCTAGTTCTCCCCTCTTTAGGCAACTTGGGGGCACAGCCTTTCCAGAAGTCTCATTATACTGGCTGAACTCAGTGTGGACATCCAATCTGCAGAGCCCCTTGAACTAAAGAATCTGCCAGCCTCAGCATCCCTAGTAGCTGGGATTACAGGTATGTACCACCTCATCTGGCCAACTTCCTTTTTGACTTAGGAAACTGACACCAATGTGCATACTTTCAACACAGCTTTTTGTTTATTCTGATATCCCTCCATTCCTGTGTGTGAGATGCATATGCATCTTTGTTGGAAGCCCTTCTCTTTCAAGTTCCAACTTAGAAGTCACCTCCTTGCCTCTACAACAACCCCTCTCCTTATCCTCCCTCCCTTCCTTCCTCCCTCCCTCCCTTCCTTCATTTCTTCCTTCCCTCCTTCCACTTTTCTTCCTTCCTCCCTCCCTCCTTCCCTCTTTTCCCTTCCTTCTTCCTTCTTCCTTCTTCCTTCTTCCTTCTTCCTTCCTTCCTTCCTTCCTTCCTTCCTTCCTTCCTTCCTTCCTGCACCTCAATTGGGGTAAGTTACTTGCCCAGGGTTATATAGCTAGGAAGAGGCCATAATTGCACCCAGGTCTTCTTGACTCCAGGCCTGGTGTTCTATCTACTGTGCTACCTAGCTGCTTCCAAATGATCTCTTTCTCTTCAAAATTTTTCATAGCAGTTGTTCTGGACCTCTTCTCGACATATATTCTACCTTTCTTTGTATTACAGGATCACAGAGAATTGGATAGTGGTCATTTGGCCCATCTAATGCTTTTCAAACTATGCTAGGGCACAGTTCCTTATAAGGAACCCTGAAATACCCCAAGTTTGTTTTTTAAATGAACCTTATGTTATTTATTAATAGGTATTGACAATAATAATTTTATAGGTTTTACTACAAGGTTTTCCCCAAAGTTTTGTTTCAATTGCAGGGCTCTAAGTCTTTCCCAACTCTAGTCCATCCTTTCCATTCAGTTATCAATGTAATCTTCCTAAAGTTCAGATCTGACCACATCACTCTTCTACTCAATAAACTCCAGGGACTCCCTGTCACTTTCAGGATGAAATGTAAAATCCCCTGTGAGGCATTTGAAACCCTGCATAACTGGCTTCCCTTCCACCTTTCCAGTCCTCACACACCTTATACTCCCATCTACTAAAGTATGATCCGGTGACACTGGCCTTCTTTCTATCCTTTGGTCAATGGCTTTGGACATTTTTACTGACTGTCCTCCATTCCCAGAATGTTCTCTTTCCTCATCTCCCTGTCCTGGCTTCCCTGACTTCCTTCAAGTCCCATCTAAAATCCCACCATCTATAGGAAGCCTTTCCTTATTTTCTTTAACACTAATATCTTCCCTTTATCAATTATCTTTAGCTTCAACTAACCACAGATTTTCTTGCCAATGGTTGTTTTCGTTCATTTTCTTCATTCGACTCTGAGCTGGAGAGCCAGGACTATTGTTTCCCATTCTTCATATCTCTAGCTCTTAGCACAGTGTATGGCACATAGAAGGTGCTTTAATAAATGCTTATGGACTGACTGGGGGAATGTTTGAGACTCACTAATCTAGTCTAATCTTCCAATTTTACAAATGAAGAAACCGAGAGCTAGAAAGATTAAATAACTTGTCTCAGGTCATGTAGATAATAAGTAGATAGTCCAGGATATGATTCCAAAATAATTCTAATTCTAATAACTTCTAATTCCAAATACATTTTTTCCATCAAATGACATTGTAATTTGTTCCCATGTGTTTTCCCCTATTGGATCATAAACTCCTTAAGGACTCAGCCTATGATGGATCTATTTTTGTTTTCCCGGTACCCAGCCTGGTGCCTTACTCATAGAAAATGCTTTATAAGTATTTATGGAGTGAGTAGTGGGTAAATGGATGAATGGATGGATAGATGAATGAATGAATGGATAAGGTACAATCAGTCAATGTACTTTTTTTGCCCCACACTGGGAAATGGCAAGGAGGGCCATGATTAGCCCGTTAGGACTCTACACATAAACTCCTTCCTTCTTAGCTCCCGAGGTTGCTTGCCTCTTTCTTTTATGTGAACGGCCCATTATTCGGCACAGAGGAGAGGATAAGGTGGAGGAGAGAAGGAGACAGACATTATCTCACATTCAAGTGACCTGAATGAGCATTAATATTATTTCCCCTAATGTAAACCCTATCTACTCCCAATAGCATGGAACAATTTTCCTCAACTAAGAAGACTCATTTAGAGGCGGCTGGGCTGCTTGGCATTAGGAAATACATATCAATCAATCAATTTTTGAGCACCTACTATCCTACCTTCCTTTGTATTATAGGATCACAAAGAGTTGGAAGGGACCTCAGTGGTCATTTGGTCCATTTAAAGTTTTTCAAACTATGCTGTAAGGAACCAGATACCATACTAGGTGCTAGAGCTTCAGGAACAAAAATGAAAAGAACTCAGTACATTTTGGTTCTCTTTCCTTGGCTAGAAAAGCACTGATTATTTTAAAGGCCACTAGACAAATGCCCTAACAGTATTGTGGGGAGGTATTATCCTTTCAATATTTTGGGGGGAGAGGTCCAGGATAGAATCCTGAACCCGGGAGCCTCTGTTGCTCAGATGATGGTAACCCATGTGCACTCACCAATGACTGTGAGGGTGCCTGTGGCTTCAGCTGAGCCAAAGGTATTGGTGACCTCGCAGATGTAGGTGCCGCTGTCTTCAGCCCGCAGGTCACTAATGGTCAGTCCTGTGATGCGCTTGGTCCAGCGGCTGTCCGTGGGGAGGGGCCGCCCATCCTTGAGCCACCTGATTGCTGGGGCAGGGTAGCCTGAGGCAGTGCAGGGCAACTCCACTGTCTGGCCCGCTCTCACTTCCCTGGAGTGGAAGCTGTCGAGGATGGTGGGAGTTGACTCAGCTGGGTCTGAAAGGCAAAAGAGGATTGGTAATACTAGCTAGGAGATGAGGGAGTAGAGAAGGCATTGGGGCTTAGACTGAGGCTCAGAGGCCATATAGTTCTGAAGGAAAGATTCAAAACAAGCAATGCTAATAACTTGCTTTTATGCCTTGTCACACCTAGGGAACCCTTGGGAAAACACTTTGGAAAGTACCTATGTTATTTCCACCATGTCAGCGCCCCCTCTGGCATGGCCTTCTCCCCTGACCTAGGCTCGATCTAGAGCCCATAGGCCTTGGGCTAGAAGGCAAGATAATTTCAGAAGAGAGAGCAATTGAAAGTCCAGGACTGAAGAGACAACATACATGAAAATACATTTTTGTCTTTTTTGCAGAGATGGAGGCCTATGGGTGTGGGAAACAGCATACACTATCAGATTTAACTGATATGCTGGCTAGTGTTGATGAACTGCTTTTTATTCCCTCTCTCTTTTTTATTTCTTGGTATGAAGGACAACTCCCTGAATGGAGAAGGGAAAATGGAGGTGATATAAAGAACAAAATATACTAACGAAAATTTTGTAAGGGAAAAGAGACACATAGAGAGGCAAGACGGTGTGTAGTTGAAATGACAATAGACTAAGGAATCAGGAGCTTTGGCTCCTCAGCTTCACCTACTTACTAGCTCTTTGAACCTTATTTCTTTATCTCCAAAATGGAATTAATAGATTTGTGGAGGGGAGCAAAGTTTTGTAAAATGTTTTGTAAAGTTCAATATAGTTTCTTCTTTGTGATCACAACCTTTACAGTTGTTCTCTAGCTTAGTGACCTCCTGGCTCCAAATAAGATGTAGAAGGAATTATTATCACTGTTGTTGTTAGAAACAGAATGAAAGGGCAAGAGAAGGAAAACAAGACAGACAGGGACAGAGGAGGGAGAAAGAGGAAGTGAGAGGAAAGGAAGTGGGAATGAGGGCTAGAAAGGAACAAGAGATAAGGACCAGGGGAGAAAACATAAGGATGCAGGGGAAGACCCTCCTGCTTAAATTATATCACTGGGTTTGACCCTGAAAGTTCATTCTTTCCCAATTACATTCAACTTAGACTTGGCCCTTGTTTCCAGGGTCCCTAACTTGAAACTACTTTTCTGTCCTCCTCTATCATTCTCAGATTCTTGATCTGGTGGTCCACAGAGGTGGCTCTCTCATTATCCATCTCCTCTTGAAGCAGTTGCTACTCAAAAAGGATCTCTTGTTTGCTGGGCCTGTGAATGATGAGGATCATAGGCACCGTCTTTTATGGTGGGTTGCTAAATGAGAGGGGAAAAGAAAGAGTTCCTTCTTTCTGGGGATCCAGGAGTTGAGTGCATGGGTGTTGGATGGGGTGGGTTTTGTGCTCGAGGATCAAGCTTTAGGGAGTTTGAGTTTTAAACATATGAAAAATTAGTCAATTAAAAATAATATACAACCAAGTACTAAGTATACAGTATATATAGATGAGTACCATTAGATCTCCCTAGGCTTCAGTTGCCTCTTTTGTAAGAGGACCTTTTTAAAATTAATTTTTCTTACTAAGATCCTTTCTAGTCCTAAAGATCACAATAATAGGTATTTTGCACCAATGAAGCTCCAGCAAGTTACTGGGCACATAGAAATTTGAATAATGGTGGGAGTAAATGGAATGTTGATGTCCAGTTTGGACATCTTGTTGTGGTTGTTCAGTAACATTTGACTGTGACCCCATTTGGAGTTTTCTTGGCAGAGATATTGGTGTGGTTTGCCATTTCCTTCTCCAGCTCATTTTTATAGTTGAGAAACTGAGGCAAACAAGATTAAGTGACTTGCCTAGAGTTACGCAGCTGGCAAATGTCGGCGGCCAGAATTTGATTTCAGAAGATGAGTCTTTCTGATTCCAGACCCACTGTACCTACTGCTCTATCCACTGCACCACCTAGCTGCCCCCAGTTTGAGATCCCCAGATGGGGGCACTGTTCATTGAATATCCTAGTGTGATTATAGCCTTAGCAAAGTTTGATTTGGTTTTGGAAAGTTTTGAAAATATTACTCTTCTTTGATTTTTTTAACTCCCTCTTCCCCATGTTAAGAGCTAAAGTTTATATAGCACTTTCACTTTTACAAAATGCTCTACAAATATCTCGTTTACAATACAATATAGTGGAAAGACTTATGGATTTGGTTGCAGAAGACTAGAATTTCAATCCTAGTCCTATTGCTTACTACTTACATGATACTGGGCAAATCTCAAGTTATCCGAGTCTTCATTTCTTCATTTGTAAAATGACGGGGGTTGGTTTCCTCCTAGTTCTAAAATCTATGATCTTATGAATTCATACAGTGTCTTAGTGATAGTTTCATCCTCCAACAGATGGAAGAACCAACAAGGAAATTCTATTCGAGATATCATTCTCACTCCTAAGGAAGAACTGGTTGTTGGGATGGAAAAATGATGGAAATCTTGGGAAGAGATTGATGGAAACTTTGGAAAGAGAGGGAAGGGAAACTGATTCCCCCCCCTTCAAATTTGTAATAGAGAAGGTAATAAAAGCCTTATGTAATCTGACATGCACTCTAGATTTTGGAAAACAGATTTAGAAGGGCTCAGAGAAAAGACAGGATCCCATGGGCTAAAATACTACAAGGGAAGTCAGCCTGGGAGGGAAGGGAGAGATTCCTGAATGAAATTCTGAAGGCACAAAGGGAAATCATTTTAATAAAGAAGAAAAAATGGGATTTATATGAAGAGACTAATGTGGATGCCAACAAGTTTAGATTTTTTAAAAGAAAGGTATAGAAGATGTAAGGAAGACCATGTAGAAAAAGTTGAATGAACCTGGCACCAATCTGTGAAAAGTGTCAGGAACACTAAAGCTCAGAATGAACTAAGGCTGTCCAGGAAAGTTAAGGACTACAACAAAGGGGCCATTTATTTATCCTTAAGGAGGATAAAAGAAGGAAAGGATCTTTTAGCTGACCACAGAGGGAAGGCAGAGCTGCTCAAGTTTTATTCTGCGATTCGTTTTCCTTGCCAAGGAGAAAGACCTTTGCATTAGAAATGGTTGAACAAAAATAACTAACAGGGATAGCTAGGTAGCCCAATGGATAGAGAACCAGGCCTAGAGTTCCAGGGTTCAAATCTGACCTCAGACACTCCTTAGTTGTGTGAGAATATGTAAGTTGTTTAAATCTAATTGCCTAACCCAGTGATGGGAAAACTTTTCTTTTTAAACCCTTAACTTCTGTGTATTGGCTCATAGGTGGAAGAGTGGTAAGGGTGGGCAATGGGGTCAAGTGACTTGCTCAGGGTCACACAGCTGGGAAGCATCTGAGGCGGGATTTGAACCTAGGACCTCCCGTCTCTAGGCCTGGCTCTCAATCCACTGAGCTACCCAACTGCCCCTGATGGGCAAACTTTTTAAAAAGGGGACCCTTAAAGGAAAGGAAATGCTCATCTGTCAGTCTGTTTCTAAGGCAACTCTTTCCCAGTGTCATTGTTTTATATCCTACTCATTGTATTCATCTGATTAGGAATAATGTTTCTGGGCTGGATAGAACATTTCAGGGGGCTGCATCTGGGCAGTAGGCCGTAGTTTGCCCATCACTGGCCTAACCCTTACCACTTTTCTGCCTTGGAGCTAATACTGAGTATCAGTTCTAAGGCAGAAAGTAAAGGTTTAAAAAATAGTAATGGGAAGTTGATACCCCACAATAAATAAAGAGATAGTAAAGGAGCACCCAGGTGTCCTTAGTGGATTCAAGTTTACCCAGCCCAAATGAACCATATCCCTCTGGCTGGTTGGTTGGCTGGTTTTTGTCCTTTGTACTTGAGGGGGACCAAAATGGTATCGCTATGTCAGGTTCAATATACAGTCTGTCTGACTGGCTGATTAGAACAGGATTTGGAAGGCTCTACCACTGGCCAGGCATAGAGAGCCTGTATGAACATTTGCCTTGGAGATGTCTCTCAACGTGTGGATCTCACATTTCTTTTGAATGATATGGGTGATGTCTTTTGACTCATGCATAAATTGGATTTAAATTAGCCAGAGTTGCATGAAGTTTCTGGTCTTTCTCTTCTAGAGTCATTGGAATCTAGAGGGAAGATGAAAGTCAAAATTCCTGGTGATGGCTCACGATGCGACGGATGACCTCGGTGTCTTCAATACCTAAACAAGCTCTAAGCACTCCATAGCGCCTGCTCCTGCTGCTTTCATGGCCCATTGGAACAAATTGTTCTCCTATGACTATTTTACTTTTATTTTAAGCAATTCTAATTACAATGTCTCTGTCTGATGCAAAAAAACAACAAGAAATCTATAAAACTCTAAACCACATAATGAAAAAGAAAGAACTTAAATAGTAAGCCAAATGTGAAGTCTATGTATATAAGTAAAGACTCTCAGGTAAACCCACTAGTAAACATATATAGAAACCGTCACTCGTCCAGTTGAGAACGAAAGTCAATAATATTGTCAATTACATGTAAAAAATTGGTGTGTTTAAAACTATTGCATGGACCTAAGGAAAAACAAATAAAATTGAGACATGCCTAAAGCTGAGCAATTGAACCAAGTTCACTTAAAACCTCCTCCCTCAAGATGCCGAGCTAAATACTTTGCTTCATCCTCGGAAACTTGTGATTAGGTGTTACCATTAGACCCGAAATCCGAAAAACACTTTTGGTGTTTTGACTGAAAAAGTAATGAGATTGTGCGAGTACTAAGGATGGTGTGAGCGAAGGCATCATTACTGCAAGAAGTGTTTGCCTTCTCAAGGTGACTACTCTACAGGACAGATCATAGATCCATTTAGTCTCCCCCCTGGTTTTTAACAGGTCATCTGACTATTTTATTGGACAAATATTCACATGCTTGGGCTAACTTGGCATAACTTGGGCTTCCCCTAACTCACTGATGGGTTTGAAGCCCCTTATTTACCATCAAGCTGGTTCAGCCCATCTGCAGAGGCAGTTTTACTGGGCTGTGGCCACTGCACAAGCTATAGCTTCTTGGAGAAGAGATGAGAGGTGAGCGGCAGGTAGATAACTGGAGGTGGAAGTGTATGGGGTATACAGGGAACCCTCTGATTCTAAAAAGTGGACTTGTATGAACTGATACTACAACACTGGGAAAGGGAAAATGCTGACAATATTTTTTAAAAGGGAAGAGAACAATGTTTGCAAATTATAGGTCTCTGAGTTTGATTTCAATTCCTGAGAAAATTTTAGAAAGGAGCATTATACAGATGGTGGGTAAACACGTAGAAAGAGAACCAGTAGTTATGAAGAGCCAGTGCAGATTCATCAAGAAAGGTCACGTCAGACTAACCTCATTTCCTTTTCTGATAGGAGTATAATTTTAGTCGATGAGGGGAATTCTGTAGTATATTATGCCTGGATTTTAGCAAGGTTTTTTGATAAAGTATTTCATACCATTCTTATGGAGAAGGTGGGGAGATGTGAACTAGATGCTTATGCAATTAGATGTATTCAAAACTGGTTGGATGGACAACTCAAAGAGTAGTTGTAATGGCTCAATGCCAGCCTGGCAGAAGGTCTCCAGTGGAGTGCCTCAGAGATCTGTGCTTGGTCTCTCTGATGTATGATATGTTTTTAATGACTTGGAGAAAGGCATAGCTAGAGAGCATAACAGATTTGTAAGTGACAAAGCTAGGAGGGATAGTTAACATATTGGCTGATAGTCAGTAACAAAAAAGATCTTGACAGACTGGAGCATTGAGCTGAATCTACTAAAATGAAATTCAATAGGGATAAATGTCAAGTCTTGCATTTGGGTATAAACAATCACTTTCAGTAGTACAAGATGCGGGAGAGGTTGGGATTTTTAATAGACTACAAGCGCAATATGAGTCAACAATATCATGTGGCACTCAAAAAAGGTAAGGTATTCTTGGGTTGGCCTGCTACATGCCACAGTAGATAGAGAGCCTGGTATGGAGTCAGGAAGATCTATTTTCCTGAGTTCAAATCTGGCATTAGACACTTACTAGCTGTGTAACCCTGAGCAAGCCACTTACCTGCTTGCCTCATCTACAAAATGAACTGGAGAAGGAAATGATGGCAAACCATGCCAGTGTCTTTGCCAAGAAAATGTCAAATGAGGTCAAGAAGGGTTGGATGTGACTGAAACAATTGAACAATATATTTGGGTTGCATAAAGAAGGCCTAATTTCTGGAAATAAAGAGGGGAGATAGTCCCATTGTACTCATTCATAGTATTATTTTTCATTCTGAGCTAGTGATGGTGAAGGGTCTTGAGTCCTTGTAATTAGGATCAGTTGAAGGAATGTTTAGTCTGGAGAAGAAAGGCCTCAGGAGGTCAATGGTGGTTGTGTATAAGTATTTGAAAGGTGATCCTGTGGAGGAAGGATTAGATTTTTTTTTTCTGTATGGGCCCAGAGGGCAGAACTAGGGATAATAGGTAGAAACTATAAAAAGACAAATTTAAGTTCAATGTTAGAAAAAAACTTTCTAGTGGGTGACCAGTTGTTCAGGATGTTGTAGAAGAGATTTGTGACTCAGGAAAAGGGGTTGGACTCACTGGACTTTAAAGGTACTTTTCATCTCTAATATTCTTGATGAAATGTGGTATGGCATGATTTAAAGTACAATGGAATTGGAGTTAAGGTTCTCTGGGTTTCAACTCTTACCTCAGGCACTTATTTGCTCTATGATAAGAATTATCCAAGTGGATAATGGGCTGCCTCAAGAGATAATTACCCTCCAGGTTGCATTAGAGTTTTTGGCTGCTACCTAAAGCCTGGGTTCCCTCTTCTTGGTGGTCTTCAAGAAGACCTCTTATTGAATATACTATAGTGGAGAGCACTTTTGTGAATAGGTTGGACTAGATGACCACTGAAGTCCATTCCAACTTCCATATTCTTTGAGGTGTAGGATGTGCCCAAGGATACATGGTTAATAAGTAGTGGCCCCCTCCCTGGACTCTAGTCCAGGTCTTCTTTCTCCCAGTTTAAAGGTCTTTTCATCATAGATGACTTCCACCTATCAACAACCATACATGTGGGCCACAACCTCCTACTTCTTTGGTGCTGGGCACACCAACAGTAGTGATCTTCCCACCCCACTTCCAAACAATGCCATACGTTAGTGCCTTTGTTCTTTCTCCCTTCCCAGCACCATGCATTCCCATTGCTGCAAATCTATAGACAAAGGCTCGGTGACTACTTGTTCAGGATGATTTTACAGGGGGGCTCTGACTTAGGAAAAGGGTTAGACTTGAGGGACTTTGAAGTCCCTTCTACCTCTAATATTTTAAATGATGAAAGGCAGTGTATCATAGTATATAGAATAATACAATGGAATCAGAAAGCTCTTGGTTCAAATCCCACCCCAGACACTTACTGGCTATGTGACCCTAGGAAAGATACTTTACCTTACTGTTCTTGATGTGGTATCTTCATTTGTAAATAAGGGGGTTGAACTGGATGCCAGTCCAGCTCTGTATCTATGATCCTATGAATCCCATTTTACAGAGGAAGAAAGTGAAGGTCAGAGAGCCATAGGATTTACCCAAGGCCACCTAATTAGTAAGTGATGGATCTGAGACTATACCCTAGATGTTCTAGTTCCAAGCCCAAGGCTCTTGCTACTATGTCTAGTATCATTTACTCTCATCTATTATATATGTAGTCTACTTCTTTGCTTTAAAATTAGTGAGATAGAATCAGGAACATAGACGGTAAGAAATCCTCTCATGTTATCAAAATAGGGAACATTGGCATGGCTTTCAAAGAGTTGCAAAGTAATTTACCTGCATTATTTCATGTGAACTTCACCTTTTTTAAGGTAGGTTCTACAGATATTATTATTATTGCCATTTTACAGATCAGGGAACTGAGGTTTAGATGGATTAAATGACTTGACAATGGCTAAACTGTTAGTGTCAGAGGCAGTATTTTAACTCATGTATCAGCTGACTCCAAGCCCAGTATGCTAGCCACTGGCATAACATGTTGTTTGTCCACTCCTAAATCAAAAGAAAAGATTTAGGGGAATATTTGGGCAGCTGCTTTCTTCCTCCATCCGTGTAGATAACAGAGAACTAACTACATTAATTTGCCCTTATTTATACAATTTTTTGCAGGTGCCTTATATTTGGCTCTGAGGGCTATAAATGACACCTCACTTGAACCCGGAGTACATCAATGTTCTCATCTGTAAAAAGGAGATAAGCATACCTAAGTTGCCCAGCTTGTAAGGTTGTGAAGAATTCACTCTGTAAGTCAAAAAATGGCTACGTAAGTGTGACCTATTCTTGAATATGGGTCTTAACTCCATCAGAAATGCGAACTTCTCCAGGCCAGAGATCAGATCTCTTCTTTCCTTGGGGTCCCTTCCTTCTCAATTTAGAGAAGGTGCTCCATCAAGGGGGTTGGGTAGCAGGTGCATTGGTTTTTCTTTAGAAGAGATGAAATCATCCACTGTAGAACTTGAGAATGTTAGTGCTAGAATAGATCTTGAAAATCATCAAACTGAACTCTTTTAATTTATATGTGAGTAAACTGAGTCTCGGAGAGAAGTAGCCTATACAATTTCAGGCAGTTGGTTATCAGCAGACTCCTTCCTATTATCCTAAATTTTGCTGCAAATGCTCTTTCCATTATTCTGCTTCCTTCCCAAAAGAGGGAGCTAGAGAGTAAGATGAACACATTTTCACTGCTGGTTGACCATAGATTGTGACTCATCCAGGGTAAGTAGGTGAATAGCTATTTCCTAGACTGATGGTTAAGGGAAGGCATTATGACCCTGGTGGCTCCTTCAGATCCATTCCGTGGGATAGCCTTGAAGCTAGGATCATTGTTTTATGAAGTCCTTTGGGTACTTGAGTAATTGAATCTTCACGGACAGCATCCAAGATGGAGCCACCTTTTATTAAATTCTGGCCAACAATGAACAATTGTATAGCAACCTCTGCTATCTACTGGTACATCTCATTCATCTTCAGAGGAAAGGGATAATAAAGTTTGGCATTGAAAAGGACCTTTGAGATCATAAGAGCATATTTTTAGAGTTGGCAGGGGCCATATATAAAATGTGTCTAAACACACATATATCTTTATCTATCTATCTATCTATCTATCTATCTATCTATCTATCTATCTATCTATCTATCTATCTATCTATCTATCTAAAGGGAAAGACAGGGAAGGGAAGAACACAGAAGGGAATGGAAGGGGAGGAAAGGGAAGGGAGGAGATGGACAGAGAAAAGAAGGGCAGGGAAGAGAAGAACAGGGAAGGGGAGGACAGAAAAGGGAAGGACAGGGAAGAGAAGGGAAGATACACACACGTATAGACACATACACTCACATAACATGGGTTATTACAAAGAACATTTAGTTTAACACTCTCAAGATCATCTAGAGCAACCTCCTTATTTGACATATGTGGAAGCTGAAGACAAGGAGTGAAGTGATGTTTTCACAGTCCTACAAGTATCAGAACTCCGACATGAGCCCAAGTCTTTGAAGTTCAAATCCAGTGCCTTTTCTGTTGTCCCATGCTTCTTCTGAGGGAAGTAACACAAATTTTCTCCGTTTTATGGAGTGTCTCAGACAGGGGAGATGATCGGAGCTACGAGTAGGAATTCTGGCACTTGGGGCAAATTTAGTTCAGCTGGGGGAAGGTGGAAGAAGAATTAGTTCATTCAGTTGGATATTGTTTTCCCTGGCAGAAAGGGGAAAGCCTGCATTCATGGGTGGCAGCAAAGGTAGATTTCGGGAAATGGGTATCTTGGTGGCAGTATCCTCAAAGTATGGCAAACCAGGACTGACAGAGGTGGATGGGACTAAGGGTTGCCATGGGTAGATGAAGAATATTCTCAAGGGTGTTTGCTATCTTTGGTGTCCTAGAACAACATCTCGATTGCACCACTCAGGTTATGTTCTACAAAGAAAGCCTGATGTCCCTTTTCTCTCCCCTTTTCCCACTTGGGGTTAGGTGAGCCCGCAATTCTCCCATCTTTATAGACTTTCTTCTCTAGATCCTCCCCTTTAGCCTCCATGGCCTCTTTCCTCACTGACCACAGGAGTTGGCAGGATACTGTATCCTGGAAGAATTACTTGGTGCCACACTTACATGTAATAAAACATACAAATTCTGTGGTATACTGAAAAATTTGCAAGCAGAGGGGCTGTTAAGATGGCTGAGGAAGGGTTGGAAAGTGGGGTGCAGGGGGGAGGGGATTAATTTCTGAGTCTCAGGCGTGAAATTAAATTCCAAACCTCTTTCACTACTTCAGGGCAGAAGTAAAATGCTTCAGTGTGTACATGGTGACAGCCAGAGGGGATGGGGCATTGCCAGTTCCAGTGCTTGGGCGGGGAGACAGATGGTTCTGCCTCCAAGAAAGGGTTGGGGACATTCTGAGAGGGGCACATGCATTATTGTGTAGGGGACGGGTGATGGGTAGAGCCTGGAGGTTTAGGACAAAGAAAATCCTCATGATGGCTGATGTGAAAGGTTGACACTTCCCTGAGCTGGTGGAAACCAGAGCTCAGAGTACTGGCGTATCCATGATTTCACACACACAAATAACTTGATAAGGTCATTTCCTTGGGGCTGCGATTTGGTGGAATGTGCAAGAGAAGAAAGGGAGGGGCCTGGTGGTATCAGAGAAGGTAGTGACCAGAAGGCCTTTTCTGGAGGCTGCCCCCTGGGTGACTGACCACATGGGAAGCCAGGCTCAGATGCTCAACATAGAGGCAGCTTAGAATGGTGGAAAGAGTTTTAGAGCTGAAGTCAAGAGACTTGAGTTTGAATTCTATTTCTAATACATATTAACTATATGACCACAAACATGTAAATTCTCTTGGCTTGAGTTTCATCATCTATAAAGTATTTATAATAATACTGTAGGAAAAAAGAGGATAAGAGTTCAAATTCTTGCTCTGCTTCTTGCTACTTTTAGCAAATCACTTGGGCAAGCACTCTCTGCCTCATTGTCCTTATTTCCTTATATTTCCTTCTGTAAGTTATGGGACTTGCATGAGATGAGATCTTTAAGCCCTAAAGTTATGACTGTATATTCACTCTCTATCTTAGAGAGCTGTTGTAGGGAGAATCCTTGATAAAACAATATAGAAATCTGGGGTGCAGCTAGATGGCTAGTGGATAGAGAGCCAGGCCTAGAGATGGAAGGTCCTAGGTTCAAATCTAACCTCAGACACTCCCTAGTTGTGTGCCCCTGAGCAAGTCACTTAATCCCCATTGCCTAGCCCTTATAATACTTCTGCCTGGGATTTGATACTTAGTATTGATTCCAAAACAGAAAGTAAGAGTTAATAATAATAACCCAGATTATTGCTTAGAGTCACATAGTTAGGAAGGGTTTGAGGCAAGAAGTGAACCTAGAATCTCCTCTTTCCAGGCCCAGCTCTTTATCCACTGAGCCACTTATCTGCCCCTTCAAATGCACTTATCGTATAACATTGCCCATTATTATAGCAGCCATATAACATTGCTCCTTATAGCAAACCTTAAAATGTGATGGTGCTATATTGCCCAACTAGAATTTAGGACAGACTTTACATCAACTCTAAAATTTGTACCTTACCTAACACAGAGCTTTCTGCATGTACTAAATGCTTAATAAATGTCTGCTGCGTTGTATTATACTTTTCTCTTCTCTCTTTTCTTTTCTTTTCTTTTCTTTTCTTTTCTTTTCTTTTCTTTTCTTTTCTTTTCTTTTCTTTTCTTTTCT
>NC_058132.1:201753236-201776029 GCF_016433145.1 Gracilinanus agilis
CTCTTCTCTTCTCTTCTCTTCTCTTCTCTTCTCTTCTCTTCTCTTCTCTTCTCTTCTCTTCTCTTCTTTTCTTTTCCTTCTCATTCCCCAGTTATTAACAAAATTCTTTTTGAAAACAAACAAATAAACAAAGAACAAACCACCACCATCACCACTAGAATAAAAAATAAAAAAATCCAGACTCTTTCTCAGGTTAACAAAGAAGAAGGGGGGCTTGCATAAATGATCCACAGAGATCTGAGAGAAACAGACAACTCTGAAGGTCAAAGAAGGATTAGTAGTAGTAGGAGAGGGAGAGTGATAATGGCTGAACCAGCTTGGGGTGCAGAGCCCTATACTTACAAAGAAGTAGAGAAAGCTTTCAACAGGAGAGAGAGGAAAGAGCTTTGCCTCAGGATGCTGGAGAACAAAGGTTCTAATCCTGGCTTGGCCATTTGTTACCTGTATAATACTGGGCAAGTCGTTTAACCTCCCTGAGATTCAGTTTTCCTAGGTGTAAGATGAAGGGGTTAGACTAGATGGCCTCTAGGGTTCCTTTTAACTATAAATCTTCTAGGTTTGCAGTGCTAACCTTTTTCTTGCCAGGCTTGCTTTCTTTTTATAAAAGTTTAATTTATATTTTCAATTAATTAGTATTCATTTTTTCTTCCTTTCAACCTCCAATTGAAAAGGTAAGAAAAACCAGTGTAATGAATATGCATATTTAATAAAAATTCTTGCATTGACCTCATTCTAAAATGCACATCTCATTCTGCTTATGCAAGATGCATTATGCATTTTTGTATCCATCACCTGTCTGTCAGAGGAATAACCTGCTTCATCACTGGTCCTATGTAATAAAGCTCGATCACTGCATTAATTGAGCAGAGTCCTTAAGTCTTTTGAGGTTGTTTACAATGTTGTCTAGCCTTTGCCACATTTTTTTTATATAAATTGTTCTGGTTCTGCTCACTTTATTCTGTATCAGTTCATAAAAGTCTTCCCAGGTGCCTGTGAAACTACTCTTTTCATAATTTCTTAAGATGTAATAATATTCTATTACATTTATATATTGTACTTGGTTTAGCTATTCCAAAACTCATGGGTGTTCCCTTAGTTTCCAGTCTTTTGCCACTGCAAAAAGAACTGTTTTAAATCTGAAGTTCCTTTTTATAAATTATTTTTTTCAAGATCTCTCTCTCCTACTCTTCCCTCTCCCCATCCCACTAAGAAAGCAAAAAAAAAAATCCCAAAACAAACAAAAAGCAAAAAATCCCTTCTTATAAATATATATGTGTATATATGTATGTATATATAGTCAAGCAAAATACATTGTTGCATCAGCCAAATCCATTAAAAAAAGTCTCAATCTGCCCTCTATCAAGTTCCTATCAGGATATAGGCAATCTATTTCATCATGAATCCTTTGGAATCATGGTTGGTTATTGCATTGATTAGAGGTCCTAAGACTTTTAAAGCTGATTGTCTTTATAATATTGTTAGTGTATGAAAATTGTTTTCCTGGCCTTCTACCTCCAGAGAAAGAATTATTGGAGTCAGATGGATGCAGATCAAAGAATACTATTTTTTTGTATGAGTGGGCTCTTATAACAATGACTAAAATGGAAGTGTTTTGCATGATAATAAAAATTAAATTAAATAAAAAAAAAGAAAATTGTTTCCTTGGTTCTTTTCAGTTCACTTTGCCATCAGTTCATACAAATCTTTCCGGTTCTCTCTGAAATTATTCCCTTGGTCATTTCTTATAGGACAATAGCATTCCATCACATTAACATACCATAAATTGTTCAGCTATTCCTCAATTGATGGGTACCCCTCCCCAGTTTCCAATTCTTTACTACCACAAAAAGAGCTGTAATAAATATTTTTGTACATATATGTTTCTTTCTTCTTTCTTTTATCTTTTTTTTTTTTTGATGTATAGACCAAGTAGTGCTATTACTAGGTCAAAGGGTGTGCACAGTTGAATAGCTTTTGAGGCATAGTTCCAAATTGCTTTTCAAAATGACCTGGACTAATTCTCAGCTCAACCAACACTGCATTAATAATGTACCTGTTTTTCACATAGCCTTCCAACATTTATCATTTTCCTTTTTTCTTTTTGCCAAAATTTCCAATTTGATGGGGGTGAGGTAGAATCTTTGAGTTGCTTTAATGTCTATTTTTCTAATTATTAGTGATTTGGAACCTTTCCCCCCATCTGGCTATAGATAGCTTGAATTTCTTCCCTTAAAAACTATCTTTATATTCTTTAATCAGTTATCAAAATTGATGGAATTGCACTTATTCTTACAAATTTGGATCCATTTCCCAAGTATCTTAGAATTATCAGAAAAAACTTGTTGCAAAGATTTTCCCCATTTGCCTGTTTCTATTCTAATTTTAGCTATGTTGCATTTAGCTGTATTCTGTTTGCATAAAACCTGTTTAATGCTACATAATCGAAATTTTCCATTTTACCTTCTGTGACCCTCTAGATTTGACAGATACTTTTTTTCTTGCTTCTCTTGAGGTTCCTTCTTTATAACTGCTCATGAAGCTGGATTTCTAGAGGCTCTGAGGGCTCAGGCCACTGCTACTTCTCCAATGTGACTTACCCAGGGTCACACAGCTAGGAAGTATCTGAGGTCAGATTTGAACCTAGGACCTCCCATCTCTAGGCCTCGCTCTCAATCCACTGAGCCACCTTGCTGCCTCCCTTAAAGAACTATATTCATTATTTATATATTTATGATTTATAATTATATTGTTTATATTTATTATTGTTAATAATTTTTACTAATGGTCCCCTAGCTCCATCCCACACAGATATGATAGTAGAGGGGAAAAGATGTTCCCTGGGACAAAGCCCCTAGGTTGATCTCTTCCTACCCCAATGTGTAGAAAGGCCAGGTTGTCTCAAGGCACATTCCCACCAAAGAGTTTATTCTAGTGATACCTGACTCAGTGGAACTTAGAAGGCTTACTTTTATGTTAAGTGAGTGGCATGCAGATATGATGCAAAATACCATTAAGCACCGTTTACAGTTTTGTAGTGAATCTCTCAGGTACCCTGAATTCCATCTTAGAATCAATACTGTATATTGGTTCCAAAACAGAAGAGTGGTAGGGGCTAGGCAGTAGGGGTTAAGTGACTTGTCTAGGGTCACACAACTCAGGGACATTTAACAATAGGATCACCACCAAGGAAGACAACCACAGTAAGCAGAACTTGTCGCAGTACTTCAAGTTGGAAGGGACCTCAGAGGTCCGACCCATTTTGAATGGGAATTCTTTCTCTATTAATCTCAACAAATAGTCATTCAACTTCTGTTTGAAGAATTTTAGGGAAGAGGACCTCACTACCTTTTGGGATAGCCCATTCCATTACTGAAAAATTCTAATTGTTAGGGAAGATTCCTTTATATGATGCCTAAAGCTGCCTCTCTGCCATTTCCTCCCATTGCTCTCCTTGGGGCTAAGCAGAGCAAATCCAATCTCTCTTCCACTTGACAATTTATCAGATACTTGATGACAGTTCTCACATGTTCCTCCCTCCTCTGAAATATTCTCTTCTCCACTTCCTTCTAGTTCTTCCCTCAAAGCTCTCCCAGTTTTGAGATCCCTCCTCTGGACACACTCTCTCTCGCTGCCCGGATGTGGTCTACTGAGGGCTCAGTGATTCCATCCCTCCTGCAAGCGAGCGTGTTAGCTTCTCTCCTCTCTCCATCAAGCTGCAATTCCCTCGGTGCTGCCCGTGCCCTTTTGGCATCAGCAGCACTTTGCTTCCGGGCCCTTGCCGCTGCTTCACCCGTTGTGTGCCTGAATGGATTCTGCAGATTAGGAAAGAGCTCGAGAAGTCATGCTCCTGACGACTGCAACTGGGATTCAAATGGAGGGTCCCGCACTTATATAGCTGGCATTTATAGAGTGCTTAGAAGCTGGCAAAGTACTTCATATGTGTTATCCCATTTGAACTCCAAAGCAACTCTGAGACAGATACTATTCTCAACCCCATTTTATAGCTATGGAAACTGAGGCTGAGGAAGGAAAGAAGGAAGGAATGAAATCAGCATTTATTAAATGCTGTCCATCAGGCAGCAGAGCAGCTAGGTGGTACGATGGATAGAGCACTGGGCTTGGGATCAGGATGACTCATCTTGAGTTCAAATCCTGCTTCAGACACTTATTAGCTACATGCCCCCATGCAAGTCCCTTAACCCAGACCCATACTAACTGTGTGACCTGGGGCAAATCGCTTAGTTTCTGTTTGCCTTTTTTTCCTCCCAGTCTTGTTTGCCATTTTTATTTATCTAAATAAAGATAAATAAATAAATAAAACAGCCCTGAGAAGTGTTGGAGGGATGAACACTTATATCAGTGTAGAGGAGGGATAGTGTAAGCTTGCATGTGACATGGAGGACCAGAAATTTATAAACTCACCAAAGTGACCTGGACTTAAGAGGTGGCACTTGTTTTCCTGACAAGGAGGAAAGACCCTGCCTTAAAGGATGGCAAGCAGAGCTCTTTGTGACAGGGCAGGAAGGAACCAAGTGGTCACTATAATACCTCTATTTTTTCATCTGTAAAATGAGCTGGAGAAGGAAATAGCAAACCTTTCCAGTATCTTTGCCAAGAAAACTCAAATGAGATCATGAAGAATCAGACGCAACTCAATGACAACAATAATATGACAAAAATGTTGTGCTAAGAACTTTATGAATGTTATCTCATTTGATCTTCTCAACAACCCTGAGGATGAGGCATGTTCGTTATCTTCATTTGACACTTTAGGGAGTGGGGCAGAAGTGACTAGACTAAGGTCACACTGTTAATGATGTGTCCGAGGCAGGATCCAAATCCACTTCACCTAACTCCAAATTCCAAGTTTGTGCTACACTGTACACTGTACTCTATCTTTCAGGGTATGAGCTGGCAGAGTTTTTCATCCCTTGGTTTAGCTTTGAAGAAGGTAGTGTCATTTCAGTTCCATGATGAGACATCCCAGTAGGACTCAGATGGAGGTTTTTATTGTATCTTGTATATCTATACTTATATGTCCATCAATCTCTCTCTGTCTCTGTTTCTCTCTCTGTCCTTAAAGGGTTCTCCTTTTAGGGATACAGAGTGTATCAGGACTAGATTATATCTCACAAATCACCTACAAATGTTGCTTGGTGAGTATCTAAGATTCATGCCTATGTGCCATTTTCCCAAAACTGTAGATGCCTTCAGGATTGAACCTCTGTTTTCTAATTCTTCCACTCCCCATTCAGAGCCCTTTGTATATGTGGTGGGTACACAGTGCTGACAATGATTCCTGGATTTTGCACTGGAAATTCTCCTTTTTAAATTCCCCATGTCTGATTGTGACACATCTCCCATCCCCTTCCTGGCCCAATAAGGACTCATTGCCTACCTGACACAGAGAGTCGGGCCCCGTTACTTTGGCGGGTCTCACCACTGTACTTGTGTTTGGTGATGCAGCGGTATGTAGACAGGGCGTCCTCCTTCTGCACATCTGAGATATACAGCCCACCATGGAAAGTAATAAAAAACCTATTTTCTGGAGACACAAATGGGAGAGAAGTAGCTGATTAGTTGATTGGCCTGGCATTAGTGCCTAAGAGCAGGTCCCAGGCTGCCATATTGAAAAAGGGGAACACACTAAATAAGAGCACAGAAGTAAATCTGTTATAGGGGAGAATATTCCATGCAAATGAATATTTTACTCATGTACATAGATTTCAAGAATTACAGTCAAGCATCCATCCATCCATCCATCCATCCATCCATCTATCCATCTATCCATCCATCCGTCCATCCATCTGTCCGTCCATCCATCCATCCAACTATCCATCCATCCATCCATCCACTCATCTACTCATTCAAGAAACACTTGTGAAATTCTTGTTATAGGCCAGGTACTATGCTAGACATTGGATATACAAAGACAAAAAACAGTCTCTGCCTTCAAGAAACAATGTATACACAAATATATAAAGTAAACATGAAATAATGGGGCAGGCTAACAACTGAAGAGATTAGGAAAGGTCTCATCTAGGACGTAGGACTTGAAGTCACTTTTGAAAAAAGTGATGTACTCTACAAGGTAGAGATAAGGAAGGACTGAATTCCAGGCAAGATAAACAACAGTGAAAAAGCCTAGAGACAGGAGTTGGAAAGTCTTGCACAGAGAACAGGCAACAGGCCATTTTGCCTGGAATAGAGGATACGAGAGGGAATTGCCTATAATAACCCTGGAAAGATAGGCTAATGCTGGACTGTGAGTATTTTATTCTTTTCTTTTAAAGCTACTTTGTTTTCTCAATCACATGTAATAACAATTTTCCACATCAGTTTTCTGAGGTTATAAGATCTAAATTGTGTCTGTCTCCCTCCCTCCCTTCCCTCCCCCTTCCTGGAGATGATAAGCAATTTGATTTAGTTATACATTATCATGCAAAATCTGTCTCCATATTGTTCATTGTTGTAAGAGGATGTGAGGATTTAATTCTAAAGTCAAGAGAAGATTTCTGGAGCCTCTTGAGAGATACGGCTAGACCTTTGATTTGTACAAATTGCCTAACTTCTTGAGACTTCATCAGTTTCCTCATCTGTAAAATGAGGAAGATGAATTAGATTATCACTGAGACCTTTTCCAATGTTAGGTCATAGAGAAAGCTGAGCTGTTCTCTCCCATAGGCCATCTCTGGGTGTGGCAAAATCATCGGTCAGTACATTCAGGTGTCAATCAAAAGTTTGCCTGCCTAGCGCTGGGCACTAAGTTTAAGATCTCAGAGCTATGCCACCTGTGGACAGTTAGGTGGCACACTGGATGGAATTTGGGGCTTGGGGTCAGGAAGACCTGAGTTCAAATCCTGTCATTTACTACCTCTGTAACTCAGGATAGGTCATTTAAACTCTCTTAACTGTAATGTGGAAGAACTCTTAGACTTGTGTTGATTGGCTCCTGAGGGCACAACTATGAGCACTGTGTACAAGTTTGCTGACACGTTAGGGGGAAACCACCCAAATTCCCTAATGTTCAGGGCTGCTCAGAAGTGTTTTAGGCTTGAGAGATAATGGATTCTTCTTCTCTTGAGGAATTCAGATGAAGACCTGCAGAGGTCCTTGTTCTGGGTACTTTAGAGAAGGTTTTTATTTCAGGTATGATTCGGATTCTCACTCAGCCATCATCAACAAATAATTACTAAGCATCTACCACGTGCCATACAATGTGTTAGATATTGAGGGTTTGAGGACAATATGAAATAGTACCTGCCCTCAAAGACTTTACAATCTATTGGAAGAAACAAGCTGCCTCTCTCTCTCTATACACACACACACACACACATATGCATATATACATATATACATATCCACATAAAGATAGATAGCATAGCATAGACGAGCTGGCCTCCAGCCTAGAAGACCTAGATTCAAATCCTGCCTCTGACACAAACTGACTATATAACCTGAGTAAGTCACTTAACTTTCTTAGTTCTCTAGGCAACTATCTAAGACTATAAATTGCAAGGAAGGTGACAAACTGCTTTGATAGAGGGGGTTCCTTCATCTAGGAGTTACTTCTTTATAACCAGTGAAATCAGAGGTCCAGTCCCCAACTCAGGACCCCTGATGTCACCAGTTTTATATAAATATATATATATATATGTGTATATACATATATATATGCACACACACAAAATAAATATCTTTATTTGCCTCAGTGTCCCCTTTGAACCTTCTTTTCACTGTAAGATCATAGGACCATAGATTCAGAGTTGATGGGATCCTTTGAAGTCATTGAGTTCAACATCCTCATTTTACGGATGAGGACATGAAAAAGATTAAACTGAAGAGGCTTGCTCAATGTCACTCAGCTGAGTTGAGATTTGAACCCAGGTCTTTCCAATTCTAAGTCTGGCATTCCATCCTCTGTGATGTGCTGACTGGCTGGATGTGTTCCTTCAATTTCATATAATAGACAAAAGTTTTCAGGGATCACAGATTGTTTCCTTTCCTCTCGTTTTTAAAAAATTCTTACCTTCTGTCTTAGAATCAATACTGTGTATCGGTTCCAAAGCAGAAGAGTGGTCAGGGCTAGGCAATGGGAGTTAAAAGACTTGTTCAGGGTCACACAGCTAGGAAGTGTCTGAGTTCAGATTTGAACCCAGGACCTCCCATCTCTAGGCCTGGCCTCAATCCACAGAGCCACCCTGCTGACCTTTCTTCTTTTTAGATGCCTCCTGAGAGTCAAAGGTAGGAAAAGGCTGACGTCCAGTTATTCTCCAGGCTAGTCTTCACCTGCTACTTTCTGATTCAGGAGTGGTATTCATCCCTCTGGCTTCTCCTTATGCTTTCATGGTAGCTTCTACAGCGCTGTGGCAGAGCTCCCCACTCCAATAATAATAACAATTCCTTACAGTTGTATCTCATTTCCTATATTACAGAGTGTTTTCACATCTGTTAATGCATTTGATCCTTGTAATAAGTCCCTGGAGTTGTCTGGGCAGGAGTCATTGCGCTCATTTTACAGATGAGCAAATTGAGGTCCATAGAGATTATGATTTGACCAGTGTTACCTGACTAAAAATCATCTTTTCTACTTGAAAAACAGAGAAGCTTTCCTCCAGAAACCCCTTATCGCTCTTCTGCCTTGGAACCAATACACAGAATTGGGTCTAAGATGGAAGGTAAGGACTTGAATTTTTTTTAAAAAAATAGAAAATTAGGGGAAAAGACAATGCTTAACCCACTGATTCACTCCTGGCATCTCAGGCCTCTTCAGTGGTACAGATATTTGCCTGGGCTTTGGGAGGGACCATCCTTGATCTCCTTCAATCACTGATTGGCTCCCCATCCCATTGGGACAATGGGCCTATGCCCTTCTTCCTAAAGGAAACTAAGTTCTCCAGGCCCAGATATCACTTCCCCCCAGTTCCTCAACTTGGAATAAACTGGGCCCAGCGTTGTGCTCGTTCTCTGCTGAAGTGAACCGTCCCGACTCCTTCACCAACAGATTCCCCAAAGGGGAACAAGTAATAGCCAGAAAGACCTTGTGAGCTTTGAAAGTTGGAAGGACCATTAAAGGTCCCCCCAGCAATGGGAGCTGATGAGAAGCCATCACCGAGCAGCCTGCTCAACCTGGTCTGGCTGTGAGTCATACTGGGTCCACAAGGGAACCCGTTCATCCATCACCTATGCTGTCCCTCAAAGGGACCTTCCTGGGAACTCTTTGAAGGGAGAAAAGGACTCCCAAGAAGCAGCGTTCTGTAACAACCACTTTACAGACTTCTCTCTGTCTAGGGTCCGGAGTGTAGACAAAGGAGAACATGCTCCAAGTTGGGGAAGTTGTGCTCATTATACTTTCTCATTAAATATCCTGTTGTAAAAAAAAAATATTTTAAAAGGCTAATAGGAATAGATACTTATTTTTTATTTTTAGTTTATTGAGGTAGTAGGTGGCACCATGGATCTCTAGAGTCTTGGAGTCAGGAAGACCAGAGTTCAAGTCTTGCCCCTTACATTTATTAGCTGTATTATCCTAGCTCTGTCTTCCTTAGTCTCATTATCTGTAAAATGGGGATAATAATCGCACCCAGCTCACAGAGCAATTGTGAGGATGAGATGACATCTTTAAAGAGCTCTGCTAACCTTAATGTACCACGTAAACGCCATTATGATTATTATTTTTTTTATCAATTATTATTATTTTGCTCCAAGGGCATGTTGGCCCTGGAGAGAAGGAGAGATTCTCAGCGAGGGGAACCAGAGGAAATGCTTCTGGTAGAAGAGGGATTCTTTTGGCCCGGCACTTGGCTGGTTCTAGCATCCAGTCATCGTTTCGCCATTTCCCCCAGGCCTCCAAACCATGCACACAGACACATAGAATCACAGAACTCTGGGGTGTGGGTGGAGGGAGGAAAGGAACTGAGAGGAGGAGGTGGGAGGAGAGAAAGAGAGACCTACTGCCAACTGACCCAAGGAATCAGGGGAGGGAGGATCAGAGAGAGGCTGGGCCCTTAGCAGCCCAGATCTGCCTGTGCTTTCTTGTCCCCCTCTTGTGACATCCCAAAGTCACTGCAGAAGCACCCGAATTATTTATTACGTAACCAGGAGCAGAATGCAGAACAGTTGGAGGGTGGTGGTGCCAATCAGAGCCACCAAGAGGGGTGGGGACTGGAGAGGATGTCCAGGCGCCCAAGAGAGAACCATGAAGCAGCCCACAGGTGCCCAGGGCTCTGGCGTGGAAGGACCTCATGATCCCCTGGCTCCAGCAAAGCCAGGAGAAGAACTCATTGGATAGACTGGAATTTTCAGTGGGGGGTGGTAGGTGGGGTGGGGGGAAGAGGGTGTATGGTGGTTGGGGGGGGAGATGTTGTTTCTATAGCAACAAAAGCAGCTGCTGCATCTGATGTTTCACATCCTTCACTGTTCTCATTTTCTTCCCTCCCCCCTTTTCTGTGCATATTTAATTGCAGTAACATATTCAGACACTGTCTATTGCTCCTCCTGAAACAAAGGCGTGGAGAGTCAGGAGATGCGCAGTATGATGGAAGGGAAGGAGAAATCAGGGGTATTATGTTAATCTCCTCTGGGGGGGAACTTGTGCAACATTAGTTGTGCATGTTTGATGAGAATCCATTGATAGGCTGCTGAGGAGAAGGGAGGAAGACAAGGGGTTTTCTCCTGCCATCCAGGGAGGGTACTGAGAGCTCTAAGGGACAAGGGGATCTGACGAGGGCCCAGTGGGACCAAGGAGACCCTCTGTGGCCACGACCTTTCCCCCACTGTACCAACAAAAACCATGGAGAACCCTGACTGGGAACCTCCTACAAGCCTCCTCTTATCCCAGAAAGAACCAGCTTTTAGGAATTGGGAAAGATCAGAGTGCTTGGCCACTCGTTCACCATGGGAGCCAGGCTCTTGACCTTTCTGTGTCTCATTTTGCCCTCCTGTAATATGGGGAGAATAACAGCTACCTCTCCTGGAAAGCACGAATGGCATAAGAGATGTGACAGTACAATTAGTTCTCATTATCTAAGCAGCTCTTCTACTTTTAATTGGTCTTAATTGCTTAATCTCCAGGCTTATTTCTGCCCTCTCTGCCCCTCTGTTTGCTTTTCTGATTCCTTCTAGATGGGCTGTAGGGGTCTAGAGAGGCAGGAGAAATACGGGTGAGAGCTCTGACCTCTGAGGGGCGAGATAAGCATGGGTACATCCTCGGTAGGGCGCAGCTGCCCCATGCAGGCCCAAGGGATGTCAGGAACTCATACAAAGATGGGGCCTCAGTCAATGGTAATCAGTTGCCAAGAGACCTCTCACTCTAACATTTATATTCTCCTTGTCTTCTCTCTGCTCATCCATCAGCTTCAGGCAGGGAGGAATGTGCTCAGGTGATACTGAGACCTTCTGAGGGAACTTTGTTCTGCAGGGGACGAGAATCCTATCCATACCATCACTGAAAAGTTGGCATTATATATTGCTTTATAATCTGCAAAGTACTTTATACAAATCATACCATTTAAATATCAGAATGACCTTGTAGAGGGGGGGGGGGGGATTCCATATGTGTTCATCCCCATTTTCTACCTGAGAATACTGAGTCTGGGAAAAGTCAAATGACTTTCTCAGGGTCACATAGGTCTTAAATAATTTAACCAAAATCCAGACCAAAGTCTTCTGACTACAAATCTCATGCTTTTCCCATAGTGCTGCACTTTCCTTAATTCCATCAACTTTTTTTTTCATGTGACACAGTTCTGAAGCATTTGCCATCTTCTGGATTAGCTCATCTGTCGAGGTCCTGAGCATCTGAAGAGACCACAGAATTTTAGAGATGGAAAGGATAGGAGAGAGGAGTCCTTGCAAGCCCTTCATTTTATAGAAGAGGAAAAGGCTCTAGTTCAGGGCATGTGACTTGTCCAAGGTCACCCAGAGAGATGGGAACAATGCTAGAATAGAGAGAATTAAGGCAAACGGGGGAAGATAAGAGAAAGGGCATAAAACTCAGAACGAGAGTCGCTGCCTGAATGGGAAAGCAGAGAACCTGGTTCCTGTCTACATTCTAGTTTGTTCTTTCCCTTTTCATTATTCTGTCGCTGCAACTCCTCACCTCTAAATCTGGCCTCTTGGGAAATGAAGGAGATTGGGGGGAAATCAAGGGATGACAGCTGTGGGAGAGTGAACGGAGGAGCTAAGTGACCTGACAACATCTTTTCTTTCTTTTTCTAAAAGGTCAAATAGCTGGGGTTGGAAGAATCCCCAGAGTCCAGAAAAGCCAGGGGAGATAATTGATAGAAGCCTCTCTGTTCAAGACCACACAGAAGGGACTTAGAGGCAAGAAATTGGACCAGAAGAGCTACCGATGAAGGTCATAAGAGAAAATCCCTTGGCTCTGCCCTAAGACAGCCAGCAGTGTTTTGGGGGGCGGGGAGAGGACATAGCACTGTGGTAATTAGTGGTCTGTGGAGTTGGGGAGGGGAGAGGATAAGAAAGATGGGACCTGGATTGTTCTAATCCTTCTTCAACCTCTAGGGAAGACTGGAAAGCAGTCTAATAATACCGATTCACATTTCTCAAAATCTTTAAGGTTTACAAAATACCTCTGTGAGGTAGGAGGTAGTAGTATAGTTAGCTGTTAAAGCTATATTAACTTAAAATGGCCCTAAGACTTTGGGGACAACCTGTATTACTAGCCCATTTTACAGATGAGAAAACTGAAGAATGACAGAGGTCAAATGATTTGACAGAGAGTAAATGTTGGAGCCAGGATTAACAACCCAGCTGCCCTCATTCCAAATTTGATTCTTTTTCTACCATACCATGTTGTTCCGTCATTTTCAGTCCTGTCTGACTCTTTGTGACACCATTTTGGGTTTTCTTGGCAAAGATACTGGAATGGTTTGCCATTTTCTTCTCCAGTTTATTTTACAAATGAAGAAATGGAGGCAAACAGGATTAAGTGACTTGCTCAGGGTCACAAAGGTAGGAAGTGTCTGAGGCCAAATTTGAACTCAGGAAAATGAATCCTCCTGCCTCCAGGCCCAATGCTCTATCTACTGTGCCCCTAGTTGCCCCTCTATTACTGCTTCTCTAATGAATGAAAGAGAAAGTGGATGGGCAACAAGAATGTCTGAAACTGGAGGGTGGAGATATGTGGAAACTTTAGAAATGCTCATTTTGGAGGACTGTTGTGGGTTCCTTCAAACTCATTCAATGTCTCTGTCATATTTATGTCTTTTCTTGCTCAGCATGACAAGTTACTCACGATGACAGCAAAATGCCTTTTATTCTATTTCCAGTGCCTTTTGGAGGAGTCCTGGCTGGTAAATCTCTAGTGCTTATTTACAAGGCCACGTTAACAGCTAGTTGTCACAGCTGTGACCTGAAGGTTAAAAGAATCAGTCTGGGGAAGGTTCTGAAAGCAAGTGTGCTTCTGTTTATGCTACTGCAAAGTTGGCTGGAAACAGATTGTTTGCAAAATTTTTAAAAGCACTAGAGAAACCTTCAAAGGAAGCTTTAAATTATAAAATGTTGAATTTGGGGTGAGATGACTTGAATTCCAATTCTGGCTCTGATATGGATTCCTGCGTTACCTTAGACAAGCTATTTGACCTCTATGCTCCTTTAGGGTAGAGGCTGGTATGGGGTGGCTAGGTGGTTCAGTGTATTGACAGCTCAGTGTATTGATAGAGATGGGAGGTCCTGGGCTCCAATTTGGCCTCAGATACTTCCTAACTGTGTGACCTTGGGCAAGTCACTTACCCCTCACCGCTCTTCTGCCTTGGAACCAAGAAACAGTATTGATCCTAAATAATAGAAAACAGAACTCCCTGAAATCAGATTCCCAGTGTCTCTAGATCTATAACCCAGAGGCCCTCTTCCAATCAGTCCAACACTTTTATTTTTTCTCTTGCTTTTTAAATAATCTCCTCCTCAAGAAACATGAGAAATAGTTGAAGACTGAGTCTTTAGTGCCTGCTCTTCACAATGCTTTTCTCCTCCCTCACTTTCGGTTCTCTGACTCTTTCCCTCTCCCCTTTCCACTTGCTTTCAGTTCAACTTTCTTCTCTCTCCTCCTCCTTTATTTTGTTTTATTTTTTCAGTGGGAATGGGATGGAGCATTGTGTTCAGCCACCCAGGATTTAGCTGGGGCCAGCACAGAGCAGCCAGAGGAGGAGGGAGTGCCAGCTCTTTCCCTTTCAAGAGAAGGATTTGGTGGCCAATTACCTTCCTCACCTTTCAGCTGGTTAAATTATCACCTTTGGATTTACTTCCATTGACTGAATCCTAGCATTAAGCTCTCCTTAGCTGCCTGGGTCTCTGCCTGGAAAGTGAGTTAAGCAGTACGGGCTGGCCTGGGGTTGCCACAATTAAAATGCTTATTGGAGCAGGTAGCAGCTTCCTTCCCCTTTCCTCCCTTCTCAGGCCAACTCAGCCCAACTCCTTCTCTCCCCAAGAAGCACACTTCTTGTTCTATGGTCATCGCTTGGTTAAAATCTGCATGTTTGGAGGCAGCTGGGTGGCTCAGTGGACGGAGAGCCAGGTCCAGAGTCCTGGGTTCAAATCTGGCCTCAGACACGTTCTAGCTGTGTGACCCTGAACAGGTCACTTAACCCCCATTACCTAGTCCTTTCCATTCTTCTGTCTTGGAACCAATACACAGTATGGATCCTAAGACAGAAGGTAAAGGTTTTTTAAAAAATCTGCATGTCCAGGAGGGGGAGATTTTCCAAGGCATCTTAGGAGTTTGGGTTTGGAGGCAGTAAGGGCTGAGGAGATAGAGGCAGAGCCATTCTGGGGAACAAGGGCCTGGGGGCCCTTCTCACATGGAAACACCCAGCTCTCTTGCTGACAACCTCATCCGGTGGCGGGTTTCTCTCGTTCTTCTGTCAGTGACTGGCACTGTTTTATGAGTGGTGTGTTATCTTCTACTCTGAATGGATATGATGTAGCTGGGAGCCAGGCAGGAAATCTGGGATCTCTGGTTCCTTCAGATGATCCACAAATGGGATGATTTCACAGCCCTTCACAGTCTTGGTGGCCTCCTTCCTGGGGATGCTCGTGAGCTTTTCAATTCCATCTTAAAATGCAGCTTCAGAGCTGACTGCAGACGGCCCTCCCATAGTGGGACTGGCCATCCCAGAAAAAAAACAGGGCGATTATCTCCCTTGTTCTGGAAACTCTTTCTCCTCTAATGCAGTCTAAATTACATTAGCTTTTTTGGCTACCACCATACAATGTCGATTCATATGGAGCGTGCAGTTGGATAAAACCCCAGGTCTTTGTCACGTGAACCGTACTTGGGATTATTTTTCAAACCCACGAGACTAGCTTAGGGTTAAGAGTATTAGAACCAGTGGGAGTGCGCCCCTTATCCCAGTTTACACATAAACCTATAACCTGTGCCACATGGGGAATGGGGAGGTAGCTCTAGCCAGGCCCCGTTATCAGAAAATAATTTATTCTCTTTTAAAAGAAAGGAGATATTTAGACCTGTCACTTTGCCCAAGTCTGTTTCTCTGAACTGCTGCTGGCCAGAGCTGCGATTGGCCCCAGGGGCCTCCCAATTCTGTAAGAAAAATTGCAATCAATACAGGTTACCAGTTACTGCTCTCTCCAATAGAGATTTATAAAAACAATGGGGTCAGGCCTGCAGCTCTGAGCCAGGCGGATAGTTCATAAGACTAATGAGATAACTCGCCCCCAACACCCGGAGGTTGCTGTTTCTGCGCACACGTTCTGTTTGAGCTGCTGGGGGAAGATCGATGAGGACCGGCATTTATGAATTAGCCCCCGTTGGCACAAGCCCAGGGTTCTGTGAAGTTATTTCAGGGCAACTCTACAGGGCTACCCTAGAGAGTTGCCCAAAGGAGGGAGGCACTAGAACTTCTGTTCCTGCATTTATTTATTTAATCCATGGGCTGACAAGGCCTTTGATTCCCAAAGTCTGGGAAGGAGGAGTCCGGCTCGAGTCCCACTCTTGCCTTGAGATTCAAGGTCTCAAGAATAGATGAGCTTTGCATCACCGACGTGAGAGGGCAGCTCTGATACCGGTTCCCTGGGCAGAGCTCTCCGGTCTTTTTAGATAGACGGCTGGGGAATGCTTCAGAGGAAGGAAGGGGCTTTGGATGTTGGTGGAGATGGAGAGAGAACTTATATCTTTCTAAGTGTTGGTGACTTTCTTGGCAATGACATAGGGGTGGGGGCTAGGGTAGAATCACAAATGCTTTGCTTTTTTAAACCCTTACTTCCATCTTAGAATCAATACTGTGTATTGGTTCCAAGGCAGAAGAGCAGTAAGGGCTAGGCAATGGGGGTGAGGTGACTTGTCCAGGGTCACACAGTTAGGAAGTGTCTGAGGTCAGATTTGAACCCAGGTCCTCCCATCTCTAGGTCTGGCTCTCAATTCACTATCACAAATTTTTGAAAGGGATACTAGAGACCATGTAGTCCAATACACCTGATGAAGAAACCTCTTGAAGTTATGTCAGATCTTTCCTCATCTACTAAGTACAGGCGTCCTTTCCATATCAAGGGGATTAGGGGCACAGTGTCCCCTTGATCTGGAAAATCCATGTGAAAATTTTTGCCTTTTCAGTTCTTTTCACAAACTTTAACTTTTTACTTGTTTTAACTTAAAAGAGATTGTATGTATTTATGGTGTTAAAAGATAAAATATATTGATATTGTTATATATTTTTAAGTTTCTAAACTTTTTCTATGTCATCTGCCACCTTCACATGTCATCTGTATCTTCTGCAAAACTCCCCCAAATTTCCACTAATTTCTTATACCAACCAGAGATGGGGAAAGTTGTGATGTGAAAGGGATACCTCTACTGTCAAAAATTTTCCTGAGAAGGAGGCAAACTACTCATGTCTTTCTATCTGATGAAGCCTTCCTTAATCAACAGACATTCATTAAGCATTTACTACAGGGCAGACAGGCAGCTAGGTGGCTCAGTGGATAGAATGCTGGGTCTAGAATCAGGAAGACTCATCTTTCTAAGTTCAAATCTGGTCTCAGATACATACTAGTGACCCTGGGCAAGTCACTTAACCCTGCTTGCTTCACCTTCTTCATCTATAAAATGAGCTGGAGATGGCAATGGCAAACTATTCCAATATCTTTGCCAAGAAAATCCCAAATGGGATCATGAAGCTGGACATGACTGAAAAAATCACCACTGCCACCACCACCAACACAATATTAAGTGCTGGGCATACAAAGAAAAAGCAAAATAATCCCTATATAAGGAATAAAGGCAAGGTAACCTTAGGGGATAAGGCACTAGTAGTTGGTTGCAAGAGAAAGGAAGGGTGGAATTAGGAAGGAGCCTTCCCAGAGGTCATGGAAAGAGGATAAGGATTCTAAGAGAGAAGAGATATTCCAGGTACTGTGCTAAGTACTTTACAAATATTTTAAACTCCCAACAACCTTGTGAGGTAAATGCCTTTGTGAGGACCATTTCATAGTGGAAGAAATTCAGGCAGACAGACGTTAAGGGAAGAGGGAGAATATTCCAGGAAATAGAGTTTAGTCATTGCAAATGCCCCAAGATGACAGATATAGCATAATGTGTGAAAAATAAAAAAATAGGTCAGCACGTTTGGACTATAAGAAATTGGAAAGGCAGGAATGGCCCAGGTTGTAAAGATCTTTGAATCCTAAATAGAGGTATGTACATTTGGTTCTCGAAATAATAGGGAGCCACTAGAATTTATTGATGAAGGAGGAGGGAGGAGTGAAATGATCAGACTTTTACTTTAAGAAAATCACTTTGGTGTCTATGTGGAGGATTGAATGGCGTGCAGAAAGACTCAAGACGCTGATGCTATCACAGTAATCCAGGAAGGAGGTGATGAGCATCTGAGCTAAAGTGATTTCTGTGAGAGTGAAGATGAGGGATGTGGAGAAAGATTTGGCAGCTGATTGGATAGATGAGGTAAGGATGAAGACTTGAAGATAATGCTGAGCTTTCAAGCCTGGGTGACTGGGAGGATGATGTTGCCTTTGGCAGCAATAGGGAGGTTTGGAAGAGTGGTGGGTTTGGGTGAGAGATGATGACTTTCATTTTGAGTATCCTGCAATTGAGATGCCCATGGGAAATCCACCTTAAAGTGTCCAAATTACAACTTGTGATGCAAGACTGCAGCTCAGGAGAGAATCTAGAGATGGGTATATCGACATGAGAATCATTTGGCTAGAGATAATAGTTGAACCCATAATGAAAACACCAAATGAGAGTCTGTAGAAAAAGAAGGGAAGAGGCCCAGGACAGAGTTTTGGGGGACACCCACAGTTTGGGGAATTTGGGGAATTCAGCAGAAGAGTAGTCAGATAGATGGGAGAACCAAGAAACAATAGAGTCATGGAAACCTAGAAAGAAGAAAGAGTTTTTAGGAAGAGGCTGTCACCAGTGCTGAATGCTGCAGTGGTAAAGAAGTATGAGGACTGTGAGCATTTGAATGTTAATTTAAACTTTGGGAGGGTGGAGGGAATATGGGTGAGAAGGGAGGCTGAGCTGGTGGCCATAAACTCCAGGCTGTGCTGAGAGTTCCAGCTTGCCGATGAAGCTGAGTAGAAAAAGGAAAGACTCTTGTTTTAAGAGAGTGGTTGGTAAGAATGTATCTATGGGCTGAGTGCCAAATTGGCACTAAGGCAGGTGTTTTTACAAGTGGGCAATGATATGATCTGAGTTCTCAGTTGTTTCAGTCATGTCCGACTCTTCTTGACCCCATTTGGGGTTTCCTTGGCAAAGATACTGGAGTGGTTGGTTTACCATTTCCTTCTCTAGCTCATTTTACAGATGAAGAAACAGAGGCAAAGAGGATTAAGTGACTGACTCAGGGTCACAAAGCAAGTAAGTGTCTGAGGCCAGATTTGAACTTGGAAAGATGAGTCTTCCTGAATCCAGGTCCAGCTCTCTCCATTGTGCCACCTACCTTGTCTCAATAATCAGTAGGTTAACAAGAATTTCCTAAGTACCCACTATGTGCTGAGGCACTGTGCTAGGTTCTAGGGATATAAAGAGAAAAATGAAATAATGACAACTTTCAAGAAACTTTAATTCTGTCAAAGGAGACAACATGTATGAATTTGGGGACAGGCACAAGACAGATGCAAGGTAACTTGAGGCTGGGGGCGGAGAGTGGGGAAAGGAGAAGCATAGCTCTGAGGAACCAGGAAAAGCTTCTCTTACAAGGTGGTCCTTAATTTGAGCCTTGAAGGAAACCAGGGATGATCAGTGGCAAAGGAAGGAGAGTGAGGGTAATCGAGGCATGGGAACAAAAAGCATGGGGGTAGGAGATGGGTTATGTGTGTTCCTTTATCCTTACCTAATCTATCCAATCAGCTGCCAAATCTTTCTCCACATCCCTCATCTTTACTCTCACAGAGAGGAGAAGGTGTTATGTGTGAAGAAGAGCAGAAGTCAGGTTCAGTGGATTGAGAACCAGACTTAGAGATGGGAGGTCCTGGGTTCAAATCTAGATTTGGACACCTCCTAGCTATGTGATTCTGGGCAAGTCACTTAACTCCCACTGCCTAGCTCTTATCACTCTTCTGCCTTGGAACCAATACTTAGTATTGATGCTAAGATGGAGGGTAAGGGTTTAAAAAAATAAAAAAAGAAGAGCAGAAGGCCAGTTTGACCAAACTAGCACATGGAACAGTGACTGGAACATAGTAAGTATTTATTAAATGTTTATTGACTTATTGCCTAGATCAGTGATAGGCAAACTTTTGAGTTTGGTGTGTCAAAATTCGCCAAAAAACTGAGCATAACTCGGGCGGTGTATCACTTCGAGAAAAAAACCATAATTTCACAATATTTATAGTTTAAATAACAAAAATATATAATTATAATATATAACTGTATTTAATAAACCCAAAGAGATAAATTAATATAGGTAGAATTGTCATCTATACTGCAGAGTGTCTACACTACACTACAGCAAATGTTTCATCCTCTGCATGTGGCCCCATACTTCTCTGTATGTGTCATCGAAAAGGGCTATGTGTGTCAGTGCTGACACGTGTGTCATAGCCTAGATTGATCCTAACACTATCCTCGAGGAGTCTAGATTTTAACAAGGGATGGGGATTTGGGCTTTAATCACAGATGAAAAGAATATTAGAGCTGAAAAGGAATCTTAGAAAGAATATCTCTCATTTTACAGGTGGGGAAACCGAGACACAGAGAGACTAAGTGGCTTGCCCAGAGGCACCTAGATAGTTAAATGGCAGAGTTGGAATTCCTACACAGATCTCCCATCTCCAAATCTAACCCTCTTTTTAATGTATCTCACTACACTGTGACTTCTCTAATAGTGTGGGGTGTTGGGAAAGACCTTGATTTTAAAGCTAAAAGCCCTGAGTTCAAGTTTTTTCTGTACTACTTAGAGCTGCGTGTCCCTGGGCAACAGTAGGTGTTGAACCAGAGGAGGAAGATGCCAATTAAATAACCTATAACTGGGGTGTGACTATATTTATATGTCTTCTGGCATGACTCCTGGAAGACCTCGGAAGACACTGCCAATTTTTTAAGCACTTAAGAAATATGACACATGTCCTTGATGGGGCACCCTGATGATGCCACCTGCACCTGAGGGTAATAAGAGATGCAAAATCAGCTTTCCAGTCTGGTCCCAAGTGCTTCCTCCTCCCCCTGTTCACATTCTTTTCTTCCTTATTTTCATCTCCCCCAGGCTCAACAGAAGCAGTGGCCGACAAAGGTAGCCACTTCCAGGGGTCACATGCCCCTGCTCACCTGCTCAGATCTGGCTCAGACCTCAAGAGCAGACCCACTTCTACTTCACCCCTGGTCAGGAAGAAACTGAGGTGCTGGGAAAAACCTGGAGCTGGCCTTGAAGGCAACAAGTCTGGGATAGATCAAAAGGTCCAGGAGAGAATCATGCCCTCCAGCTGGCCTCCAGTGGTCCTGGAGCTGCTCTTGGGGTAATGAGGGATGGATACAGTTCTCTGGGGGCTTTCTCTTCACACACTTGCTTGGCTGTAGCACTCTCTAAAAAGGGCCCTACTGAAGCTTTGCCTGAAAGAAAACAGTGTGGCCTAGAAATGTCATCTATGAGAATGTCTTCTCTGGAAAAAACTTCCGTGGCAGGCAGCATGGAGTAGTGAAAAGGGTCTTGGACTTGCTCTTGGGAGACGTGGTTTCCAATCCCAGCCACACCACATTCTCTGAAAGGGATGAGAACGAGGAATGTGGGATGGGGCTCCCTATCATCGATCCAGAATAGAAACTAGAATAGAGGGATCAAAACCCTTGAGGCAACAGCCTCAGAGCCACCAAATAGCACACACCTGGGAGGAGGGGTTGGGGAAGATGGCACAAGTCTCCCTCCTTATCTTTCTTTTCATTTTTCTACCCTTATCCTCCAGGGATTTTTGGTGCCAACTGTGGGTGAGGGTGGAGAACCCCACGTGCCATCCCCTTCAGAAATGCTGACTCTGGGTTATCCCAGAAGAACCCAATTCCCAGGAAAGGAGACCATTTGCTTTTTATGGCTGCCTCTCATTTTCCTGTGTCATCTCCCTGGACAGTGCCTGAGGCCAATGGAGAGCAGCTGGACAACGCTGTTGCCTCCATCCATCTGAAACGTTGAATGGCTGCAGAATGGGCACAGATGTGGGTCGCTGGGAGGTGGGGATGGGTGAGCAGGAAGAATAAGAGGCAGGAGCTGCATGGGGCATGCTGTGGTGAGCACCTTCTCCTCTCTCTTAATCCCTTTCTCTAAGTACAGCTCTATCTTTCTCTGTTACAGGATTAACACACATGTCTCATTCTCCTTTTGCAACAAGATTTTATTTCTAATTATGCTGTAATAAAACTGGGAGCACTCCCAGGGTTTCTTTCAAATGACTTGTACACACACCGCAGATTGGATCCTACTCAGCCCCATTGTAATAGCATTTCCCTGACATTCATTAGACATGCATGAGAGGGATGCTTTAAGAATAGAATTGCATTTAAATGGATTTGCTGAGAGAGGAAGATGAAAAAAAGGAGGGGGGAGGCAGAGAGAGAGAGAGAGAGGTTTGTTGAACAAACTATGAAAACAAGATGCCATAATAACAGGGTGCTGAAATAAGGCTCTTTATTCCAAATTCTCTGCTCAGTGCACGTGGCCGAATATATCCAGTGGCAACAGCCTCCCCCTTCCTCCTACCCCCCACCCCCACTTTTATGCTACCCGACGGGGGGCTTTGTGGTTCCTTGCTGGATGTGTCAGATCCACATGTTGCAACAAAAATAACTGTTATTATGGATGGAGGAAACTGTCGGCCTACTATAGGACCCCCCCAATAGCAAGACAGTGCTGAGAGGGGGACCCCTGTGTCTCCACTGCTCCAGAGGGTACGGGGAGGGGGAGACTAATGGTGCCTCACTGGCTCTAGCACCTGCCTCCAAAATTAGCCTCTGAGATTTAGTCTTGCCCTTTCCTGTGGTTCACCTTCCCCTTTGTACCTATATTCAGCCATGGCCAGGCCTGCCTATCTCCTGTCTGTACCCTGCATGTGCCAAACTCATGCTCAAGATTCCCTGTCTTTGCCTGCGTTCTTTCTTCCTGTTGTGAATGCCCTCCTCCCCGAGGCCCTATTCTAAGTGTCGCTTATGATCCTTCTCCATCTTGGCTTATCTGCATCCTTCCAGGGCCCCCTTCCTCCAAGAAGCTTTTTTTTTTTCTTCTGACTGCTCCAAACAAACTGATATCTCTCTCTCTCTCTCTCTCTCTCTCTCTCTCTCTCTCTCTCTCTCTCTCTCTCTCCTGTCTCTTATA
>NC_058132.1:201786003-201909503 GCF_016433145.1 Gracilinanus agilis
CTTCTTTCCTCCCTCCCTTCCTTCTTTCCTTCCTTCCCTCCCTCCCTTTCTTTTTTCCTTCCTTCCTTGCTTCCCTCCCTCCCTTCCCCCCCCCCCCTTTCCCTTCCTTCCACCACAAGGAACTCACTACTCTCCCCAAGACAATAAATTCTATTTTGGAATAGATTTAATTGTTAATTTTTTCCCTTGTGTTTATTTGAAATCCACCTCTTTGTAACTTCCATTCATTGGTACTAGTTTTGCCTCCTGGGGCTCAGCAGTACAAATCAAATCTCTCTTCCACACAAGAGCACTTCAAATACTTGAAGACAACTATCACATACCCTTTAAGTCTTCTCTTATCTAGAGTAAATATCTCCAGATACTCACCTGGAGACTAAAACTCATACAACATGATCTCAAGGCCTTGGCATCCCCTTCACCCTTCCCTGGGCACAGTTCAATTTGTCCTAAAATATGACACTCAGAACTGGATATCATGATACTGCTGTGGTCTGCTAACATACTGACCCCCTTGTACTCTTCTTATTAATCCTTTCAGGTCTTTTCCATGTGACCTGCCTTCCAAATCAGGTCTCATTTTTTACAGTTGGTTTTTTTCGCCCAACTCTAGAACTTAACATTTATCCTTATTAAATTTAATATTGTTAACTTGAGCAGGCAGTTCTGGCTTGTCTTCTTGGATCACACTTCCATCCACTTTTATATTGATTACCTCTCTCAGTTTCATGCCACCAACAGATTAGACAAGCTTTCCAAATGTACCTTTAACACATGTAAAACGAGGGTCTTGAACTAGATGGCCTCTAAAATTCTTTCCAATCCTAGAACTATCATTCTAGGTAGAGCCATAAGAAAAGTCTTTATCATTAAACTTTGATCATAACAGAACCTGTTTGATTACTATGGAAGTTGCTCTGGAAATCACTCTGTATGCAACTCTGGGAGCCTAAAATATACAGAACACTAAAGAACTCAAGGGGAATCAAATCCTAATATTGCCTCCAGCGCTCTGGGTAGATCTTCTGCAAGCAATATATAGACATTCAGGAATTATGCAGAAGGAGAAAACATTTATGTCTTGCTTTGCCCTGGGAGAGAGAATGCCCACTTCACTGAGATCATGGATCCCTTGAAGCATGGAAATAAAGTATACCTCAATGCCCCAGAAAAGTCATATATACCTTTTATACTTAAGTGTATAAGCATATATCTCCCAACCACCCTCCCACTTAGCACATAGAATCCTTTAACTAGCACTGGAATACTCATTTTGAGTCTCTTCATTATGCTAATGGGTATAAAAATGACAGATGATGTCTCTTAAGCAGTTGTTGTGACCAAAGAATTATCCCTTTCTTCACTTAGTGCTACTGCTGAGTTTTCTGGGATTGCAGTCAAAAGGTCAAGGACAAATAGCTCAGGAAGGGTGAAAGGAATGGTTCTGTTGTCTAATCACCCTGGAAGAAACGTGTTCACCTTTGATGAATGTGGTGAATAAATCTGAGTTAGGTTCATAAACTTGTAGGCCATGAGTCCTGTGACCCATGTTGGCATAATCTGCCAGAAGCATTTTTTGTAGTTTATGAATTCCTCCAAAAGATTAGTGTTGTTGTTTATTTCTTTAAGCCCTGTTTGATTCCTGGTTATCCTATTTGAGGTTTTCTTGGCAAAGGTACTGGAGTGGTTTGCCATTTCTTTCTCCTGCTTATTTGACATTTGAGGAAATTGAGGTAAACAAGAGTGCGTGACTTACCCAGAGTCATGTAGCTAGTGTATGTGTGTGTCTCCCTCTGGATTAGAACTCAGGGCTTTCTGACTCCAGGTGCAGCACTCTATCTACTTGCACCATTCAGTTGTCTCTTACCAAAGATTAATTTGTACTAAAAATAGGCAAATAACAGAGAAACATGGATAATTTGGTTGTTGTGTTAGTCCCATGTATCTATAAATAGAAGGCCGAGGCAAATCTTTACAAAAATAATAGCTAGCATTTATATACCTCTTTATGGTTTACAAAGTGTTTTGCTTATTTTTTTTGATCCTCACAAACATACAGAGGGGCACCCCCATTTTACAAATGATGAAACTGAGGCTGAGATTGATTAAGTGATTTCTCCAAGGGTCACATAGTTAGTAAATGTCTGAGATGGGATTGAAACTCAGTTTTTTTTTTACTCCAAAGCTAACACTATCCACCATGCCACTCAGAGGCCAACAGAGTAATCGGTTAGTAATTTGGCGGGACTAATTCCTCTTGTTGAATGTGGAATGTATGGTTATACAGTGAAATATTTGGCGCATTTCCTTTAAAAATCTGTTTCAGAGTTTTCTTAGTTATCTTCTTCATCATTTTGGGCTGATCATTTGTTTATGAGTGAGGAGAGATGGTGGTAACTAAAGTTTTTGTACCCAAATTTCTTAATTGAGGCAAAAACTATTATTTCTGATAATGACTCTGCATTTGATCTTTCCTCCCACCAAATAAACTGATACAAGCTGTGATTATTGTAGCAAAGGTATGAAATGGAATTAGGAGAAAGAAGCTTGAGTCATTCTGGGAATTGTACTGCTGTCAAGTTCTCTTTCTAAAATGTTCCTAACCACTCAATATGGAACCTTAACCAAAGGTAACTGTTTGCTGCCCATAGAAGATGTCCTTGATAAGTTGGGCTAGTAACCAGGTATGTCCTGTATTTATTTATAGTCTTTGTAATATCACAGTATCCATTCCAGGTCACCAGACAATTCCTTGCTTCTAAACAATGATTTTCTATAAATGGTTCTTAGATGCTATGCATGTTTTTTGGCCAATATAACATGATGACCACCTCCTGGAATAATAAGAGTTTTTCCCTCCCATACAAGGAATCCTCTATGGGCAGATAAATTCTGGGCTTGTTGATGGCATGAATTTCTCAGGCAGTTTTCTCAGTTGGATACCTAGCCACAGCCTGTTTAAGACACAGCTCAAATTTAGGATCCTGTACAATGAAATATGACATTTGGTCAGTCTGAAGAATGATGTAGAGAGGTCTCATGACAGTGGTACTTCCAAGGCAGTGGGGAGACCTGAAACCATAGACTATTCAAGGCATTGGCTTTTAAATAATTTACTTATTTATTTATATTTAAAAAGGCATTAGCTTTTGATATTCTTTTCCCATGCTTGAAGCTTAAGTGCTAAGCAAAAAACTACTGCTCCTTCCTACCAGGTTATATGGTTCAAGGTATGAGTTTATCTTTAGAGAAAAATCCCAAGAGAGGCTCCTGAGCAGTACCAACTATGAAGGCACAGTTGTAGAGAGCCCACCAGCCCTCCAGAGGCCAAGAACCATGGGATTTAGTTCATTCAACTGATACTCCTGCCTTGGGGTATCCTGCCTTTACTGGTGGGTGAGGAACCTGTGAAAACTCAAATGGCTCTCTCTATCCACTGGGCCCTGGCCCATTCCATCTAATATTTCATACTCAACTACCTTGCTGCTATGTGTGTACCCTTCTTTGGATTCTCCCTTTTATTTCTTGTTTTGGAAAACTTAATTAAATCAATATTAACTTTTCTTCTGGAAAGTTTGTGTCAATAGACTGCCATGTCTTCCTTCCCCTCCATGGCTCCATTCATCATATCTTCTCAAACTCAAACACTCTTCCCTGGCCACTTTCTTTTATATATGTAGTTCTGTGTGATTAGAATGTAAGCATTAAGGCCAGGACAGTCATTCTTTTGTTTCAGTATCCCCAGTGCTTAGATAGATAGAGTAGATAAAGCACTGGCCCTGGAGTCAGGAAGAATCATCTCCCTGAGTTCAAATCTGGCCTTAGACACTTACTAGTTGTGTGATTCTGGGAAAGTCCCTAAAGGCTATTTACCTTAGTTTCCTCATCTGTAAAGTAAGCTGGAGAAGAAAATGGCAAACCTCTTTTTAACTTTAACTTTGCCAAGAATATCCAAATGGGGTCACCAAGAGTTGAATGGGTCTGAAACTACTGAACAATAACAAAAAATGTTTAATAAATACCTTTCATTAATCAATCAATCAATTAATTAATTCACTGTGGAACTTCTTGACTCCTAGGATCATAGCTTCAGTGTAAATATGCAAACAGCTCCTTTCTGTGGATGACACTGTTCACTAGTAGTAACTAGTGTCTCATTCTCTATGACTAAGCATAATTTCTGCACAGCAAGGTGACATTCTGGAAAAACTTCCTCATGCTGGTGTGTTCAGTACCATGGCTGTGCCTCTTTCTAAGAGGCACCAAAGTGGTGAAGTAAAGGGTTGTTTTTTGCAAAATAAAAATATGCTAAGAATTGAGTTGTCCCTAGAAAGCCTGAAGCTCCCATTTTGGTTTTGGAGAAGGGATCTGTTTACTCTCATGGGAAGGCTGAACAGACACATCATTGATAGCTTTGAAGGTGAGATTGGGAGTTTTGATTTTGCATTTCTGGTTTATTTATTTTCCCCCCATTTAGATGCCTGATATATCAAAATAATGTGGGACTTCCTGAAATCTTCTTGAATCAAGACATAGTACTACACCAAGAATTCTAGAGAGCAAGGTCTCTGTGAAGTACTGAGCAACTCCAAGGACTGCAGGAACTCTCAACTTAATCTAAAATTCAGATTCTTGAGTCATTAAGTACAATTTTGGGAGAATTCATCTCTCTCTATGATATCCCTAATTGGTGTATGCCTACTGAGGAGGTGAGCTTAATAAGTTTTCAGTTTCTCCCTGATCATAGGATTCTAATATCTAGATCAGTGATTCCCAAAGTGGGTGCCACTGCCCCCTGGTGGGTGCTGCAGTGATCCAGGGGAGTGGTGATAGCCACAGGTGCATTTATCTTTCCTACTAATTGCTATTAAAATAAAAAAAAATTAATTTCCAGGGGGCTAAGTAATATTTTTTCTGGAAGGGGGATGGTAGGCCAAAAAAGTTTGGGAACCACTGATCTAGATGAAGAACTCAGGTTATGCCTGGTTAAGAGTGACCATTCACCCCAGTGGGAGGCTCTAGGATATCTTCCAAACATATTTGGTTGAGACTAGTTTCTGTTTACAGGACAAGATGGGATTCACAATCTCAAAATCAATCATTCCAATTTTAGAAGTGGTTTTGGGTAAGGAGCATTCCTAGAATTTTCAGAACAGAGGAATGAGGAAAGAGGTTTGAAAATTACTGAGTCCTATCAAACAGAGTATTATTTAGAAATAAAAAATAATATAGTATTAGGAATTAATCTTCTCCACATCAAGACATGTACTATATCAAGAATCCTAGAGAGCAAGGTAGCTATGAAATACAGGGAAATTCCAATGACTGCAGAAATTCTAAACTTAAGATGATTGTAGATTTAGAGATGAAAGGGTCTTTCGAGGTCATCTAGTTCTACTCCATTTAACAGATGAAGAAACCGAGACTCAGAAGGTTAAGTGACTAGTCCAAGGTCACAGGGTGGTAAATGGTAGAGCTGGAGTCAAACCCAGGTCATCTGAGTCCAAATAGAATTTTCTTCCCTTCATGTTACCCTCTTCATTTCTCCCTCCATTAGTAGTGATTATGTAAGTGTCTGTAGTAACACCATAAATTCTAGATAAACTCTGATACAACCCAACATGCGTTAATTGAGTGATTGCTATGGGCAAGGCACATATATGAGGGAGGCAGTGTATTATAATGAATATCAGCTTTGGCATCAGGAAATTGTGGGTTCAAATCCTGCCTCTATGAACAAGTTACTTAACTTTTGATTCCGTGACAACTCTCTAAGATTAGGAGCCACTGATTCAAGGAGAGTTTTCACATCAAGGGGTTCCCTGACACTGATGATCTCATAGGTGTAGGCTAAAGAATGTACAAGAGACCATGCTATGTGCTAGGGATATTAAAAAAAGAAAACTAGGAAGATAAAGAAATTAAATTAATAAATTAAAAATAAATTAAAGATAAAATATGCAAACAGAGGAGAAAGGGCAGAGCAAAAGCTTTCCTTAGGATACGACATATGAGCTGAACTTTAAAGGAATTTAGTAATTCAAAGAAATAAAGATAGAAGGATCATAGAATTAGAGCTGGAAAGGACCTTAGAGATCATCTGTTCCAATTCCCTCATTTTATGGATGAGGAAACTGAGGCCAAAAAAGGTTTATTGACTTCACTCAGGTAGCAAGAGGCAGAGGCATGATTTGAACCACAAACCCACTGATTCTAAATCTAGCTTTCTTTCCAATGAGTCTTGCTGCATACTAAGTGGGCATTCCAGGAACTAGATACATACAGTGCATAAGTATGGAGGTGAACCATAGTATTAAGTTCTGGGAATGGGGGGAGGGAGAGAACAGCTAAGTGGCTCAGTGAACTGAAAGCCGGGCCCAGAGATAGGAAGTCCTGGGTTTAAATCTGGTCTTAGGTATTTCCAAGTTGTGTGACCCTGGGCAAGTCATTTAACCCTTATTGTCTAGCCCTTATGCTCTTCTGCCTTGGAACCAATACACAGTATTGATTCCAAGATGGAAGGTAAGAGTTTAAAATAAATAGATAAATGAAAATAATTTACTTGGGGCCCTTTGAGTCCTTTTTCAAATACTGAAGTGGACATTCTGAGACCAGGTGGTATAGTGGAAAGAATGCTGACCTTGGAGTCATAGGACTTGGGTTCAAATTCCTGGGAAAGTTTGTTCTCTTCCCTGGAACCCTTGGGGCTTTCCTATCCTGTGAGTAACTAAGAACACTGATATCTAGTTTGCTAAGTTGGTTCTGGGTCTCTTCTTCTAATGGATTTTTAAAGGTATTCTTTTTCAAGGTGGCCCTCTTTTTTGCAGAAATCAGATTTCTGCAGTCTTGAATCTGTAAGCTGAGAATCACCGTGACTCTGAATGAGCAGGAACTGGTTTGTCTGAATTGGTCTGTGAAGTACACATTTCCCATATTCTGTTGACTCCATTGGCAAGCCTTTTCTGCCTGCAGGTTACGGGCAGCATTGATATTAGAATTTCTCCCCTTAATTTATGTGACATATGGCAATTCAGTCTCCTGGGCTAAGACCCTGCCTTGTGACTATAAATGTCAGATTTGGTTCAGTCAGGACATGCCTTTGGAGGGTTTCATTGTGAATTTCACATATAAGGCAACCCTATAACATGCACCCCAAGATAGTCCCCAAATGGCATAGTTAAGACAGATGGTATACTTCATCAATATAAACAGCAAAACCTTTACCAGGCTGTTGGTTATATTTGTGAAATTTACATTTCTGAACTACTTGTGGTATTGGGGAACAGTGCTTTTAATAATAACACAATAAATCAAATAGCTTTAGATGAAGAAGAAACAGTGAGGTTATGATGACATATGCTTAGGCATCATCAGCCTGTCAGTAGCATACCAGGTTTTTTATTGGGCTAGTTATATTTGCTTCATGATAGGAGGATAGTAAATCTTTAAAAAAAAATTCTTATCTTCTGTCTTAGCATCAATACTGGCTCCAAGGCAGAAGAGGAGTAAGGGCTTGGTAATGGGGGTTAAATGACTTACCTGGGGTCACACAGCTAGGAAGTGTCTGAGGTCAGATTTGAACCCAGTTCTTCCCATTTCTAGGCCTGGCTCTCAATTCACTGAGGCCCTTCCCACTCCTAGCCCTTTAAACTCTTACTTTGTGTCTTAGTAACAATTCTTCCCCCCACCCCCAACCTTTACCTTCTGCTTTGGAATTAGTACTCTGTATTGGTTCTATGGCAGAAGAGTGGTAAGGGTGGGCAATGGGGGTTAAGTGACTTGCCCAGGGTCACATAGCTAGGAAGTGTCTGAGGCCAGATTTGAACCCAGGACCTCCCATCTTAGTAACAATTTTTAAGACAAAAGGGCAAGGGCTAGGCAAATGGGGTTAAGTGTGACTTGTTCAGAGTCATAAAGTCAGGAAATGTCTGAGGCTAGCTTTGGATCCAGATCTTCCTGATTCCAGGTCTGGCTTTCTATCTGTTGTGCCACCTCAATGCCCCAATAGTAAGTCTTCATAAGAATCCTATGGAGCTGGATGACTGGCATCAAATTTCTTCAATGTGTCTATTGGGTGTGATTGTGATAGAGACAAAAAAATTGTTGGCCAGTCTTCAAGAGAAAGACATCTCCAAAGCTTTACCAACTTGGTAGAACCTTCAAGGATTTGCTCTTCCCTTTATCTCTCTCTCTCCTTCCTTCCTTCCTTTCTTCCTTCCTTCCTTCCTTCCTTCCTTCCTTCCTTCCTTCCTTCCTTCCTTCCTTCCTTCCTTATTTCTCTTATATCTTTATATAATTAATACTCTGTATTGATTCTAAGGCAGAACAGTGGTAAGAGCAGTGGGGATTAAATGCCTTGCCTAGGCAATGGGGATTAAGTGCCTTGCCCAGATTTACACAGCTAGGCAGTGTCTGAAGTCAAATTTTAACCCAGGACATCCTGTCTCTCGATCCACTGAGCCACCTAGCTGCCCCCACCTACTATAAATCTCAAGGTTCACCTCCCCAGCATGAAGCTTGGGAAGTCCTGGAACTAAGGTGCTAAGGGAACAGAAGGTAATGAAATACCAACATTATGCCACAGTGCTTCCTGGTGGCCATCCATGGCAGGGGGTGAGTGGTAGTGTGGTAGTGGGTTTGGGGAGAACCCTTATTTCTCTTCCATCTTTTCCCTCTCATACCAGTTGTATGTCTGCCTCCCAAATCTATGAACCAGTCAAGTTTTGCAAAGGAAATCGGAAGCTTTGGACCTGGTGGAATTAAAAGTCACTGAAATCCAAGGAAGCGACTTCTGAAGAGAGCATTAGAGGGGGTTTCATGTAAATTACCGTTAACAACTGCCTGGCATATCCAGCTGCACAGAGCCTTCTTGGCATATCAGCATTCACACTATCAAAGAACAAGGAGGAATTAATATCCCTGAGGTGGTCCAGAGCCGACTGATACCAGCAGAAAATTACAGGACAGGATGAGGAACATTACAAAATGAATGGGAGGGGACAAGAGATTTCCATGGCTAATCCTGTTAACGAGACAATTTCTTATCAAACTCATTATGCCTCTGAAAGAGAGAACCAGAGTAGGGAGAAGAGAGGCAAGGGGGAGAAGGGGGATGGGAGGGGGAGAGGCATGAGCTGGGAAGAGGGGGAGGAGAGAGAGGGAAGGCAGTTTCTCTTACTCTGTCTTTAGATTGCTTTATTAAATGCAGAAATGATGACTTGGTGATTCAGGGAAATGTGGCAGTAAAGTCCAGGTCTCAGCCAAAGGAAGATGGCCCAGGATGGGCTTAATATTTGGAGGAATGTGACTCCCTTTCAGCTTCCCTAATTCTTTATCTATTTTAATCTGTGAGGAGGATCTGAAACCGTGATTTCATCAGTTAAGGAGTTCCTCTAACCTAGGCAAATGGGTACCTACTTTGTAATCAGAGTTGGGGCTGGAGAGGGGGAGGGATTGAAAGACTAAGTGACTTATCCAGGGTTATAGGTGCAGGTCAGAGATAGGACTGGAACCCAGGTCTCATTGGACTCCTAGGTCTATTTTCTATTCCATATACTCTCATTAAACCACAGATTGGAAGAATTGCTTTTCCTGGAAGACTTCCCAGACTCTTCATTCTTGGCATGGGGCATTTATTTGTCCTCTTACCCAAAACAGGGTCCTGAAATAAAGAAGGAAGCCAAGGACATCTTTTCACTTCTATCCCTCATTCCATTTTTCAGGCTGGTGAAGGTCTCTGACTAAAAGGAAATATCTAACATCTGTAGAGAGCTTGAACAAAGCTCCAAAAGGAGATTGTATGATGGAAAAAAAAAACACAACAACATTGGACCTTCAAGATTCTTTTCTTGTAAGAAGAGATGAAATTCTATTTCTATAACCATATTGCCATGAAACAACAACAACAAAAAAAACATACTCTGAGATGCTTTCAAAACTAGAAGAGATTTTAACCTGCCTCACTTTACAAATTAGAACAACAAAATACAAGAAGAAAAAAAAAAGAGACTTGATTCTGACTCCCAGTTCTACCACTAACTTCCTGTGTGACCTTGAACAAATTCATCACATGTATACTTAGTGCTAAGTATCACAGATGAGGCCACACAGTGCAGTGGAAAGGATGTAGGGTTCAAAGCTTTGCACTGCCACTTCCTACCCATATGCCCATGGGCAATTTCCTTCACCTCTTTGGACCTGTTTCCTCATCTATAAAATGAAAGAATTAGGTTAGATGGCCTCTAAGGTCCCTTCTAGCTGTCCATATATGGTCTAATGATAGCTCATGGGTTAACTGATTGTAAAGAGATCTAAGACATGGTTCCTTCCTTTAAGAACCTTAGAGCCTAGTCAGGAAGACAGAGGATCATAGGATAATAGATTTAATCTAGGAATGGAGGTCACTGAGCCCAGTCCTCCCAGTTAGAGAAAAAGAAAGTGAGTCCCAGGGAGGCTAAGTTACTTGTTCAGGCTTCAACATCACGCTCCTATCCAGGTATCCACCTTCTCTCCTTTCCAATTCCCTTTATAGTGTTGTCTGCCCCCATTAGATTATAAGCTCCTTCTGAGACAGCAGGGACTGTCTTTCTTGCTGCTTGTATTTAAATTCCCAGAGCTTAGCATAGTGCCTGGCACAAATAAAGGACTTAATAAATGCTTGTTGCCTCAATGACTGCCATAGCATAGATCCCTTTCCTCTGGGTTAATTTAGCTTGGCAGAAACCTTCAGTGACCAAACGAAGCTAATGGGACTCTGGTGTCTGACAAAACTGCCCCTTCGATCTGTTCCTCACTTGACAAAGAGACTGAGGAAGGCTAGAGTGTTCAAAAGCTGATCATGTATGGGGGCAGCTGGGTAGCTCAGTGGATTGAGAGTCAGGCCTAGAGATGGGAGGTCCTAGGTTTAAGTCCGGCCTCAGACACTTCCCAGCTGTGTGACCCTGGACAAGTCACTTAACTCCCATTGCCTAGCCCTTACCACTCTTCTGCCTTGGAACCAATATATAGTATTGATTCTAAGGCAGTAGGAAAGGGTTAAAAAAAAAGACCAGAGTTCAAATCCAGCCTTATACTTATTAGCTGTATGATCCTGGGCAAATCACTTAACCCTGTTTGCCTCAATTTCTTTGTCTGGAAAATGAGATGGAGAAAGAAATGACAAACCGCTCTAGTATCTTTATGGAGAAAATCCCAAACAGGTCACAAGGAGTTGTACACAAATATAAACAACTAAATAAACAATATCCTTAAACTCTTTGAGGAATGACATTTTTTTCTTTCTTTCCACCTCCAGAGTCCAGCTGTGCTTTTCTTCTGGGAACTCTTGCTGTTAATGAACTTTTCCACTAATTTCGTGAAAACAATAGGCTTTCCTGCCACCTTCCCATTTCTAAACACACACACAGACACAGACACACAGACACAGACACACACACACACACACACACACACACACACACACACACACACACACCATCTCCCTCCCCCCAAATGAACAAAAACTCCCTTCCTTCATGGAAGGTCAACATCTTGATGCCCATCCTGAAAGCTCAAAGAACTTGGCTTTCACCAGGAGTACAATGAACAGAAACCAGTCTAGATACCCCTATCCTCCTCTTTCCCCTTCCCTTGGAGTCTCCTCCTCCAGAACTCTGGATCTTTTCTGGTTCCATTTATGGGAATAATAGGTGAAAAGGCCCTATGCCTGAACAAATTAGATTTTTTGGGGGGAGGGAGGGGAGTTCTTCCCATCTAAGCAGTCCTAACTTTTTGCTTTAGAAGAAAGAGTCAAATGCTTAGGGCAGAGCCAAGCCGGAGCTCGGGAAGTGTTCAATTAGGCTGTCATTTCTTCTGGAGGAAGGCAGGCCACATTATTGGACAGTTTCACAGGATCACAGAAATTTAGGCCTGGAAGGAGCATCCATTGTCTCATTTGGTCCTCACAATAACCCATCCAGGCTGGGCTGGCAGCTCTTATTATCACTGTTTTGTGGATGAGGAAGCTAAGAGTTAAGAGGCTATGACCTCAGCAAGGTAATGCTGCCACAGAATGTCTGAACCAAGATGATCAATTTAAGTGATAATAATAGTGAGGACACATGTTCTTTAAAAAAAAAAAATCTTTACCTTCTGTCTTAAAATCAATACTAAGTATATGATTCCAGGGCAGAAGAGCAGTAAGGGCTAGGCAATGGGGGTTTAGTGACTTGCCCAGGGTCACACAGTCAGGAACTGTCTGAGGGCAAATTTGAACCCAGGACCTCCCATCTCTAGGCCTGGCTCTCAATCCACTGAGCCACCTAGCTGCCTCTGGAATCTGTGTTAAGAGAGGTATTGTAGCATACTGTCATGGATAGAGAGCCCACCTCAGAGTCTGGGAGACTTGGATCTGGGACCTACCTCTGACACAAATTGACTGTGTGACCCTGAGCAAAGTACTTACCCCTTTAGTGCCCCAGGCATCTCTCAAAGGTAAGTTGCAAAGAAAATATTATTCATCATTGCAGGTGGGTGATTTTTTTACTCCCCTCTCCCCCACTACACTACACTACACTAGTAATATCAAACTCAAAATTCAAGGGGGAAGGAGAGTAATCTGCACGTAAAGATTCCTATTGGCCACACACCTACTTAGTTTTAAAATGTAATGTTACCTATGTTTTATTGTATTTTTATTTATTTTATCAGTGACTTCCCATTTTAATGTGGGTCAGGAGTAATGCCAGCTGCATGGGAATGGGGCTGTGTTTGACACCTCGGCTGTCCCCTAATGCAACCATAGCTCCAATTTAAAAAAACCCAACAAACTCAAATTCTTCTTATAATAAAATTATAACAGCTCATGTTTATATAGTTCTTTCTACTGTTTATACAATGTGTACATGTTTATCTGATACTGTATATACCAGCTATACAAAAGATGAGGAAATTGAGGATTTCTCATTGTCACACTGACAATGGAAGGGAACAAGCATTTATTAAGTGGTTACTGTGTGCTGAGCAAGTGCTTTGCAAATCTTATCTCATTTGTACCTCACAGCAATCTGGGAGGCAGATGCTATTAGTATCCCCATTTTGTGGTTGAGGAAACTGAGGCAGACAGTAGTTAAGTGATTTATCCAGGGTCACACACCTAGGAAGAAGCTGAGGCTGGATTTGAACTCAGATCTTCCAGGCTCTAAGCCCAGCACTCTATCCACTACATTACGTAATTGTGACTAGTGGGAGTCTCCGGTGGTGGAATAGAAATGTTGGAAAATAATCAGAACTCTGGTACTTTTTGTGGGACCTTGAATGTGTCACTTTAATCACTGAAAGCCTTGGTTTCCTCATCTATAAAGTAGGAGATGTATGGCATGATCTCTAAGTTCCCTTCTAGCTTTGACATACCATGGTTCTAATAATAACAATGGCTTCTTTTTTATAGTGGTATTCATAGTTACAAAATGCTTTCATGTACATTATCTCAATAACAACCCTGAAATTCGGTTTAGGATTATAGATTTGCAGATGGAAGGGTCTTTAGGAAGTCATTTGGTCTAACCCCTTATCCCCTTTTACAGATGAGGAAACTGAGAGCTAGGAAGGCTAAATAACTCCCCAAGGTCACACAGGAAATGTGTGGCAGATATAGGATTTGAACACAGGTCCTCTGTAACTGCAGGAATAGCAGAGCAGGAATTATGGTTTCCCCTTTTCAGATAAGTAAATGGAGGCTCAGAGAGTTTGCTCAAAATCATAAAGCTAGAAAGTAGAATAGTAAGCTTCCAGTGTTCTTTTCAGTAGAGATTCCTCGTCTTTCTTTTTGCCTTTTGGAAATTGGATCTGTAGTACCTGCACCTCAGTTGTGAGTCCCCTCTGCTCTGGGCTGAGGACAGCTCCTCTCCATCCCTGCTTTCTCCAAAGTGGCTCCTGCTTGTATGCAGCATGCCTGTACCTCCTGGATGCCAGCCTTCTTGCAGCCTTCTGGGAGAGGGCTCCAGGGCCCAGGCTGTCAGGTTGCATCGGCATTAAATCCCACCCACCATTGCTGCACAGCAAAGCTCTCATCCTGCACACGTGCCCTCCCCTCCCCTCACTGCCCAGCCCCTCCAAGGGCTTTACTTATTATTGTAAAATTAATCTCTACTCCACTGAATAATTAAAGAGGCAAAACAGGGAAATGCTTAATAAAACTTCCCTTCAAAAAAAATCCTAGCTGAGCCTAGACTAAGGGCAGCTGCCTTGGCAAGGTACCAGGGCACACACAGAGTGATAACATAGGAAGGAGGAAGCTCCTAGGGACAGCATCTCTGATCACACTCCAGTCTGCCTGGGGAGGCAAGAGAGCCCTCACTGTGAAGGCAGATTTTCTGCGTTCCCCCTCCTAAGAGATCCGCCAGGCAAGAAAGCTTGGGAACTGTGAAATCTAGCACTAAATACTAGGACATAGATCTGGGAGCAAAATCAAGATCATCCAGTCCAACCAGCTTCCTCCATCAACAAATCAACAATCACAAAAATCATAACAATCACAGCAATCACACAACAATTATTGGGGGCATCAAAGGGTCTCAGTGGATTGAGAGTCAGGCCCAGAGATGGGCGGTTCTGGGTTCAAATCTCATCTTAGACTCACTGTGTGACCCTGGGCAAGTCCCAAGTCCCCCATTGTCTAGCCCTTACCACTCTCCTGCCTTGGAACCAACCTGTAGTATAGATTCTAAGATGGAATGTAAGGGTTAAAAGGGAAAAAAAAAGAATCTTTATATTAATGGATAATATGCTATGACCTGGGGATACTAAGACAATAATGACAATAACAACAACAACAACAACACAGCGACTGCTCTCAAGAAGGTTATATTCTATCAGGGAAGACGACGTGTCCAGATGCAAGAAAATAAATACAAGGTAATTGTATTAAATACAAGGAGAGTCACCAGCAGTTGGGGAGGTCAGGAAAGGGTTCATATAGGTCAGTGGTTCCCAAACTTTTTTGGCCTACCACCCCCTTTCCAGAAAAAAATATTACTTAGCCCCCTGGAAATTAATTAAAAAAATTTTTTAATAGCAATTAATAGGAAAGATCAATGCACCTGTGGCCATCACCACCCTTCCCTGGATCGCTGCAGCTCCCACCAGGGGGCGGTGGCGCCCACTTTGGGAATCACTGATGTAGAAGGTGGTGCTGAAGTTGGAAGGTCTTCTTTGAAGAGAAGTGAAGATGGAGGGCACTTTGGGAATGGGGGATGCGATGGCCACCCATTTCATTCTGGTTAGTAAAAATGCACAGACATGATGAACGGGAGAGGAAGTCTTATCTGTGACAATCAGCAAAGTCCCTTTGGCTGAATTATGCAGTGCAGGATCCAGAACAATGTGTAATGAGGTTGGAAAGGTAGGTAAAGACCAGGTTGTAAGGGGGCTTAAAAAGCCAAACAGAGGAGTTTATCATTCATTGTAGAGGATATATATGTGCTTCATTTAATAGATGACAGAATAAGTCCTTAGTGGTTTACCCAGAGTCACGTCCTTAGGAAGTGGCAGAGATCAGGATAAATAGGAAGGGATTAATAGTGAGAAGGCACTAGAATTAAGAGGGTTTAGAGAAGGCTTCCTGTAGAAGGTGGGATTTTAGATGGCACATAAAGAAAATCAGGGAGGTCAGCAGTTGGAGCAGAGAAGGATGGAAAGTGTTCTAGGTCTGGGGGCAGCCGGAGAAAATGCCCAAAGCTGAGAAATGGAGAGTCTTGTCTGTGGAACAGCAAGGAGGCCAGTGTCACTAGATGGAAGATTTCAAGTTGGGGACCAAGGTGTAATGAGATTCAAGACGTGGTGGTGTGGCTAGGTTAGGAAGGGCTTTGAATGCCAAGCAGAAGATCTTGTATTTACGCCTAGAGGCAGTAGGGAGCCTGGTGTTTACTGAATAGAGGGGTGACATGGTCGGATCTATACTTTGGGAAAATCACCTTCGTGGCTGAATGGAGGAAGGATGGGCATGGGGCGGGGGACTTAAGGCAGGAGGACTCACCGGCATCTATTGTAATAATCAAGATGTGGGAAGATGTAGACCTGCATCAGTGTCAGAGGAAAGAAGGATATATTCTAGAGATGTTGTAAAGGTGAAATGGACTGGTATTAGCAATAATTTGAACACGAGGGGTGAGAGATAGTGAGAAATCCAGCTTGACTCCAAGGCTGTGAGCCTGAGGGACAGGGAGGCTGATGCTGCACTGCACAGTAATAGGGACCAGAGGAGGGAAGGGGGCTTTGGGGGGGAAAGATAATGAATTGAGTTTAAGACGTCTGCTAGATATGCAGCTCAAGATGTCTTAAAGGAGGTGTAAGATTGGAGGTCAGCAGAGATATTGGGGGCAGAAAAGGTAGATTTGAGAATCATCAGCATAGAGATGGCTGACATTCTAAATTAAATTAAATCCATAGTTGCTGATGAGATCAGCAACTGAAAAAAATAGTATAGAGGGAAAAGAGAAAAGGGCCTAGAACAGAACTCTGAGGGCTACTCCGTGAACTGATGCAAAGTGAAGTGAGCAGAACCAGAACAAGTGTGCAGACTGAGATATATTCATACATACAACCCAAATTTCTCTCAACTGCAAGTCAGGTATGCTTTCCACTCCACAGCTATGCCCCTCTAACACAGACTCTTGTCTTCAAAGAACTTGTTAGTGCCATGGGAGGGGGGAAGGGAGATGAACCATGCATGCAAATAGATATAATAGGTTAGAATATGTTAAGGATATAAGAGAAGGTCCAAAAAGATGTACAAGAGAAATTTGAGGAGGGAGAGGTCATTTATAGCTAAGCAATTCTTCCAGACAGTAGGTGGCACAGTAGAAAGAGAGCTGGACTTGGAGTCAGGAAGACCTGAATTCAAATGCAGTCTCAGACTACTAGCACTACTCACACACTAGCTGTATGACCTTGGATAAGTCACTTAACCTTATTGGCCTGTTTCCTCATCTGTAAAATGAACTAGAGAAGGAAATGGCAAATCACTCTAGTTTCTCTGCCAAGAAAATCCCAAATGGGGTCACAAAGTCGACATGACTGAAAAATGATCCGACTGAACAGAATCCTTCCAGAAGGGTATATAAGTCTTGATGATACTCAATAAGGACAAGACGTGAAGTAGGACAAAGAAGAGAGCTCTCCACCTTTCCAAGGTGACCCATTCTACTTTGGGGCAGCTCTAATTACAGAGCTGAAATATATTTCTGTGATGCTTCTACTCATTGATCTTAGTTCTTCCCTTTAGGACAAAACAGAATAAATCTAACCCTTTGTAAATCTAACCCTTTCATACGACAACCCTTTAAATATATGATGGCCAGCTATTGTGTTCCCCCTAAATTTTCTCCTCTTTAGGCTAAATATCCTTTTAACTGATGAATGCACGGATTGATTTAAAGTAATCACCATATCACCCTGATTAGAGATACAGCATAATAGAGCTGAAAGCCAACTTAAACATAATCTACATCAATTCCTCATGTTATAGGTGAGAAAATTGAGGCCTAGAAAGACAAAAGACTTGCCGAAGGTCACATAGGCAGGAAATAGCTGAGCTATTGGGAGTCAAATCCAGGTCTTTAGACACGAAATCCATTTTTCTTTCCACTACATTACACTTCTTTCTCTTAATGTTCTCCAGACTGGCTCTGTCCCTTCAAAAATGTGATACCTGGAGCTGAACACAATATTTTAGACCAGAGTAGATCATACTGTGATTGTAATATTTTTCTGTGTGGGTACTAAGCTTTCACAGCAAGTATTGGGATTTCATTTAGTGCAACCCCCCTGACTGGACAGGGCCAATACTCATTGATTCATTCATCAACTATTTATTTAAAAAATCTATGATTTTCTTTTCTTTTTGTTTTTTTTTTTAAAGAATATTTTATTTCTTCCAATTACATATAAAAACAGTTTTTAACATTCATTAAAAAAATACACAACCTTTACCTTCTGCTTTGGAATTAGTACTCTGTATTGGTTCTAAGGCAGAAGAGTGGTAAAGGCTGGGCAATGGGGATTAAGTGACTTGCCCAGGGTCATACTAGGAAGTGTCTGAGGGCAGATTTGAACCCAGGACCTCCTGTCTCTGGACCTGGCTCTAAATCCACTGAGCCACCCAGCTGCCTCTTAACATTCATTTAAAAAAACCTTTGAGTTCCAAATTCTCTCCCTCTGTCTCTCTCCTTCCCCCCCTCATTGAGAAAGCAAGCAATTTGATACAGAGCACCTATAATTTTCAATGTACCGTGTTAGACACTGAAAGTGATATAAAAAGAGTTAAGTCATAGTTCTTGCAAGAACTATATAGAATGATATTGGGTGTAGGAGAAATATCAAGTGCTATCTGAGGTCTCATTTGGAATTGGAAAGAAAGTTGAGTAAAGACGAGATGCATGGGGCAGCTAGGTGGCTCAGTGGATAGAGAGCCAGGCCCAGAGATCCTGGGAGGTCCTGGATTCAAATCTGGCCTCAGACACATCCTAGCTGTATGACACTGAGCAAGTCACTTAACCCCCATTGCCTAGCCCTTTCTCCTCTTCTCCCTTAGAATCAAGTATCGATTCTAAAACAGAAGGTAAGGATTAAAAAAAACACCATAAATTCAGTAGCTGATTCACCAGCCCCCTCTCCAGATGGAGGCAGAGTGTCTGCTGCTGAACCATGGTCTCTGAATGGAGTCGGATTGGAGCTAACTCAGTAACAATTTGCTACCTCATTTTTATGTTTGTTTCTTGCCTGAAGCAGAGAAGATGGGGGGGGGGCTCCAAGAAAGGGCCCCAAAGATAGAAGGGACCAAACCAAAGGGAAAAGGAACAAACCAGACAGAGAAGAGCAAGATGGCTGGGGACCGATGACAATGTTACTTATTAGCAGCACCCCTTGCTCCAGAGCCTCTGGCTGCTTCTAAACCCTGTTTACTGAGGTGGAAAAGCCAGAATAAGCTGAGAAGGAGAATCGCAGAACCATCTGTGCTTTTAAAATAATCTACTTGATAACTATTAATGAATATATTTCTTTGAGAAAATCAACAAGACTTTTTCCCCCCAGGCTCACAAAAATGATTCCACAATCAGCTGATTCCCCCTTGGGGACCGTCTTTCAGTAAGATCCATCTCCTCATTCTTTCTTGAGTGAAAAGAATCTTCCATCATCAAAACCTTTACATTTGGTATCCATTTGCACGCAGAGCTGTAAGAGGTGCTGTGTAAATATGGACCAGGCTCCTCCTCTCTGGTGCAGAGAGTCTAAGATACATGAATGCGACCAAGAACAAGACTGAATCATATGGAACCTCAGAACTACTTTACTTTGCATTTCTCTAATTATTAGTGATTTGGAACACTTTTACAAGGTTGTTGATAGCTGAGCTTTACTATTTTTATTTGACCATTTATCTACTGGGGAAATCCCTTTTGCCTCTTTTTTTTTTTTTTTTTTAAACCCTTACTTTCCACCTTAGAATCAATACTGCATATTGGTTCCAAAGCAGAAGGTCAGTAAGGGCTAGGCAATGGGGGTTATGTGACTTACCCAGGGTCACACAGCTTGGAAGTATCTGAGACCAGATTTGAACCCAGGACCTCCCATCTCTAGGCCTGGCTCTCAAAACACCAAGCCATGCAGCTTCTCCCAGGAAGATTGCTTTTGTTTCAATACCTGAGGATGAAGTTCATCTGTGTGAGGTGATTCATCAAGGGATTATAGGCAGCCTTTAATGTCTACTTAGGTATCTTTTTTTAAAAAAACACTAACCTTCTGTTTAAAAATCAATACTGTATATTGATTCTGAGGCAGAAGAGGAAAAAAGGCTAGGCAACAGGAGTTAAGTGACTTGCCCAGGGTCACACAGTTAGGAAATGTTTGAGTCCACATTTGAACCCAGGACCTCCCAGCTCTAGGCCAGGTTCTCTATTTACTGAGTCACCCAGCTGCCCCCGCTTAAGTATCTTAAAACCTTTTCCCCCTAGATTTAACAAATACCAAACAAATTATGCATTTTTGGTTTCATAGTACAATAACAAAAGGGGATTGTACATGAAATTAGATCTATTGTACAGTTTGATTTTCTTTTAAACTATATAATAAATTCTACATATTACTTGCAAAAAAAAGACTGACTTGGAGGAGTGAGTCAGAGGGATATTAAGCCACTAGATTTATCGTGGGCATGAATGGAGACTTTCTTAAATGCCATAACACTGGATTTAGAGTCAGAGGTCCTGGAGTTCTACCATTAACTACCTATGAAAACTCAGGAAAGTCACTCTCTTATCTATGCTTCAATATCTTCATCTGTAAAATGGATGGGTTGGACTAAATGACCTGCAAGGTCTTTTCTAGCTCTAAATCTATAATCCTGTGGGGCCAGCACTGTTCTAAGTTTTAGGGAGACAAAATAAAAAATGAAACTGTCCTTGCTCTTAAGAAGTGTAGACATTCTACCAAAGCTCTGAACCTCTGGGAAGACCGTAGTATTGTGTTATTTAGAATTTCTGGGGCTCCATTTTAGAGGTATTAACCCTCAAGATATGTAGATATATGACAACTTCCTGTGGACATGTGGGGGACTTTGAAACTACATTTTCCATGGTCCAAAGGGTTTCCTGTTTTGGATGACATCTTGGAGGTAAAGCCTGGCTTTAAATTTTGGGAAGTCGGGTTTGACTTCCTCTTTGCTACCTGAGTGCTTGCTCTCTTTTGCTATGCAGACAAGATGAGGGAAGGGAGGGAACGTAATAGCTGAGGCGGCAATTTGAAATTTTTACAGGCACGTGGTTGATTTTATTCTACCAACATGGGCCTAAATAAAATATTAGTTTTCCTCCTAATACCAGCCTTTATCATTTTTAATCGTTACAGTATGGTGTTGTCAACTTTGGGAGGGAACTTGGGATGAACGATGGTCTCTTTAAGACATTAGTTCTTTGGGGGCAGTAAGGTGGCTTAATGGATAGAGAGACAGGTCTAGAGATGGGAGGTCTGGGGTTCAAATTTATCCTCTGATACTTTGTAGCTGGGTGACCCTGGGCAAGTCATTTAACCCCAATTGCCTAGCCTGTATCACTCTTCTGCCTTGGAACTGATATATAGTATCAATCCCAAGATAGAAGGTAAGGGTTATTAAATAAAAAACAAAACACCTTAGCTTTTAGGTGTTTATATCTTTCTGTGCCAATCATTTCCTGTTTATGTAGGGTTGGAACTCCATAACATAGGAAATCACGTATTGTACTGAGTGAGCTCCTTGGAGTGGTCCAGAACGAATTTCAGAACTTCTGTGTTCAAAGGAAACTTAGAAATCATCTAGTCCCAAACATATTATTTTACAGGAAAGAAAACTGAGTCACAGAGACAGGAAGTGACTTGTCTAAGGCCATTTAGCTGGTAAAGTATTAGAACCAAAAATGGAGTTGTCTTCTAGTTAGAACTTAGGTACTTTGGCTCCCACACTGAGGTGCTCTCTCTGTCTCTCTCTCTCTCAATAATTTACAAAACATGAGAGGGGACATATATGATGGGAAAAGTAGATGGACCAACCATGCTGTAAGAATGAGAACCAATATATGGATAGCTCAAGTCTTGTACTGACACCTACATAACATGAAAGGAGCCAGAGGATGGCCTCCAGCACAATAGAGAGTGAGCTTTGCAGTTAGGAAGTCCCGCCTTGGACCCCTACACACTACGTGTCACTGATCAAGTAACTCAAGCTCTCAGGACCACCTTTGGTCCGCATCGCTTTGGCAAGTAGAATGCACACAAAACTGGACTGAAGCCTCTTGTGCTCCCAAGTGGAGAGAAAGATGGCCCTAGAGGCACAGGGTTGGCCTCCTGTTGGTTTATGCCAAAATGTATGCAAGCCAAAGGTCTTGTTTTTCAATCAACAAGGCTTGGGGAGGGGATGGGAGTGGATCAATTCTAAGCCGAGCAGGGCTCCTGTTTGCTTCCAGTCTGGCTTTTCACCACCCCCAGTCCAGTTCTCTTTCCCAGCACCATGGCAGCTGAGGGGAGTTGTTAAGCTTTATGGATTAAAACCATGCTTCCCGTGGAGTACAGCTCCCGGATCAAATGATCTTTAACAGGACACCGGGAGCCCCAGACAAACGAGATAATGAAATCCAAGCCGCATTATGATGAAGCAGCAGGCTGTGGTGATCAAAGCCTTAGCTGTCCTTCCATCAGAAGGGGGGCCGTGTGTGTGTGTGTGTGTGTGTGTGTGTGTGTGTGTGTGTGTGTGTGTGATGAGGGGGAGAGAGAGGGAGGCCAAAGACTGAGGTGTGAGATTCAGCACAAGCTGAGTCTTGGAGGGGAGTCTGAAGTTCAGACTCAAGGTGAGACGAGGCTCCAAGTCTTCGTCCTTACTAGATCTGGTCCCATACAAATGCTTGGCTCTCACGTCCCAGGACAATTCTTTGCTCTTCCCTGCTGACCTGGGGGTGACTTCTAGCTATTCCAGGGCAAGAAGGAAAGAGCGGAAAGGAGGGGAGGAAGAAAAAATGAAGAGATAACTTGATTTTGTTTGGTCATTTCAGTCGGGTTTAACTCTTTATGACCCCATTTGGGGTTTTCTTGGCAATGATACTGGAGTGGTTTGCCATTTCCTTCTCCAGTTCATTTCATAGATAAAGAAACAGAGGCAAACCAGGCTAAGTGACTTGCCTAGAGTCATACAGCTAGTAAGTGTCTGAGGCTGGATTTGATCTCTGATCCTCCTGGCTCTCGGTGCTCTACCTACTGTGACACCATCTAGATAACTAGATGAGAGATGGATGGGGGAGAAAAGCCCAGTGCCCTCCTCTCCTTACTGGGAGTTTAAGTTTCAGTGATACCTTCTGCAGCATCCTCACCTCTTTCTCTTTACATTTATTGTATCTTAATCACCTTCTAAATACTAAGACCCTCCATAAATACACAGTTCCTTATACTTTCAAAAGGGCTCTTCCAGCTCATTATTTCATTTGGTTCTTGTAATAGCTCTGTGAGGCAGTCATTATGATCCCCCACTCCCACTACCATTTTACAGAGGGGGAAACTGAGGTCCAGAGCATTTAAGTAACTTTCCCTACATCATATAGTAATTTAGCACCAGAGCAGGGTCTAGGATTGAGAACTTCCTAGAATGGCGTTTTATCACCACTCTTATAATTGCAATTGTTATTACTCTTTTGTCCATTTTATCATATTTCTCCCCTCCCCTATAACATAGATCCAGTCCTATTCCCTCTGGGAATCCCTCCCCCCCAATTTTTTTTTCTGTACAAATATCAGTAAGGTTTATTTTTAGTTAATTAAGAATATTTTTCCAAGGTTACATGATTCATGTTCTTTCACTTCCTTCTACCTTCCTCCCTCCCGGAGCTGATAACTCAACTGAGTTATACATGTATCATTGTTCAAAACCTATTTCCATATTATTAATATTTGCATTAGGATGATCATTTAGAGTCTACATCCCCAATCATATCCCCATCAACCCATGTGATCAATCCTATGTTTTTCTTCTGTGTTTCTGCTCCCACAGTTCTTTCTCTGGATGTGGATAGTGTTCTTTCTCATAGGTCCCTCAGGATTGTCCTAATCCCTCCCAAATTGATTTGAGCTAGATTTTTAGGCTGTTCTCAGAATCTTGGACCCATCATCCCATCTCCATGCTTGTTGAAAATTTCAGTCTTCTCACTATATTGATTGCATTCTGGTCTCTCCTATGAGAGTCAGTTCCTTTGAAGAGGGCTAGGTCTATTCTCACTGGGTATCCAAATGCTCAGGACACATCTATTCATCCTGTGGGCTTTCCATAAATCATAAAGACTGACTAAAGAAGAGAAAGTCCTAATTCATGGCTGAAGGAGCATTCGATGGCAGCTTGGCCTTAGTATTTAAGTCATAAAACATCTTGGATCCATAAAAACCTGGTGGCCAAGCTTTGTCCCAGGCTCTAGCTCCAAAGATTCATGGGAACTAGGGAAGGGCTTTTAAAAGACTGGTTGTGGATGATACCACCCACAGATCTATATTGCATCCTAGTTGTGGACCAGGGCCCCAGTCTTCTCTTCAGTAGCTCAGACATCAAATTGGCCATATATGTAGCCAGGCAATATCCCCAAGGAAAGAGGCCCTGGTTTCAAAGCTTTCAGAAACAAGGTGCATATACCCTTCTGCCCTAGGAACATGCCAGCTCTAGGATCTAACATCCCCAATATAGTCAACTTCCAATTATCTGTATAGTTTATCCACTTAGGGAATGGCTTCCAGCCAATGTTTAATCCTGGTATGATATCTTTGTTCATCTATCTCCCAGGGTCCTTCCTTGTTTCTTTTCTTCTGTTCCCTTCACCTTCCACCTTGGGTCCCTAAGTACTGAGGAAATTCAAGGCACCAGTAAGTATGGCATGTATACTTTTTTTTGCTGATAATTAAGAAGGTAAACCCTAGAGCTATAGGTAAGAAGTTTTGCACCTGAGACAAATACCACAAACAGCACCTGAGGCCATCATCAGGATGCTTGGAAAGGGGGATGGACAGCCAGCTCATCATCTGGAGGGTTCCTATTTTTAATGAACTATTCCTGCTAAATAAGTGCTATTTGTTTCTACACTGCTAACAGACTCAGGAAGTTCAGAGAATCTTGTGTTTCTTTCATATGGCCTTAGTTATAATTCTGCTAAGTGGCTTACTTAGAATAGGTAGTTATAACAAATTTATGGAAAGACTGGATGAGTGTAATTAAAAAACAGTGATGGATTGCCTGTTTCCTACCTATGTCGCTTACTAATTGACAATTGGCCACTCCACTTTCCATGGGGATTACATCCTACTCATGGATATTCTCAGACACTGGACAATAAAATTTGGAGCTATAAAGTCTTTGGAGGTCATCTATCTAATCCAGGGGTTTTTGACTTTGCTTGTGTCACAGACCCCTTGGGCAGTATGGGGAGGCCTATGGACCCTTCTCAGTAATGTTAAATGCATAAAATACCTAGGATTACAAAGAAAATCAGTTATATTAAATAAAATCAGTTATAAAAGTATTTTTTAAAAAGTTCATGGACCCCATGTAAAGGATCCCTTACCTAGTCCAATAACCCTTTTTTTACAGATGAGGAAAGTGAGGTCTAGACAAATAAAATAACTTGGATGAGGTTAAGCCACAAGTAAGAGAGCCAAAATTCAAATCCTGGTTTTCTGACTCCAAATCCAACTAGGTAGTACTGTGGATACTGGAGTCAGGAACATATGAGCTCAAATCCAGGCTCAGACACTTGCTAGTTGTGTGACCTTGGGCATTTAACTCTGTTGGCCTCAGTTTCCTCATCCGTAAAATGGGCTGGAGAAGGAAATGGAAAATCATTCCATTTTCTTTGCCAAGAAAACCCCAAATGGAGTCGTGAAGAGCTGGATATGACTGAATAGCAATTCTTTTTATATTACAACTAATGCTGACTCAGATAAATAAAATGGAATAACACCCAAATGGAAACTGCATTGGCCAGGAATTGCACCCAGTCCTCTAGCTTAACCTGTGATTGTCTTTATCTATCACAAAGTTCTTGTAAACTTTGATCTGAGGATGAGTGATTCAAAATAGTCCTGCTTAGAGGCAAAGGGAAAGGAAAAATGACTTTCAGTCTGGACCTATGGTCACACTCAGAGAGGTTCAGTGATGTCTGTGTATGGGCTTTAAAAATGGATTTTAGGAGTATCGAGGCAGCACAGTGGATTGCACCAGGCCCAGAGTTTGGAGGATCTGGGTTCGAATCTGATCTCAGACACTTTTGAGCTGTATGATTCTGTGCAAGTCATTTAATCCCAATTGCCTAGCCCTAGCTGCTCTTCTGTCTTAGAATTAATACTAAGACAGAAGGTAAGGGTTTCTAAATAAGATAAAATGGATTTTAAAGCGGCCTACCAGTTTTCTCTCAGGATTTTTGTTAGCAGCCTAAACTTGTTAGAGTTCTAATAGTCAGACCATCTGGGAGCCTTGGGGACCTAGGGTCCAGAATTGGGACCAGAATCAAGCCTGGTTCTTTCTCTACATTCGGGTTTCTTTCAAGTCCAGCCGGATTTCTCCCAGAAAGCCAAGCCTGTCTCAATTGTTCTGTATTATTCTCTGTTCCTACCTCTAACTTGAATGGCTCCCCAGAGCTTTCAGCACCCCAGGATTTGAGGGAGGGGCTTACAACATCTGGGAGTTGGAGCAATAACATCTTTTCTTTTCTTCTGCCTCTTGATGTCAATTATTCTTACCCCACGGCAGAAAAATCAAAGGAAGATCCAAAATCCTTCTAGTTTTGAATGAAAATTCCTTCCTCATCAATCCTTACACTTGAGGTGCAAAAGGGTGAAAGCTGGGGAAGATTGTTGGATCTGGAGATACAGCATGGAAGTACAGTCACAGGGCCGGCCTTGGACCATGATCTTATGTGACCAAGGGCAAGACATTTAACCTCTTAAGCCTTAGTTTCATCATCTGTAAAAATAAGGCTCTTCTACTGATAAATATGGTCTTTTCCAAATCTATGACTGAATGACCCTTTTTTTGAGCTGTGAGAAGGAAGGCGTATTTTTTCCCTTCTCCCCTTTTCCAGGGACACCAGAGGTACAAAACCACTGGCTTCTATCACTTCCTGTCTGCCTTTTGGAAGCTTCTTGAGAGCACAGACTAGTTTTTCTATTCCTCCCATCCCCATTCTTTTTTGCCCTAAGCACTCTGCATAATGCCTTGCACATAAGAGGTGTGAGGTGGCAGTTAGGTGGTGTCATAGACATGGATAGAGTCCTGACCAGGAGTCAGAAGACTTGAATTCAAATCCTGCATTGGACATTTATACTTCAGTCAAACTGAGTAATTCTATAAGATATCAAGATGATAGGATTTAAAGCTTAGAAGAAATATAGAGATCATTTAACCTAACTTCATTATTTTATTTGAAAAATGATTGTTGCCTTTTGTTTTTGATAACCATAGTTATTTCCTGATATACTGTTCCCCCAATATTAAACCCTTACTTGTAACAAAGAAAAAGTTATGGAAAGTCAATAAAAATTATTGCATCTGACAGTGTATGTAGCAGCATTACACATTCATGGTACCTCGTCTCTCTAATGAGAGGAAGGAGATGTGCTTTATTATCTGTTTCTAAGACTGTGCTTTGCAAATGTAATTCATCTGTCAACTCCCTTATCTTACACACGGAGGTACAAATGGAGTTTAATTACTTGCCCGACATCATACAGATGGTGCATAGCAGAACTGGAGTTAACGTCTGGGTCTTCTGACTCGAATTCAGAACTCTTTTCACAATATCATGATGCCTTTGTATACATTGTTAGCGCTCACTCTTCTGCTTTTGCTCACATTGTTGCTTGGAATGTTCTCCTTCTCCCTCTTGGCTAGTTGAACATTTAACCATTCTTCTTTTTTTAACCTTAACCATGTGTCTTAGAATTGATCCTAAGTATTGGTTCCAAGGTAGAAGAGCAGTAAGGACTAGGCAACTGGATTTAAGTGACTTGCTCAGGGTCACACAGCTAGAAAATGTCTGAGGCCAAATCTGAACCCAGGTTCTCCCAACTCCAGGCCTGGCTCTCTATCCATTGTGCCACTTAGCTATCTTACTTATATATTTCTTTAAGCTCAACTCAAGTACTAGTCCTTCCTGTAAGTCTCCCCTGACAACCTTGGTTGGTAAGGACTTTCCCCCTAAGATTTCACATAGTTTTATACCTTTCTATGGCACCTTGTATGTAAATTTGTGTTTTATAGATTTCTGTGTTTGTGTCTAGATTACAACCTCATGAAAGGGGGTTAGCTAGATGTTGCATTTTTCTCCAAGCACATCACAAGTAAGTAATTAATAAATGCATGTAGGGGCAGCTGGGTGTCTTAGTGGATTGAGAGCCAGGTCCAGAGATGGGAGATCCTGGGTTCAAATCTGACCTTAGACACTTCCTAGTTGTGTGACCCTTCCTATTAACCCCAGTTGCTTAGCCCTCACTGCTTTTCTGCCTTGGAAAAGATACTTAGAATTGCTTCTAAGACAGAAGGTAAGGGTTTAAAAAATGCATATTGAAAGGTTAACTTTTTCTGAGTCTTATTTTCCTCACCTTGTAAAAGGGAGGTGATAACATTTGCCCAATTTCCCTCCCTGGAGTTGTTGTGAGGAAAGGGTTATGTCAGCACTTATTCTATCTTGGCACCATAAGGAGAGGAGATTCTGGCGGGTTGGAACCAGCTGCCAAACATGATAACCCCCATCTGAGTCAACAATGGGAAAAGTGGAGAGCCCATCAGCCCAAGAAGAAGAGGGTCTCTGCTCAGTTAGCTCCTCCTGCTAACTTCTAAGCCTGCGTTCTGAGCTTTCCATCTATCCCCAAACAACCTTGTATTTGTTTTCTCTATATTCTGCATACACTGTCTGGGTCCGTATTTGTCACCTCCCTTACTAGACAGAGCTCCTTGAGAACACGGTTGCTTTGGTTTCGTCTTTGTATCTCATTGCCTCTATCAGTGCTTGGCACATAGTTGGTGCTTAATAAATGTTTTTCGATTGGCCACTGATCAATAAGGTGATGGGCAAGAGTTAATGGAGAGCCTACCTACTATGTGCCTGGAACTATGCTAGGAGCAGAAGGGATTGGGATTACCATGATATGAAAAAGTATAAGACCTCGTTTATACCTTCAAAGAGCTTACAATCTAATGGGGGTGAGAAAACATGCATAGAAATAAAGATAATTGACAATGCCACGCTGAGGGCCAAATGAATGGTGTATGGTACTATCAATAAAATGGCAGAGGATTCAGAGGAAGGAGAGGTCATTGAAATGGGAGGGGTGGAGGGTAGGGGGAAGCCAGAGGCAGATTCATCAAGGGGAGATTTTGAACTGATTTTGAGCTGTTCTGTTGTTTTCTCATTTTAAAAACCCTTACCTTCTGTCTCAGAATCAATTGTGTATTGGTTCCAAGGCAGAAGAGTCATAAGGGCTAGGCAATGGGGGTTAAGTGACTTGCCCAGGGTCACACAGCTGGGAAGTGTCTGAGGCCAGATTTGAACCTGGGACCTCCCATCTCCAGGCCTGACTCTCAATCCACTGAGCTACCCAGCTGCCCCCTCCGTGAGCTGAGTTTTGAAGGAAGAGAGGGGCTACTAGATGGTCAGAGAGGGCAACGATTTGCAGTTTAACCAGCTAGTCAGTGAAAGAGGATTCATGAACATGTTCTCCTTTTCCTCTAGTGATTTAATATAAGAATAGAACAACTAACAATCATTTATTGATTTGGTCAATTGCTTGCCTTTCTCCAGATCTATGTGTCCAGCCCTAATGTATATGTCTGAATCCAGACCTGAGTGGGTGACCAATTAGTTTTGCACTTATGGGACATGTTAAATTTGTTGTCCTGTGGGCATCTCAAACTCATGTCCAAAAGAGAACTCATTATCTCCCTTCCCCAAGTGCTGCTGCTTCTGAATTTTTCTATGACTATATTTTCTCCTTCTAGACTATAACCTCATGAAAAGGGGGAGACTGTTTCTTAGTAAGATTTTGTATTTCTCTCGGTAGGCATCACAGGGCTATACACATAGTATTGAGCTATGAACTCTGGGGAAACAAATACAAAAGTGAGATAATCCTTTCCCTCAAGGCGTTTACATTAATTCTACTGTGGGGGGATACAACATGGACAGATAAGTATATAGGGGATAAACTTGAAAAATCAATACCTAGTTATGGGGTCAGTGGGACTGATATCTGGGGGAATCAAGCAAGACTTCTTCAAAGAGATAGGACTTAAAGAAATTCCTAAGTACCAGCCTGAAGATGCAAAGTGTACACTGCTGCTATGGAAATGCTGGAGCGAATACCAACATCCTTGAATCTGCAGAATACTATTTAGAGTCTCTGTTATAAGCTACAGGAAGAGGAAGGAATCCAGGGGGGAGATATTCAGCTGGAGCCTGGGTGAAGGCAAGGTCGCGAGGTGGGATATCCAACCTTATTGTAGGATGTCCCTTTACTTTTGCTGAAATACTGTTCTTCCCTTCCACCAGAAGTCAACTCATAATGTCATAACCTGCACAGATGACATGCAATATACATCCTAGATCTTATTAAAGTATTTCCCCCTCCAAACCCACCTTCCTTGTTTTTGTTAGGGCACCCCCATCTTTCAGAACATCTGGGTTGTCATCTTTGACTCCTCATTCTCCTTCACTCCCCATATCAATAGAGGAAGGGACATGGCTAATTAAGGGAGGGTCAGAAGATACACTTTACCCTGGTTTTAAGCTCTAATGGAGCCAGCAATTTAACAGGCAAAAAAAAAAAAATCATCACCACTCACTTATGGAACAGGCGTATTCCTCCATCAGTAAGCCTTAATATTGTATACACAAATTGGATCACTTAACTTTGAGTTGGAAAGGCTCCCAGGGCCAAACCCATACTCCAAAAAGGAGTACTCCTTCTGATGTATTAATAAATCATCCCTTGGTCTCTGAATGAAGACTTTCAGTGTAAGGGCAACCTTTGCCTCCTGTGGCAGCCCATTCCATTTTTTAGCTTCTGCCCTTTGCTACTGGTTCTGCCTTTTGGCACCCAGTAGAATGTCCAAGTCCTCTGACACATGACTGCCCTTCAAGTAGTGAAAACAGCTAAGGTGTGTCCACTCTTTTTCTTCAGGTGAAATAGCTTTAGTTCCTTCAACTTAGCCTTCACTTGCTGATTGCCCTCTTATGGACACTCTCCTACTTTCCAATATATTTCTTAAAGTGTTGGTTCTCAGAAATGAATCCAACATTGCAGATGTGGTCCGGCCATGCTGGAATACAGAGTAACTTTCACCATCTTATTCCTAGAAGCTATTTCTTTCTTCATGCAATTCAATATCTCATGAGCTTTTGGGCTGCCACATTACATTGGTGATTCATTCATCACATTAGTGAAGTCCACTAAAACTCCTAGTTCTTTTTCAGACAAATTGCTGTCAGCCTATGCTTCCCCATTTTTATACTTGTGAAGTTGATCTTTTGAATGAATATAAGATTTTCCAAGTATCTCTCTTGAATTTCATCATTTTAGATTCATTCTGATATCCTAGCCCACTGGTTTTCAAGTTGTGGGAGGTCTTTAAGACCCCGTGAGGAGTTCCAGGAGATCAAAATAGTCTTCATAGTAATATTAATGGATTATTTGCCTGTTTAAATAATCCTTCCTTTTCCAAATACATACCTATGTAAAGCCAGATTTTGTTCATATATTTCAACCCAGAACACTATATCCCAATAGATTTAATGCAGAAGCAAATATGAGAATCAGCTGTTTTCTATTAAGGCAGACAGTAAAGAGATTTGCAAAAATATATAAAATAATGCTACTCTATATTAATCTTTTTTTTGTATTGGAAAATAGAGTTGTTTTTCATTAAAATGTTGCTATGTTAATGTAGCAGGTTTATTATTGTTATTTTTAGTACATAAATATTTTAAAAAGTATATTAATTTTCATTTCTAACATGATAAATATAGATAGCTATAACCAATCTAGACAAAAGCTCTTTAGAATTTTCAATATTTTTTAAGTGTAAAAAGGTCCTGAGACCAAGACGTTTGAGAACTGCTATTCCAGCCCATTTTTTCAGATCTTTTCTTTGTCATCGAGTATGTTAGCTATCTCTCCTAAATTTGTATCATTTGCAAATTTGATGCCCATACTGTTTTTGCCTTTATCTAAGTCATTGATAAAAAATGATAAATAGCCCAAGATCAGGCATAGCTCTCTAGCTCATATCACTGGAGACCAATCAAACTGATACTGAATCATTAAGGAAGGAAGGAAACGAATTTATTAAGTGCCTACTATGTACTAAGTCCCTTACAACTATTATTTCACTTTATCCTCACAACAACTCTGGGAGGCAAATGCTATTACTATCCTCATCTTATAGTTAAGGAAACTAAAGTGGATAGAAGTTAAGTGACTTGACCAGGGTCACACAGTGAGTAAACATATGAAATTGAATTCAGTTTTCCTGACTCTAGACCCATAGTCTACTCACTGAGCCTCCCTCTAACAATTATGCCTTGAATCCAGCTATTAGTTGCTGGATTATAATTAGTTATAATTAGTTCCAAATCCATATAATAATATTATCCTCGGCCAGTGGTCTCCAAAATGGAGCCTGTAGCCTCTCTTGAAGGAGTCTGTGGACCAGTAAGAGAGCAAGAAGATGGAATCCAATTCTAGGACTTATTTTCAGCACAACCATATTTACCCTGGGAGCAGTTAGATGGCACAATGGATAGAGTGCTAGACTCGAAGTAAGGAAAATTCATCTTCCCAAGTTCAAATCTGGCTTCAGAATATTACTGGCGGTGTCACTTTGGGTGAGTCAGTTAGGCGAGTCAGATAATGTTTGCCTCAGTTTCCTCATTTACAAAATGAGCTGGAGAAGGAAAAGGCAAACCACTCCAGTATCTCTGCCAAGAGAACCTAAAATGGTGTCACGAAGAGTCAGACATGACTGAAAAAGGACCGAACATCAGAAATATCTAACCTAATCCTTCAAATCTTCCTTTCTCCCCCTCCTCATACTGTGCAAATTCCCAATCTTCCCTTTCTGCATTATGAGTAGGCTCCTTAGAGAAGTTATGGAGAAGGGTAGTACCATTGGGAACCCAATCCCACAAGTATTCAAAGTTTCCAACACCTTTCTCTTAAATCTGCAGAAGGCACACCTTTGGGAATGGGATATGGCATCATTCCTATATGAAGAACTCCCAAATCTCTGAATCCACCTCTGATTTATCTCCTAAGCTCCAGATCTGTATCTCTAGTTGCATATGGGGCATTTCTGCCTAGATGGTCCATCAGTACTTCAAATTCAATATATATACAAAACCCAAATGGATCATCTTTCCCTCCAAACCCACTCTCTTCCCTGACACCACCATTTCTGTAAATAGCATTAACATCCAACAGTCAGCCAGGATTTAAATTTTATTATTGTCCTCAACTCCTGTATCTTCATTTCCTGTGTCTAATATCCCTACAAATGATATTTCTGTCATATCTCTCACATGTATTCCAGACTTTCTATTCCCATTATTATTACACTCATCCATGTTATCTTCTTTAAAAAAATAAAGAAACCCTCATCTTCTGTCTTAGAATCAATACTGCATATTGGTTCCAAGGCAAAAGAGAGTTAACATAGGGTCATGTAGCTAGTAAGTACCTGATGTCAGATTTGAACCCAGGACTTCTCCTCTCTAGGCCTTGCTCTCAATCCACTGAACCTTGAGGTGGCCTCAGGTTACCATCTTCTAATTAGTCTCCCCATCTTTACTGATACGGTTGCCAGATTAATCTTTTTTTTTTTTTAAATTTTAAACCCTTAACTTCTGTGTATTGACTTATAGGTGGAAGATTGGTAAGGGTAGGCAATGGGGGTCAAGTGACTTGCCCAGGGTCACACAGCTGGGAAGTGTCTGAGGCCGGATTTGAACCTAGGACCTCCTGTCTCTAGGCTTGGCTCTCAATCCACTGAGCTACCCAGCTGCCCCCAGATTAATCTTTTTTATACACGGCTCTAATCATGGTATCCTTCTGTTAAAAAAAACCCAAACCCCAAACCAAACAAAAACCTCTAATGGCTATTTACAAGGTCAAGTCTAAGCTCTTTAGTCTTACCAAATTCAAATCCCTATAATCTGACTCCAACCTGCCCTTCTGGCCTCATATCCCACCATTTCTCCTACCACATAGTCTACCTTCTGATCTACCTGGACTGCGTCTCATCTCTTAAATATCTCCCCCATTTGCAAAACTCCATGTAAGCGTTTGCTTTTACCACATATTTGTGTGTCTGGATATCACCTCCTTTGGAAAGCCTTCTGTGTTCTCTCCCAGTTGGAAATGTTCTTTCCTTCTTTACATCTTGTTATTACGTTATTTGTACGTCTCCTATCCATGTTCGACTTTAGATTACAGGCATTTGGGTATCTGTCTTCTCTCTCTCATTAGTCTGTAGGACCCACAAGAGCAAGGACAGTTGCTAATTCATTTTTAAAAACACCCACAGTGCTTATGGAATTGACTTTCATATCACAATTGCATAATGGAGATTTGTTGAGTTGAATCAAATGCATGAAGGCCTTGTTCTTTTTTTTTTTTTTTTAAACCCTTGTACTTCGGTGTATTGTCTCATAGGTGGAAGATTGATAAGGGAGGGCAATGGGGGTCAAGTGACTTGCCCAGGGTCACACAGCTGGGAAGTGGCTGAGGCCGGGTTTGAACCTAGGACCGGCCTTGTTCTTTTTTGAGGAAGGGGAAGACAGATGTCCTGGGAATTCTGCTAAGCCTGGCACACTGGAGTGTGCTTGTTTGTTTGGGAGAGGTTGGTCCACTTGGCATCTTTTAGGTCCATCTCCACATATGGAGATCATCTATGATATAATATGACCAGTGCTTTCAGTTAATGGGAAGATAGACCTGAGCTGTCTTGCCTAGTTTTATTGTATTCGAGCCACACTATTATGATCTGGATTGAGCCCTTGAGGATGGTGCCCTTTCAAGAAATCATCCTATCCGCGGTTCTTAAATATACCCAAATGCAAGAGCTTTGCTTTGACCTTTCCATCAGACACACAGAGCTTCCCACTAGTGCTCAGGGGTTCACCTTGTTAGTTACCACCTCCCCTAGCAGTCTCACGCTGTCATTCTTCCACTCAAAGTTGTCATGGAGCCAGACCGGGGGGGGGGCAGAGATGGGGATAAGGCAAGTATCTGGCTGCTGCATCCTTGCCAGTCTTCTCTAGAGGGAGGGGAAGGGGAGCCCTCAGGAAGAAGCCTCCTAAGTGGAGAAGATCATGATAGCAAGAAAGTATGAGGTGACGGGAATCCCAAAATGGGAAACGGGAGACCTGAGTTCTAGTCTTGGCTTGACTGTCTCCTTGGCTAAGTCACTACTGCTCTGGGGCTTACTATTAGAATAAGTATCAGGAAGAGTGCTAGGATACAGAGTCAGAGAATTTGAGTTCAAATCCTGATTTGACCCTCATACCACCTGTGTGACCTAGTGCAAGTTGGTTGAGGTGGTTGCGTTGAACTAAGTAACCCCAAAATTCGATTCTCACCCCCGGTATATGATCCTTTAAGTTGACAAGATGAAATTCAATAGATAAATGTAAAGTCTTGAATCTAATGGGAAAAAACCCAACAGTAGAAGCATAGGATGGGGGGAGATTTGGCTTGGCAGCAATTTAGGCTCAGTATGAGCCAACAAAGTACTGTGACTACCAGAAAGCATTACCTCAGTCAAAGGTTCTATTAATAGTCCCTCTGCATTCTGCTGTGATCCGAACACATCTGGAGTATTACATTCAATTTAAGGCCCCACTTCTAAGAGGGACATTGATAAACTGGAGTGTTTTCTTTTTTTAATTTGTTGCTTAGTTGCGCCTAACCCTTCATGACTCCATTTGGGGTTTTCTTGGCAAAGATACTGGAATGGTTTGCCATTTTCTTCTCTGGCTCATTTTACAGATGAGGAAACTGAGGCGACCAGGGCTTAGTGACTTGCTCATATAATATTTATTATATCTAATAAATGTCAGAGACCATATTTGAACTCAGGAAGTGGAGTCTTTTTTTTTTTTTTAAATCTTTACCTTCTATTTTAGAATCAATACCGTGTATTGGTTCTAAGGCAGAATCATGGTAAGGGCTAGGCAATGGGGGTTAATTGACTTGCCCAGGGTCACACAGTATCTGAGGCCAGATTTGAACCCAGGATCTCCTTTCTCTAGACTTGACTCTCAATCCACTGAGCTACCTAGCTGTCCCCAGGAAGTGGAGTCGTTCTGATTCTAGGCCAGGCACTCTATCCATTGAGCCACCCAATTGCCCAATTGGGTATTTTCAAAGGAGGGTGGCCAAGATAGGGATAGCGCCTGAGGTATATGAAGAGCAGCATAAGAAAGGGAAGTTAGCCTGGAGAGAGGGTAGAGATGTGATTTTTTGTTGTTTAGTCTTCATCTAACTCTCTCTTACCCCATTTGGGGTTTTCTTGGCGAAGATACTAGAGTGGTTTATTCTCCAGTTCATTTTGCAGATGAAGAAACTGAGGCAAACGGGCTTAAGTGACTTGCCCTGGATCACACTAAGTGACTGAGCCTGGATTTGAACTCATGAAGATAAGTTTTCCTGATTCTAAACCCAGTATTCTTTCTAATCTGCCACCCAGCTGTTGTATTTAAATATTTCAAATGTTTTTTACATAGAAGAGGGAATAGACTTTTTTGTTGCTTTAGAAGGTGAGACCAAGAGCACTGAGTAGAAATTATTATGGGGTATATTGCAATTCAATTGGACAAGCGAACTTTTTCAAAATTAGAGCCATTTGAAAAGAGAATGTGGCAGTGAGCTCTCCATGATTGGTTATGTTCACATAGTGGTTGGGTGACCATTTATCAAGGGATTCCATTACTTAGCACAGTGCCTACCTCAGAATGAGTGCTTAAAAAGTGTTTATTAATTGATTTGAGGAAAGACTGGACTCAGTTGTATCTGAAGCACTTCTTCTCTTTATATAAGATGCTATTGGAATAGAGATGGGATGAAAAAATCTGCTTAAAGGTTTTTAAAAAAATAGCTTCTGCTTCTTTTATGGGGCAAAAAAAAATGTGATGGCAAAGAAACTCCCAGGGGAGGAAATTCTCTTCCCCAATGCAAGTCAACAGCTTCTCTGCAATGAGCCCTGAGAGGTTAGATGACTTGTCCTGAGTCACTCAGCTGGTATGTGTCAAGCCTTGGGACTAAACTTAGATCATCTTGGCTTTCAGGCCATCTCTCCATCCTCTAACCATGCTGCCTCTCAAGAGGCTGTGATTCTCTATGAAAAGAGGACAATACTCCTTGCCCTCATTCCCAGAGTTATTCCAAAGATCAAAAGAGATAATGAATATGAAAATGCTTTGAAAAGCTTAGGCATAACCCCCTCCTCCCCTAGCATAGTTAATTGATTCTGCAAAAACAAGAAGCTCAGAGAAGCAACATTAGAGAGGGTACTTAGTGTTGTGAGTGTGAGCTACATTCTTGAGTGGCCAAAACTCTGACTATTAAAAACTTATTTACTTGTTTGTTTATTTTCACAGAGACCTGAGATTATAGAATCTTTTAAATGATAGTAATAGCTCATCACTCTCTATAGGTTCCTTTCCCTTTCCCAGAAGTCTTTAGTCTCCCACATAACTTTCAGGGCTAAGAGGAAGCCGCTCCACTCATTCCTTGTGTTTGACATGGACTTGGGGCATGGAGGGAGGGCAAGGTTACTTGAACTTGCCTCAGTACTTGGAACAACTTCATGCCCTCTCCAGAGGCTTTCAGCACCATGGGGAGAAGCCAGTATAGACCTATTATCCTGACCCAAAGAAACTGACAGGAATGAAAGGGAGTGGGATGGGGCAGAGAAAGATCATTAATGGTATCCTTGGGATGGAGGAACATGGAAGTTCCATGTGTCTAGTCACAGCTTTCAGAGCCAGGGAGCTGAGAGCAGACTCTCTTGGTCAAGGGAAGGTGGTAGCTGAGGAGATGCAGAACCACATGACAGAAACAGACATGAATTTCCAAAGTCAGCCCAAGAGGAGAATGAATGGACCATGTTCCTCAACCTCGGCCTCCTGTGTAAAAGATGGACAATTCCCCAGACAGTGTGATTTTACAATCACTCCTTGCCAGAGAATGGAGATTGTTTTGGGCAGCAACAGTCCTAGGAGCAACCTTGAGAGCAATCCCAAGTTGAGAGTCTGGGGTCTTGGCTTCTAGAAAAAAGAAAGCTCCTAGTGTGTTTCTCTGAGAAAAAAAAAAAAAAGCTTGCTCACATGGTTCCTAAAGCAGGAGAACAGATGTTATGGAGGAGCAAGCAATTGGGCTCTTGCCATATCCTCTGCCGTTACAATGAATTATTCTGATAATGCAAGTCCAATAGAAAAAGGATTGCCTGTCTAGAAATTGAAAATCTTGTTTACCATCTAGGGGGAGTCTGTAAGGGGATCCTATGACTTAAGGAGAGAATATGTTGGACCCTCTGGGAGAGGTAGAAATTCACTGGAATTTTGTTATGTTGCCCCAGAGGCAACCTTGAGTTCATCTCCTTGTGATACTTTATGTGTTGGGTTTTTTAAAATCTGTTTAAGGGCTTTTTAAAAAATAGCTTCTGCTTCTTTTATGGGGCAAAAATAAAGATTATCCTTTACCTAGCATGCATTTGTTACCTTGAGTACTTATATGGGAACTATGAACTTCTTTTACACACATCTGTGGAAATCTAGGCAAAGCTACACTATATTTGGAGATTTTCCCAGAGTATTTTCCAAGTAAGATTAACAGGCCAAAGAAAAAAATAACCTTTTGGGGTTAGCCCCTGAGAATGGACCTAGTCCACATGAGCTCAGCATCTTGAGGGATCCTGAGCCACAGATTACATATACAAAAAAGAAAGATAAATATCCACATTAATGATGTACTTTGGATTTGCCCCCTAGGCTCTGGAATGCATGTACAGTACTGCTCTCTTGTCTAAATAGAATATTCCCGGGAACAAGGCATTATACTTTTTGTTTTTAAACCCTTACCTTCCATCTTAAAGTCAATACTGTGTATTGGTTCCAAGGCAGAAGAGTGGTAAGGGTAGGCAATGGGGTCAAGTGACTTGCCCAGGGTCACATAGCTGGGAAGTGTCTGAGGTCAGATTTGAACCCAGGACTTCCCATCTCTAGGCCTGGCTCTCAATCCACTGAGCTACCCAGCTGCCCCCAAGGCATTATACTTGAACCCTATCTGTTACTATTTATAGGCTTGTCTCTCTGTTACATGTTAATCTCTCTACTCTTAGCTACCCTGACCCTTTCACACCCCAGTGGAGGATGGAACATGGCAATAGAGGCCAAACCCCATTCCTGCTGGGCTTTTTTTTTTTGAATACAGAAATCATACATCAACAGAATACATCAACAGAAAATGCAACCCACAAAGGACGTGCCCCACAAACAAACAAGCCCCTTCTTCCCCTGGAATTGCTTAGTCCATATAACTCAGTACTGAAGACTAGTAAGGTCCAATCCAGCTGAGCTTTGAAGAGAAGCTGGCTAGAATTTCAGAGAGACAAATTTAGAAAAATCGATATTAGGAAGAACTTCATAGAACACCCCTAACTGGAGAGGACTGCCTCAAGAGGTAGCAGGTTCCTCTTTATGGGGGAATCTTCAGATGATGTCTAATTGAACTCCTGCAGATTTTGTTGTAGTGGGGACCCCTTTTCAGGTATAGGCTAGAACAGATGGCCTCAGAGGCCCCTCCAGATTGAAATTTTGTGATGCTCATTCTCTCTCTCTCAACATGACAATTGGGTACCACAGCAGCTAAGAAAACCAGGGAAGGATGTTTTGGGGCGTCACCCCCATTTCCCAAACATGGAAGAGTATTTGTTTCAGAGAGAAAGTGTTATGTGAGATCTATGCTCTGTGGAACTCTACCCAGTAGTATCTGGTGGCCTCTTGTCTCCCATGCTGTAAATCTATGAGGTTTTCCCTGTACAGTGCCATGGTCTCTAGTCTAAGGGAGATAAATCTAGTTTGGGGTGATCAGAACTCCTTTGCAGGTTTCCAGGTCTTTGAGTTGGTTGGAGGAAGCCAGAAATAGTTCTTGGGTCAATTAGTCAATCAGGAATTGTCAACTTTGCTGCTATTCATCTTTTACTTATAGTCCATAGACTTGTGTCTGAAAATTTAAGAATATAGTTTTCTCTTTTAATGGATAGAAAGCCAGGCCTGGAGATGGGAGGAGCTAGGTTCAAATATGGCCTCAGATACTTCCTAGCTGTGTGACCCTGGACAAGTCATTTAACCTGTTTGCTAACCCTTACCACTCTTCTACCACAGAGCCAATACCTAGCATTGATTCTAAGATAGAAGGTAAGGATTTAAAAAAAGAAAAGGAAAGAAAATGCATTAAGAATTTTGTTTAGCCCACTCTGTCTAGTAGCAGAGAGAGTAATTTGGAAAGTTAGGGCATCTTCATATGGATATAGCAGGTATTTGAAATAGCAGGTAGGATGAAAAATATTTTTCTTTTTCAATTTTCTTCTTGTAAGCCAGGGAAGAAACTGAGGCACAGAATGGGGAAGCCACATACTTCAGGTCACACAATACCTTACTGGTACATCTGGAATGCCTCTAGCTCCTTAGTCCTAGATTTATTCTGCTTCTGGGCATCCTTCTTTCCTTTAGTATGGGTTAAATAAGGCATCAGCTGCTTTCCTGCCACAGAATTCAATTTGGAAGCTTAGCCCCACATTCAATCAGGAGAGGAGGCATAGCACTAGGGGAACTCCAGCTTCCTTGGACTGGTATCTACATCTCCTCCCTCCACCCTCCGTAGCCACAGGCACCTCCCTAGGCTTTTCTGAGTCTCTGCTTTCCTTGCCTTTATGCAACAAGGATAATGATAGCTCCTATTCCTCCCAGTGCTGCTGTGTGGATTAATTAGTGTTAATTAATGGGCTTTGAAAATGAAAAGCACCTAGGTAAGCGCTAATCATGATTATTAATGGGAGCTGCAAGCTTGGAGAAGGCACAGAACAGGGTCCTAAAATTATACAGTTTAAAAAACAATGGGGTGAGGTAAAAAGAATGGGGAGGATTACCCTCTCCCAAAGGCAGCCTGGGCCTCAGCTTTGCCAGCTTGCCAGGTGCTTTCAAAACGGAACAAAAAGCTTTCCAGTTACTCCCATATAAAAGCTACTGGGTGAGCTGGAGACTTCTCAGTGGGACAGCGGAATCTTTCTCCCCAAAGTCCTGAAAGGGATGGGCCCTCCAGAGGTCATTGCAGCCATTCCTCTGGCTCTCGCTCGGACTCCATTCAAACCACCTCCAGAAAAGGATAGCTCTGCTCCTTTTAAAGTTCAATCCATGGTGTCCCACACATAAGAGGTGATGAGTAAAACTCTGAAGAGTGAATGAATCCATGAATGAATGTCTCAGTCGGAAGCGCATTAACACAACCTCACAAAGCCACGGTTGCCGCTGTGATCCCACGCATCGAGTGCCACGTACTGTCCGTCCCCCTAATCCATCCTGTCTCTTTCTGCACTCAGAGACCTGTTCTCCTAAACCCTACCTTACACCTACCTACGTTACAAAGAGAGTCAAGAGTTTCCCTTCAAGATAAAAAATTCTCATGAAACCACCAACACGGCAAGACTCAAAAGGAATCCAAAATGCCCCAGGATTTTGAAGCTGGTAGGGACCTCAAAGATCATCTAGTCCAGTTCCTTCATTTTACAATCAGGGAAACTGAGGCCCAGAAACATTTGGCTACTTGCCCAAACTTCCATGAATGCCAAGCAAGTCAGGTCAGCACAAGAATATGGGCCTTCAACGATGCATTTATTATTTCTTCTGAGGCCTGATTCCTGATTTCTTTTTGGCTCCCCTGCCAAGTTTATTTGGGGCCCCCTGCCTTGTAGCTTCTCGGTTTAACCCCCCCTCCCTACCCCAAGCAGGGTCTCAGGGTGCCATGTGGTTTAAAAGACTGAGTTCTTCCAAACTGTCTTTCAGAAGTGCTGAGCAGAGGCTGTGGAGGGAAGGAGATGTTGGCTGCAGACCCAGCAATTAGCACATAAACAAAAGCATCTTCTTAGCGCCTGGGTCCCTAATGACCTCTTGGGCAGAGAGAGATGAGCCAGGCTCCAGCAGCCCACGTGACCTCTGCTATATCAATAATTATTAAGAAGCGCATGAAAGTGTGTTGACCTAGTTAGAGGTTTTATAAATATAAATAAATTAGGTGGTTAGGCTTAAAGGACGCCTGGGTGAGCACGTGGGCAGACAAGGGAGCAGGGGGCCTCTGTGCTCAGATGAAGAGGGATCCTGGGGTTTACTGAGTACAAGAAGAGGAAATTTTCTTTAAAAACCTGAGTGTAGCAAGCAGACACAAAGAGGAGAGCGGGATACGATTCCCTGTACGTTGTCTGCGCCAGCCATTCGCCTTGGTCCTGTGTCTCCATAGCTATATTGAGAGACAGTGAGATAGAATGGGTGCTGGATCTGGAATCAGGAAGTCTCCACTTCCTGAATTCAAATCTAGTCTCAAACATTTACTAGCTGCGTGACTCTGGGCAAGTCACTTAACTCTGTTTGCCTCAGTTCTTCATCTATAAAATAAGCTGGAGAAGGAAATGGCAAACCGCCACGTTATCTTTGCCAAGAAAATCCCAAATGTGGTCATGAAGAGTCTGGAATATATGTGTTCTCATCTCACCTCAGATACTAGCTCTGTGACCCTGGGCCAATCATTTCAACTTTCTGAGGCTCAGTTTCCTTGTTTACAAAATAGTGGGGGAAGGGTTGCACTCACTGACCTCTAAGATCTAAATCCATGATGGACAGAGATCTTCTAAAGGCCTTTGAGCACTCTGACTTCCTTCCTTCCTTCTTGCCTTCCCCCAACCCTCCCTCTCTCTCTTATCTCCTGTCTTACAATCAATATTTCCTTCCTTCCTTCCTTCCTTCCTTCCTTCCTTCCTTCCTTCCTTCCTTCCTTCCTTCCTTCCTTCCACTGTATTGGTTCCAAGGCAGAAGAGTGGTAAGGGCTAGGCAATGAAGGTTAAATGACTTGCCCAGGATCACATAGCTAGGGAATGTCTGAGGTCAGATTTGAACCCAGTACATCCCACCTCTAGACCTGGCTTTCAATCCACTGAGCCATCTAGTTGCCCCCTAATGTCTTCCTTCTTAAACTCTTCCTTCCTTAACCATTCTTGCCGTCACCTAAGCTACATATTACAAATGGCCCTTCTTCCATCTCACTGAACTCATCCCAGAACACTTTCACTTTGGGATCCCACCTCTCCACCTCCCACCATCTTTCCAGGGCCCTGACACATTGCAGGGGCTGCTTGTGAAGTGCTTAACCTGAGGTGAGGCATCAAGAGCTCAGCAAGTGTTATACTGGCTGGGTGAGGCTGAGGAAAAAAAACCAAAACTGTACCAGCAAAAATCACTGCTGGCCCAGTGGTTTCTGCTTCTCCACACATATGATTCATGAGCAAAGTGCTATGTGAGGATCAATGGGGGTTGTCCTCCCATCAGTAACCAGTGAGAGTCACACTGTCACCAGCCCCACCTAAGGCGCTCCTCCAACTTTCCAGTGTCTCTTCCCACTCCGCCAGTCCCTGGGCTTCTTTGCTGTGGCTGTGACCACAGTTACGAGGTGAGGCCTGCTCTTTCTGTCTCCCCTTATTCTTGCTTCTTCCTTCTTCCACTTCGTAGGAAAGGCTCTGCTGAAAGGTTGATGCTCTCAGCTGAACCCCTGCTCCCCAAGTCTAAATATCTGGCTGAGGACATCCAAGTTGGTACTCTCCAGCCAAGGGGAACCTCCTTGCTTCCCTTATCTGAAGTCAGGCTGCAGTGGGTGACCACTGGGATCTGGTTCCTGGCTCATTGGTCACATGAATTCCTGTGACTTTTGTTTTGTTTAAAGTTGTATCGATGCCTTTTAATTTGTATTGATCACAATCAGTTCTCAAGGAATTCTTCCCTAGCCCCAACCCCCCTCTGTCCACCACAGAACCTTCCCTTGTTCCAAAAAGAAATCAATGCATCGACCACATCTGAAAATGTAAAGTTCTTTCCGCACCTATAATGCTACAAGCTCCCTTTCAACAAAAATGATTTAGTTGTTTATTCAACTGGGGATGCACATATGCAATAATGCATTTATTAAAGTATCTTCTATGTGTAGAGCCCTTAGAGAGAAGTTTTTTTTAAACCCTTGCCTTCATCTTAGAATTCATACTGTTTACTGGCTCCAAGGCAGAAGAAGAGTGGTAAGGGCTAGGCAATGGGGGTTAAGTGACTTGCCCAGGATCACACAGCTAGGAAATGTCTCAGCTCAGATTTAAACAGAGCAAAGGCCTTTTATTCAACTGGGGAGATTAAAGAAGTCTTCATGGAGTGGGTTACACTTGATTTGGGTCATAAACTTAGGTTGAAACTTGGTAAGTGGAGATGGAATAAGGAGGACATTCTAAGCATAGAGAGCATGGCCAGTTCTTCACTTTGACCAATGAGGAAAGATATGAACTGACCCAGAAAGGGGAGTGTGGGACTTTTACCAGGTAGTAGAGCTTGGAATGCCAAGATAATGGGCTTAAATTTTACCCCATCAGCAACAGAGTCACTGAAGGGTTTTGAGCTGAGGAGTGACATGATTAGATCTTCTCCATGAAGTTCTCCAAAGATTCTTGTCCCTTCTCTCTGCCTCTTCCCCTCTCTCTCATTCCTCACCACTTCCAGCTCCAGGCCAGGGCTCAGAGGCCAGTGATGGATGGAGTGAAATCTGCATTCCCCAAAGCCTTTCAAAACTGATGGGATACAAATTATTCATTTGTTACAGCTGCTATTCAGGCCCAGCTGGCCAGCATCCAGCAGCGGCAGCAGCGCGGCTGTCCATATTTCTCCAATGCTCTTTCTGAAGTGTGGGATAGGAGACAGTAATTAGATTTAGGGGGAGAAGCTTGTCTGACGTCACCATGGCAATAGCAGGAGGGCTCATAAGTCAAACAGTGGCAGCTAACAAGTACAAGGGATTCATTCCCACTGTGGAGCCCATGGAAAGGGAGGAGAGAAAACTTGGGAGCGCAATGGTGGCGGCGATGACGGCGGCGATGGTTGCTGAGTTGTTTTCAGTCATGTCTCTTCGTGAACCCATTTGGGAGGTTTTCTTGACAAAGAGACTGGAGGGGTTTGCCATTTCCTTCTCTAGCCGGTGGACCTTGGTTCAAATGTCACCTCTGATACTGCTCATGCGACCTTAGGCAACCTCATATCACTTAGCTGGGTCAACTGTAAAATGAAGGCATTGGACCCCTGAAGTCCACTTTATACCACGAAAGAAATAAAGGAAATAAGCATTTATTAAATACTTATGATGGGTGCTAAGTGCTTTACAAATATTATTTCATTCCATCGTCACAAAAACCCTGGGAGTTGGGTTACTATTATTATCCTCATTTTACAGTTGAAGAAACTGAGGCAGCAGGGATTAAATGACTTTCCAGTAGGTGCCCAAGGCCATATTTGAATTCCTGACTCCAGGGTCAGTGCTCCAACCACTACACCACTCATGACACCATGTTTCTTGCAATTGTGCAACTGGCCCAAAGCGGCACTACTTTCTTCTATCAACAGGAGACTTATTTCTAGCTTCTAGAATCTGCACACACCTTAGCCTTGATCTCCATTAGGGAACTAACCTTGGCCTTAATCCAAATTACATGGAAAGGAGACCAATAATAATCGCTTATATTTATATGGCACTTTCTGGTTACAAAATGCCTTATACAATAATGGCTGGCATTTGTATAATACCTTACAGTTTATAAAGCACTTTAGGCACATTATCTCATTTGATCTCCACAATAGCTCTGTGAGATAGGTATTATAAAGTATTATTATCAGTCCCATTTTAAAGAGGGGGAAACTGAACATCAGAAAGATTAAATGGCTGGCCCCAAATCCCATAGCTTGTCAGCAGTAGAGCTGGGGATTGGAATCCAGGCCTCCTGATTCCAAGGCCAGAGTTCTTTCCACTATACCAAAGCAGTGCTTTCAAGCAGATAAAGCACTTTCTCACAAGAACCCTGTGAGGTAGGTAATGAAATATCATTATCCCCACAATTTACAGATAAGCAAACCAAGGTTCATTTTTTCTTTAAAACCTCTGATTTCTTTTCCAACCTAGCCTATCTTATTCCTACTACATCTTTCCTTCCGTCCTTCCTTCCTTCCTTCCTTCCTTCTTTCCTTCCTTCCTTCCCTCTCTCTTTTTTCCTCCCTCTCCCTTCCTCTTCCTCTCTCTGTCTCTCTGTCTCTCCTCCTCCCTCCCTTTTTAGAATCAATACTGTTTTTCGATTCCAAGACAAAAGAATGGTAAGGATTGGGCAATGGGCATTAGGTGACTTGTCCAGGGTTACACAGCTAGGAAGTATCTGAGGCTGGATTTGAACCCCAGGACCTCCTTCTTTTAAAAAAAATGTCATTCATTCATTTATTTATTTAATTTAGAATATTTTTCCATGGTTAAATGATTTGTATTCTTTCCCTCCCTCCTCCCTCTCCTCTCCTGTCCAGGACTTCCTTCTCCCCCTGTCTCCAGGCCTGGCTCTCTATCCATTGAGCCACCCAGCTGCCTCCCTGACTTTCCTATTGTTGTCACACAGTAATTATCTGAGGGAGGATCTGAACATATGTTCTGGCTCCCCAGCCTGAGAGTGCTCTTTCCCATAATCCATGCTGCTTCTCATTTGGTAATCACCTCCTCTGAACTTCATGAACTCATTGTCAAGGTGGTCAGAGCCAGTGCCTCAAAGAGCATGTACAACCAAGGACAATGATTCTCCAGCGTGGCATAAGCCTACGTAGTGACTATTCACACTTGTGTTGGCTTTACAATTCTTTTGTTTATTAGTTCCAGTTATGTTAAACTCTTTGCAACTCCATTTGGGATTTTCTTGGCAAAGATGCTAGAGTGGTTTACTATTTCCTTCTCCAGCTGATTTTACAGATGGGGAACTGAGGCAAACTGGGTTAGGTGACTTGCTCAGGGTCACACAGCTACTAAGTGTCTGAGACCAGATTTGGATTCAGGTCTTACTGTCTCTAGGCCCAGAGTTCTATTCACTTTGCCACTTAGCTGCCCACAAAAAGGAAGAGTTTAAGAAGGAAGGCATTACGGGGCAACTGGGTGGCTCAGTGGATTGAGATTCAAACCTAGAGATGGTCCAGAGTTCAAAACTGGCCTCAGACACTTCCTAGCTGTGTGACCCTGGGCAAGTCACTGGACCTTGGAGTCAATACACAGTATTAATTCTAAAATGGGAGGTGTCTTTTAAACAAGCAAAAGAACATAGCTTGATTTAAAAACTGTACCCCCTTTCTAAACTCCACCTTTTAGAGCTTAGAATCTTGATAGGCTTCCTGGGCATTGACATTACAAAAACTATGCAGAATCTCAAGCCACTATGTGTCAGAGGCAGGATTTGAACCCAGTGGTTCTCTGTCCAACATTGAACTCCATGTTGCTTCTGCTTTTTCATTTACATAGAACTCAGAAAACATAGTTAGAAGGATATTTATTATCCTTAGTGCCATGGTGGTAAGGCAAGTTATGGTAAAGTTAGCTGACCTAGAGAAAAAAATAAGACAGAATCAGGAATCAGAGGAGCTGAGAATGAATACTGTCTCTGCTATGTATTAGCTGGGTGACCTCAGGCAAAATATTTCACCTTTCTCCGGATGTCAGTATCTGTATCTTAAAATGAACAAATTGTACTAGATGAACTCTAAGCTGCCCACCACCTTGGACAGTTCTACATACATTTGTAAGCATGGACACATTAACTCATTTCAATTTCCCAGGTACCCATGCCACTTCTACCTAACTAGTCTGTGTCTCTATTTTTAAACCCTTACCTTCCGTCTTGGAGTCAATACTGTGTATTGGTTCCAAGGTAGAAGAGTGGTAAGGGCTAGGCACAGGGAGTGAAGTGACTTGCCCAGGGTCACACAGCTAGGAAGTGTCTGAGGCCAGCTTTGAACCCAGGACCTCCCATCTCTAGGCCTGACTCTCAGTCCACTGTGCCACCCAGTTGCCCCCCGTCTCTCTATTTTAGTTGGGTAAGCAGAGGATAACTTGAGAGGGTAAAGTTGCTTACCCACAGTTCTGTGGTGATTTGAGTATTCCTGAGCTTGACCTGGTACTTGTTTTGCACTGTAGCACCAGGGGACAGATTATGTGTTCTCAAAGTAGTTTTGTCCAGGATGTGAGAGCTAGTGAAACCTCGACTCCCTTTGTTTCTCCAAAGAGGGAAAGGAAGACAAAGGAAACATGCATTTACTAAGTTTCTACTATATGTCAGGCACCGTGCTAAGTGCTTTGCAGGTAGTATTTAACTTGCTCCTCACAACAACTCTGTGTTTGTTGTTCAGTTGTTTCAGTCATGTCTGACTCTTTGGGACCCCCTTTGGAGTTTTGTGGGTAAAGATACTGGAGTGGTTTGCCATTTCCTTCTCCAAGCTCACTTAACAGATGAAGAAACTGAGGCAAACAGGGTTAAGTGACTTGCCCAGGGTCACACAGCTAGTAATTGTCTGAGGATGGATTTGAACTCAGGTCTTTCTGATATCAGGTTCATGGCTCTATCAACTATTATCACCTAGCTGCCTCAAAGAGCCTGAAGTCTCGAGGCAGAACATTAGTGCCAAGTCTGGAGGTGAGTTAGAGTCATTCTAGCTATTTACAAACCCATGATGGCCTGACTCCTCAACAGGTTCAGTAAACCAGGGTGAGTTCTGAAAGTGTTCCTGTAACTATGGACTCTAAAGAAGACAAGACCTAATTTATAGAATCCATTCTTCTAAGAGCAGGATATGAGAGGGAAAAGAAATAAAACTGAAAAGAAAAAAGAGAAACTATGCTTCTTGAATCTCAGAATTGGGAGTATCTTCCCTTCTGCCCTTGCCCTTTAGAAGTGATGAGTTTTCAGTTGCAGGACAAGCTTCAAGCTTCTGCAGACAGATGGGGATCCTACCGGGGAAGCTATGTCAGGAAATGGCTAATGATTCAGTCAAAATTCTTCATCTCAGGCACCAAGACACATGATGTAAAAAGAAAGTGCACTAGACAGGGAAGCAGGAGACCCAAATTCTAGTCTTGACCCTGTCACTGAATTGCCTTATGATCCTGGAAAAATAATTAAACCTGCCTTGACCTCTGTTTCCTATTACTTCAAAATAAGGCAATTAGATGAGATGACCTCTAAAGTCTTCTCCAGCTTGGACATCCCATGATTTGAAGTGAGCAGGCTGATGTCCTTCCTGGAGAGAGTTACCTTTTAATGATCTATGCCAATAGATGGGCAAGGGTGACACGGAAAACTGAAAAACAATGGGTAATAGAAAAAGGCATCATTGTAGCATGGTGGATATTAAGAAGTCTCTTCTTCTTGAGTTCAAATCTGGCATCAGACACTTACTAGTTGTGTGACCCTGGGTACTTACCCAACCCCATTTGCCTCAGTTTCCTTATCTGCCAAATGAGCTAGAGAAGGAAATGGCAAATCACTCCAGTATCTTTACAAAGAGTCAGTCACTACCGAAAACGACTGAAAGACAAAACAAGAATAGAAAAAACATGGAGGCAATGTGGAATTGTGGCTAGAGAATCTGTTTCAAAATTAGTCAGACTTGGCTTTGAAGGTCTGGTTTCAAGTCCTCCAACTGACACATACTGGCTCTGTACAGCTGAACAGGTCACTTTAGCTCTCTCTGTGCCCTGGGCAACTTTTTGAGAATGATGAATTATAGAGAGGGTGAACTGTCAATAAGTAACAGTGATAGTGATACATCTCAACTACGTGGCGAAGGGGCCAGAGCACTAGATTTCAAGTCAGAAGATCCTAGTTCAAAAATCTCCTTCAATACTTAACTAGCTTTGTGACTCTTGCCCCACCCGAGTCATTAAAAAAATCTATGCCTGTTTAAGTTTCCTCATCTGTAAAATGGGGATAACAAGAGCACCCCACAGAATTATTGTGAGGATCAAATGAGGTAACTTATGCAAAGGGCTTTGTAAACTTTAAAGCACTACATAAATGCAAGCTAATATCGTGCACTTTTTCATCCTCAGGGCCTAGACCAAAGGATATGTTTATTGAACCGAAATGCTAGGATATATGGCTAAAGAGTGAAGACAATTGGAGGCACCATGACTTGGACTTGGATTCTTGTCTAGCTAGACCATGACTGGATGATCCTTGGCAAGACAGATGACTTCTCTGATTCCCCATTTCATCTAAAATGGGGATGATCCTATTTGCCCTGCCAACTCCCCAGGGTTATTGGAAGGATCAAATGAAATTGTACAGGTTAAAGTGCTTTGAAAAGAAGAAGACACAATACCACTAGGAGGATTATACCAAATGTTGGCCTTGCAAATAAATATTCTACACTTTTTTTTAAACCCTTGTACTTCGGTGTATTGTCTCATAGGTGGAAGATTGGTAAGGGTGGGCAATGGGGGTCAAGTGACTTGCCCAGGGTCACACAGCTGGGAAGTGTCTGAGGCCGGGTTTGAACCTAGGACCTCCTGTCTCTAGGCCTGACTCTCACTCCACTGAGCTACCCAGCTGCCCCTCTACACTTATTTTTAACATTAGGCAGACCACATCTCTATCTGGGCCTCAGTTCCCCCTTCGGAAAAATGGGAGAGTTGGATCAGATAGTCTCTAAAGCCTCTTCTAGCTCCACAGTCCTCTGATCCCATTACCTCAAGTCACCATTTGGGCCAGGCTTTGCCTGGGGGTGGGTGAGTCTTTCAGCAATGGAAGCTGGGAAATTGGAAGGACTTATTTGAAAGACCCTTCACTTTACATTCGGTCTGACTGAAGCCACACAATCTTCAGGGAGGAAATTAATCCTGGCACATGTGGGCTGTGGCTTCCAGAAGAAGATGCCTTTATCCAGGGGCCACCCCAGCTGGCTTGGATGAGCGAATCTAGTAGTACAAGGTGTTTTCTATATTTTCATGCAAATGTGCCCACGCAGCCGATGCCACAGGGAGATATACATAATGGGCTGCTGCTGCCACTGAGCTGGGAGAGGCCATGGCTGCTGGGCGGTGTGTCTCTAGAAAAGCTTTGAATACATAGACACGTTAAGGGATCATCAGGGGACCTCTAGCATCTCAATGGAAGGAAAATATTGAGTGATGTTAAGGGAAGAGGATTTCAGGGGTAGGAACTGAGTGTTCTGAACACTGAGGCACTCCCTCCTCCCCTTCCCTCTTGATTCTTCCTTTCCCTCCTAGATGAAGGAAAATCTTTTGCCAATTTGAATCTTAGCCTGATGGGAATGCACCAAAGTTGATGAAGCTCCACTGGGGACAGGCATCAGTGGAGGAATTGGTTTAAATGTCTCTGGCAAAAGCAGCGACCACTCCTTGTCTCCCTCCTACCCCCCAGAGTCAATCTCAACTAAAGCTGAGCCCAAGAACAGGGGACCCCTCCTGCTACCTGGAGAAGGAGAGGGAGGGAAGGACCTCCCCTACCCAAACAAAGGGTAAATAAGCAGACAAGGATGGCTGCTGTAAAGAGGAGCCAAGCATCTGTTCTCCTAAAATGCTGATGTTGCCACCAGACAAGGTGGGTTGGGGAGAGGGGTGATGGTAGGGGAACAGCAGCCCACCCCCATGCTGGCTAACTAATGCCAAGCATCAGACAGGACGGGGGAAGGCAGCAGTGGCATCTTTTGTCGCCCGCGATCAAGCATATGCCTTAGAGGGAATCTGTATATAGAGAAAAGCAGATGACAGACATCTCTGCATATTAAACTGTAGCCGACTAGAGCGTGCCTCGCCTCCCGCAGCCTTTGCAATCTGCCTTGGAGACAACTGCTAGACCGGGCTGTGTTAAGTGGAATGGGATGCTCTTCTTTGCACTGTTCATTTATTTGTTTGTTTGTTGATTTGTTTTATTTATTTTAAAGACCCTTTTAAAAATTCTAGGTGGATAAAGCAAACATACTACCCAGGCACTCCCTCCTTCCTCTCATCTCAATGTGTTTTCATTAATATAAACTGTTTGCAGAGGGCAAATTAATTCTGGAAATGGTCTTCATACATGAACGATCATTCTCCTGGTGGAGAGAATGTATGGTCGGCGGAAGCCCTTCCCAATGGGGCAGGCACCAGGGATGTTAGGTAAACAGAACGATAATGACAACAATAATGGTCCTAGGTTCTAATAACGGCCAGGCTTCAAAACCATCTTGTGTTTCATTCTCCACATTCTTATAATTCTGCTGTGTCTGAAGTCATTCAGGCTGTTACACTGGCTCCGGGGCATACAGAACTTCTGTATTGCTGATAATGGGCAAAGCGAAAAGCATCTACAAAGGCACCATAGTGGAGAGGGAGGAGAGCTGTCTTTAGAGCCAGATGCCGTGGTCTGCGTATCTCTTGGTTACTACCTTTGTGACCACGTGAAAGTCACTTTTTATCTGTCTAGCACTCAGTTTCCTTACCTCTAACAATAAAGGCGTGGGACTTCCGAGACCCCTTTGAGCCCTATAATGATGATTCTGTGATTCGGGGTCCAGCAACCTGGGCTCATGTAATAATACGTTAATGCTTGGACAGGTCCATGAACTCACTGATCAAGTGGACATCTATCAGTGTACACCACCAGCCATCCACAACGCAACCTGAGCAATTCTAGTTTATGGCAGCAGATAACACCTCCTGAGAGGAGCTGTCCAAGTACTCTTGGGGCCTTTCTCTAGGTGCGAAAAAAATGTTTGGGGGAATCTTTCTCAAGAGGGGTTGAGGGTGGGGGGCATCTGGGTGGCTCAGTGGATTGAAAGCCAGGCCTAGAGATGGGAGGTCCTGGGTTCAAATCTGGACTCAGATGCTTCCTAATGGTGTGACCCTGGGCAAGTCACTCAACTCTAATTGCCTAGTCCTTACTTCTACTCTTTTGCCTTGGAACTAATACATAGTATTGATTCTAAGATGGGAGGTAAGGGTTTAAGAAAAAAAGAGGTATTGGGCAGGGAGGTGATGAAGAGAGAATGTGAATCTGAAAATAGAGTAAAGTTAAATTTTAAAAAATTTCCAGGGACACCAGGGCAGCACTCCGACAATCTGCCACCCATCTTTCTTACTGTAAGACTGATCCTTCTGGTTATACTTGTCCTTGGGGATGCCTCTGGTATAGTTTCTTACATATGAGTTATCATCGATTATATACTGTAGTCTGCTCACACCCACCATATGCCTTTCAACCACTCTGTGGGTCACCCGCACTCACGATATTTCAGAGATGATGGCTTTCCATGAGGAGCAGCCATGAAGGATCACCGGGAGAATGCTTCAGTACTCATGGCATCTGTAATTTCATTAGTGTAGGCGACCCAGAGCACAGCCTCTCTGGGATTTAATTGAGGACCTTCGAGAATTGCCACGGCCCTCCGATTCTTCATCGTACAGCTAACCAGGTTTGGGAACTTAGATAAGCTGGTTCTCAGTCAAGGTACAGCTGGGCCATTGCTAAGTCCATTCTCAAAGCCTCTCTTCTCTGGGAGGACCTGCTAACACTTGTTCTCTTACATTTATAGCCACCAAGAACCCAAGATCATCACCATGCCACAAAAAGGTATTAGGACTAGACTTTCCTAGGACAATATTAATCTTAAAAAAGATGGGTTTTACAACTTCATTAGACTTAGGATCATTGAAAGTATGATCAGCTTTCTCAAGGACGACCCTGCCTGATCTCCTGTTCAATCCTGCAGGGGTCTGCAAACTAATGCTGTGGGCCAAATACTGTCTGCTCACCATTTTTGTACAGTTCAGGGGTTGAGAATGGTTTTTATGTTTTTAGCTACAATAAAAATTTATTTAAAAATATAAAAACCATTCTTTGTCCCTGGGCCGTAGAAAAGCAGGCAGCAGGCCACATTTAGGTGGGTGGTCATAGTTTGCCAACCTCATTGCCCATTGTAGCACCTGTCCAAGATATATGTACTGGCAAACTAAATCTATGGATTGCCAGTCCATCTGTATGCCATAAGCTGTGAAACAGGCAGTCTTTATCTTCTATCCCATCTGATGATAATTCACATTTTTCTTGAACTCTAAATTTAGTTTACAAATTGCTTTTCTTATACCCTCATGTGGTAGGTAGTATAAGTATCATGACCCCTGTTGGATGAGGAGCTGGAAGCTCAGAGCTAGATCCAGGGACATGTAGCTAATGTTTGTCAAGGCCAAGACTCAAAGCTGGTCATCCTGTCTTTGGGTCCAGGACTCTCTGCGTTACCACACTATATCTCTGAACTCTGGAGGGGCAGAGGGAGCAGGTCTATCTTGTTAAAGTAAGGCTGGACTCTTTATTATGGAGATTCATTTTCAGGCTGCAGAGTAAGTCCTCAGTTCCCTGGTCTGCAGTCTGATGCACAGGGAATGGAGACAGAGTAGAATGCTTTCCCAGTTATAATGGAAACCATAAAGATCTGGAAATTAGGGAAGATGTGTGGCCTCCACAGTTTAAGGAGGTTTATACCTAAATATCCTCAGGGTAGGTTGTTCTTGGTCAGAAAATAGTGAAAATGGGTCTGTGGCTAATTTGCTGTGACCCTGGGCAGGCAAATCCCTATCTCTGGGACTCAATTTTCTCATCTGTAAAATGAGAGATTTGGACTGGCTGCAGGAAATTCTCCCACTTTTAATGTCATGGACTCTATTGGCAGTCTGGGGAACCCACTAACTCTTTCCCAGAATAATATTTTCAAACACACGAAATAAAATGCCCAGGATTACAAATAAAGCCACTTATGTTGAAATGCTGTTATAAAAATATATTTTTTAAAAAAGGAATTCACTAACTAGAGGATCTCTAAGGTCCCATCTAGCTCTGACATCTTCTGGGTCTATGGGTCATGAATGAAAATTGACTCTAAGTTCTTTCGTTTGTTAGAGGATGACGTTAAAAATCTAGAAGGAAATACTGTCAAAGCTGGTGGTGGGGTAGGGGTGTAGACACTAGGGGCCCTGGTAGCGATTTGGGGAGGGGGGATCCTAGCTCCTTGATAAGCCAATGTAGACTTCTGGCATCTCCCAAATTTATCTTCCCCTTCTTAATCTGGCCATGCCTCTCTGTTAGCCGCCACATCTAGTCATGAGCTCCTGCCTCTGTAATGAGGAGTGATGTATAATTGATGAAAGCACAATGTGATACAGTCACAGAAACCTCGTCTGCTAGAAGACATCTGTTCAGCACACAGAATTCACTCAGCCACTGTCACAATGCATTTACTGTACTGGATGGGAGCCTCCCAGAATGTGCGCAGGCCATGCAAGCTGAGATCTCTGTAATATTATATGTCTTGGGATGGAGAGAGGCAGGAACCCACGCATTCGTTTGAGATATTTATGCGTCTAGGGCTGTGCTACTTTTGCTTTTGCCATTGTGCTTGCATTCCTTCAGAACTCTCTCCATAAATTTTCCCTGCTCTCTGATGGGCTTTTAACAGGACTCCACAGCTGCTAACTTCCCCCATTCCAAAGCCTTCCATCAGGAGAAGCTTTGGGGGGCTGAATGGGAATGACACAAGGATGTGGCACAGGCTGATGGCTATTGTTGACTTTGTCTTTCTGAAACCATAACTTGTCAGCATCTTCCAGGAATGGGTGATGGTTGCCAGGGCCTTGTCTTCTTGAGAGTTCATAGCATAGCAGAAAAGACTACAGGACTAGGAATCAGGAGACCTGGGCCTAAATCCTGGTTCAGATGCTTCCCAGCTATGAGCAAATCACTAAAACTCACTGAATCTTGGTTTCTTCATCTATAAAATGGAGACATTGCAACCTTGCAAGGTTGTTGTATAGGAAACACTTTCTAAACTCTAATGCACTATATAAATAGGAGTCATTACTTCCCAGAGACACTACAATATGGTCTTTGGAGATTGTCTGTAAGCAGAGAAGTGAACTGTAAGGAGGTTAGGTAAAGGCTCTGTCTATGAGTGTGTTGGTACTAACAGAAAAGCGTCCAAACTGGTAAGTCTGATCAAACAGCTAGGCAGATAGTGCCTAGGCCTATGCCAGTCAATAGATCATCTGTTCTCTTGTTAACATTGATTTGAAATGATGAAAGGAGGGGCAAAGACTACAGGAAGAAAGTCTGAGTCCCTGAGGCTCAGATTCACAGTGAAGTTTTGGTACTTTCCCTTCCTTCCTACTCTTCTGTCTAACCATTTTTCTCTGTCTCCAAATCATTCAAAACTTTTCACCTCTAGGAAACTTTCATAGCGTAACATCTTCTGAACTCGAATTACTCAGCATCCCCTCATTTCTTTCCTTCTCAGTTCACATTCTATCAATTTATCTTTGTTTCTGTGGACTATATTAACAAAATGAGGGAATTAGTGTTGGTGAGTACCATCACGTCCAACCCATTACTTTTCCAGAAATGTGAAGTGGCTTGCCTACAAAATGTTGGGACCGGACTAGATGATTTCCAAGGTTTCCAAGTTTCAGGTAGTCTATAATTTTTGAGAAAGTTATCTGTATGCTACAGAAGAGAAAAGGCTCCTTTCAAGGGCATTGGTAGAACCATTGTTGTGGTTTAGTTGTTTTCAGTTCTGTCCAACTCTTTATGATCCTATTTGGGGTTTTCTTGGCAAAGATACTGCAGCGGTTTGCCATTTCCTTGTCTAGATCATTTGATGAGCAATGGATAAGGAACTGAGGAGAACAGCCTTAAGGAACTTGACTAGGATTACATAGCTAATAAGTGTCTAAGGCTAGATTCGAGTTCATGAAGATGAGCCTTCCTGATTCCAAGCTCAGTGCTCTATCTGCTGTATCACTTAAAAGCTGGATGGGGAAGTGAAAAGGATTTGGAATCAAAGCCTCTATGGTGGGGATCTACATCCACCATCTACAATCTAGGTAGCCTTAGCTCAGTCATTTATCTTTTCTAGATCTATTTCCTTATCTGTAGAACACAGATGTTGTGCAAGACAACCTCTTAATGCTCTTCTAGACCCAAAGCTACATTCTTACAATGATCTGTCCCTGTCTTTGGCTCTGTATCTGTCTCAAACCCTTATTTTCTGCCATAGGAGCAAATGGAATTAAGTGACTTGTCCAGGATCACATAGCTAGGAAGTGTTGGAGACTAGATTTGAGCCCAAGACCTTCCAACTCCAGGGCTGGTGCCTTAGTCATTGTGCTAACTAGATGCCCCTTACAATGATCTCTTGAAAATGATAATAATCATTATTATAATAACAACAGCTAGAATTTATATATCTCTTTAAGATTTGCAAATAACTTATAAACATTATCTCATTTAATTATCATAACAACCCTGGGAGACAGGTAGTATTATTACCCTCATTTTATAGGTGAGGAAATGGACACTGAGTGAGGCTCACAGATGTGTGTGTGCCCAGGGTCCCATAGCTAGTAAGTGTCAGGGGTCAAATTTGAACTCAGGTCTTCTTTGTTTACAGGCCTAGCACTCTGTCCATTGACCCAACTTCTTTGTATTTCCAGTGACAGGAAACTCAATACTTCCTAAAAAAGAACCACCACACTCTCGTCCCACCTATATTATTAGGGAGTCTTTCTTCATATCAGACAGAATCTGTTTCTCTGCCAGATCCAGCTATTGCTTGTAGCTTTGTCTTTTGGTCAGGCAGAAATTTGATCAATTTTTCATATAATAGCCTTTAGATACTAGAAGATGGCTATGATGTCCTTTCCATCTCATTTCTTCAGTCTAATCTACCCAATTCCTTTAGTTGATACTTACATCTTTTTACAACATCTCTTCTACATACCCCTTTCTCTTCATTCACAAACCGCCACACTGGTTTTTGTGCCTAACACCTTTTGCCTGCATAATTTTGAAATCTTCCTAAATGGTTTGCTTTCCTCAACTCTCTCCCTGCTCCAATCTATCCTTTACTCAGCTGCTAACGTGATATTACTAGGTCTGACCCCTTTTCACTACTCACTAAACTCCAGTGTATCTGTACATCTTCAGGATCAAAAATAAAATCCATTGAAAACTCCTTACAACATGGCCCTTTCTCACTTTTCTTATCTTCTGACACTTTCTTCCCCTCCATACTAATCTAATTACTGTTTCCCAAACATGATGCTCATCTCCTGTCTCTGTGACTGCTCTGGCTCCATACCTATAATGTATTTCTTCTATTCCTTTTTCCTCTCTCTACAATTCTTAAGATCTCTGGCTTCCTTTTTCCCTTCAGCTTTAGTATTATCTTTTTTTAGAGACATTTTGCCTCTCCTCCCAACTGCTAGAGCCTTCCCCTATAAGGTCAATTTTTATCTACTCTGGATAGGTTGAATATGTACATGCGGTCTCCCCCATTGGAATGTGAGCTCCTCGAGAGCAAGAAATATTTTGCCTTTCTTTGTATTCTCAGTTTTGGAATAGTATGGGGTACATAGTAAACACATACATGTTTATTGACTGATGTACTGAACAATATAGTACTATTTTTAGTCCACTTAAGATTCTAGTCTTTCTTTTCTAGATATTGCCCAGTTTTTCAATGTCTGTCCCAAAACATAGCACTCAGAACTGAAGCCAATACCTCAAATGTGCTCTGAACATAACAGTTGCCTGCCTTATTCTGAGCACCGTGTCTGAGACTTAGTGCTGTAGCAATGAAGAACAAGGGTTGATTATAAGGGGTCCTTCTCCACTTCAGGGAAACACAACAAAAGAAAAACTCCAGCTCTTTACAAGGGACAGAGCATCTGCATGAGATTCCAGCCATTGTCGAACTACATTTGACAACTCAAGAACACGGTCTCCAGGAAACTCATGTTTATCTAGCTGTATTCTTTCTTTCATCTCTACCTTGTTAGCTTTCCTAGGCCACTGGCTTATAATCCTCTTGAGGAAGGTCTCACTCCAAGTTTTATGATGTCTGCACCTGAGGACAGGTTGGGGGAGTAAAGGAGGGGAGTCTCTCCCACCCTTTTTCACTCCAAGATGGGACTCCCCTATTGTTCAGCTTTTCTGTCTACTCCTGCCTTTTGACAGTTTTGATGATGGGATTCTAGTAATTCATTGTTACCTTTGTCAAGGTGGCACTCCTCTGCTGCTCAGCTGTGTCTTTCTTTTGAACCATTCTGCTTTGCATTTCTATGATGGGCTTCCTCTTGCCTGATATAATTATTACTGTCTGTTTCCATCTCTTCCTCTACTTTGTCTCTTGATGCATCTGAAGACAACTCTCTGAAGGGTTGGGTGTGGGAGTAATATGTTAGGGTTATAATAAGGTAGAGTTTTCTCATAGCAGGGACAGTTAAACACAAGATTAGGTGACCCAGAAAGGCATTGGGTCTTTTTTCCTCCAAAAGGCTTAAAAACCCATGCAAAGTCTCACTTCAAAAAATATTGTAGAGATCACCACACCCAATTCTGTCATTGAACAGATGGAAATGAGAGAGGGAGATAGATAGGAAGTGATAGGAAATGCCTTGTCTAGAGTCTGTGGCTGAGGCAGGACCAAAACTTGGGTCACCTGGCTTGAAGGCTAGTGCTTTTTTCTCTATGCTACATGTCCTAGCATCTCTTGGAGCCCTAAGCTTCCATGGTTTCTCCTACCTAGTTCCTTCTGTAAAAATCTATGGAGGAGGAAAAAAACACAGCTTCTTCACTTGCCAGTGAATTTCACTGTCTCTCAATCTTTATTACCAGGAAAAGCTCCTCAATGTCATTTTCACTGTTGCACATTTTCCCTATGTTATGTCATTCTCTGAATTCCAACTCTGCCCACCCTGGGAATTAAAAACAGCCTTCATACCCAAATCCAACCCACCAAACAGACTAACCACTTTCTTCTGTACACTGACCAAGCATAAGTCTGTCTTGATGGAGGGAAAAGAAGCAGCAAGGGAATGGAATAGTGATGTTGGGGGTGAGAGGAAGTGTGAAAAAAAAGATATAAATGGATAAGAAACAAAATGTCATGTTTCAGACTACAAAAGAAATCATGTGGGAGCAAGAGACTTATTAATAAATTCTTTTCTGTTCCCTATTGTCTATGATAAATGGTCACACTCAGCATCAATAACTGCAAACATCCCAGGGAAAGAGATACACACATAGGCCCATCGCTCCTGCAGAAAGCAGCGAATTGAATTCAATTTTAGTTTTGAAGGCAAATTTCACAGCCCTAAACAAAATTATCTTAGAGAGCTGCCACCACCACATGTGTAATAAATGTAAGAAGATCGTAGCTAAAGTAGGGGAATGTTTCCCCTGAGTTGTAGGAGATCTCAAGCTGTTGCCTGGTGAAGAATTACTATGCTTAAGTCCAGGTCTTTAGAAACTACAAGGCTCTTTTAAAAGTGGAATTCCTTCCAGGAAACACCGGAATTTCAGAGTGTCTCCTGATTACTCAGATATTGCTTGTTATTCTCCAACTAATTCTGGAAGGGTTCAACAAAGGCTGAGAAGTCTGTAATGGGTAGGAGATGAGAGGCAGGATTGGAAACCAAACTTAATTGCAACTGCATATTACTCTTCCTGGGTGTGACTCCAGGAAAGTTAGTAGTTTAGAAACAGAATGTATGATGAACAACCAGTCTGTCCCTCAGTCATTGGCCAAGGAGTCTACATTTTGCTCTGCTCTTGGGAACTGTGAAGGCAGTACAGTCTGGGGGGAAATGGGGGAATGGGGAGGAAGTGGTGTAGAGGGATTACTGGGGCATTATGTTCAAAGAGCTGCATCCCCTGAGTTCTCATCATGACTGGAAAGGGTAACGCATGTGTATTTAACACCTGGGAAGGAAATGCTAGGCTTAGAATACAGAAGCAAACTAGGATGCTACTGATGATTACTCTAAAAGGTTGCATGGTAAAAAAGAGAGAGAAACCTGAAGCCAGCTTTGGGATCAACTAGTTTGGCATTTACAAGGTTTCCACGTTAGTGGATTTGTCACTGCTGAGGGCTTTTTTTCCCTTGGCAAAGAACAGTTACTGTGATGAGCAGTCGTATAAAGCACAATATAAATTTTTATTATTATTGGACTGGTGCTGCTGCTGGAACTGCACCGTTCTGCATGGAGGTTTTCAGATGTATTATAATTACATTCTGTAGGTTTGCAAATAATGACATAACCCAGTCACCTTACTGTGAGTATGATTTATTGCAAATAACAAAATGTTATTATATGGAAATTAGTCTCCACACAACTGCAGACTGGAGGGGAAGAGTGCCCAGAGCCACTTTAATCACCTAGACAGTAATCAGGAGCATTTCAGTACCCTGGACAGCACCAAGGCAGCACCTCAACCCCCTTGGCCCTCAGGGCTCTTCAAGAAAGTAGACTAAAGAAAGGTTTATCAGTGAGAGGATAGGGGTATTTAAACAAAACTTGCTTTTCAAGGCTAAGGAGTCCTTCATGAGACTGAGAGAATGAGCTACTGTGATTCCAGGGCCTGATTCACTCCCACCTTTTTTCACTTGGAGGTTATCTTTACACGTCCCTTTTCTTTCACTTCTGTTTTGCCAATCTTGCTTCTCTGAAAGCCTGGGCTAGGACTCAGGAAACAACTTGAGCTCCAGTCCCACTAGAACTCTGCATTATCTTGACCAGTCATGGCACTTTTGGGGGTCTTCTTATTGGTAAAAATGAAGGTGGATTAAATGGTCTCTAAGGTTCCTTCTAGATCTATCAATCTATGAACCTAGTAGCTTACCTTGAAAGTACTCTCTCACACTGCCCACCCCCACCTCCGTATCCTATCTGTTGCCAAGACCTTATCTATTTTGCTTTTGTAATGTCTCTTACATCTACCCCTTTCTCTCTGACATTGCCACCACCGTGATGCAGGCTCTCCTCACCTCGTAGCCTGGGCTACTGCAAGAGGCTGCTGGTTGGTTTTCCTGCCTTAAGTCTCTCCCTACTCCAGGCCATCCAACACCCAGCTGTCAAAATGATCTTTCTACAGTACAGATCTGACCATGTCCCTTTCCTATTCAATAAACTCCACATCACCTCTAGGACATTAAATGTAAAATCCTTTGTGAAGCATTTAAAGGTCTTCATAACTTTCTCCCTTCTCCCCATGCTTACTTTTCCAGTAATCTTATACTCACCCTCTGCCCCATATACTTTGATCCAGTGACACCAGTCTCCTTATTGTTCTCTTAACAAGACGCTCCATCTCCCACCTTTGGGCATTTCCTCTAGCTCTCCTCCATGACTGGAATGCTCTCTCTCTTCATCTCCACTTTTTGGTTTCTTTCAAGACCCAGCTAAAATTCTGTCTTTTCCAGGAAGTCTTTCCTGACTCCACCTTAATTCCCATTGTTGATTATCTCCAATGTATCCTGTATCTAACTTGTATGCCCATAGTTGTTTGTATGTTGTCTCCCTCATTAGACTGTGAGCTCCTTGAGAGCTGGGACTGTCTTTTGTCTTTCTTTGTAGCCTTAGCACAGTGTATTAGTAGGTGCTAAATAAATGTTTATTGACAATTGACTGACTCGCTCACTCTTTTTGCATAATTGCCAGATTATCAATTAGTCAGTCAATCCCTCAGATATTAAGTATGTATTAAGATTTTAATATATACCCAGTACTATGCTAGGAGTTATGGAAGATATAAAGATGCTGATGAGTTTCTAACCTAGTTGTGAGACAAGATATAGACACAGGAGAATATAACTAATAGTATTAGACAGTGTATACTGAGGAGAGTTGAGTTCTGGGTCATCAAATACAAATTAATTTCACCAAAACCAAAGGAATAGAGAACCCTGGCTGAGGGTAAAGGAGGGTGGGTTCATCAATTATATCAATTACTCAGTCAATCACATACCATCCATCTTGGTCAGTGTGATGTTTTTCTTTTCAAAATGTCAATTTTCCTTCTTAAAATACTCGAGGAAAATCTGACCACTCAAGAACCTTCTCACCCATTGTAGCCACTTTTCAATTAATAATTTGAGAGAGTTCTTATCTCACCTGAGCCTTCTTTATAGGAGATCCCTTTTTGTGGGGGATATCTAAAGGAAGGCTGTTGATTATGGAGGCGAATGCTACCTAAGGAATGTCATTTGGAAGCTGTGCCATATTTAATATGACTCATTAAAATATGTATGAGGCACCTACTATGTGCAGTTCCAGTCTCTATCCCTACTATGTGGAGGTTGTGGTACTAAGAACTAAAGGAAATACAAAGCTGTGGCAGGCAATCTTATTAATCAGCTGTGAGGTTTTCATTGACAATTCAGGGAAAAATCTTCTCTTCTGGGTCAAACCTAACAGCCTTACATCCAAGTGCATTCATAGTGTCCCCCTGGCTCCTGAAACACAAAGAATGACACAGTGTAGAGAGAACTCTGGGTTTGAAGATGGGTGGCCTTGATTCAAATCTAGTCCCTGACTCTAGATAACAACATGACTCTAGGCAACATTTTTTACTTTTCAAAGAGTTTCCCCCCTCTCATCCCTGTGTCTAAAATGCTTATACCATCTCCTTCTCATGATTTTGGTGAGGGAGGTGAAGAAAATACCATTACGAACTGCAAACCATAAAGTACTATATCTATGCAGGTTGTTCAATTCTGAAGAGCTGTATACAGTACATGGGAGTTGTTATTATCTCTCTTCTCTTCTTTATGCATTTGGGGGAGGGAGAAAGGAAAGGAGACAGAAATTTTGCATTTAGTGAAGAGAGTCAAAGTAGGCATTCATTTCTGCATGGAGTGGACTCGGTTCCAGCAGAAACAAAGTGAATTAAGCTTTTAACTCAAAATCTGGATTGTACAGCTTGGTTTAAACTGATTAAAAGGCTCTGAGAATGCAGAGAAAGCTAGGTGAACATTAGCTTTTGTGGCAGGCAGAGGGTTTTTTCCTTCTTTTTTTCTTTTTCACTGTTAATTCTCTAACCACGTTTCTCTGTGCCTTAAGTTGGAGCACCATAAGTTTTTAAAGGATAAAGTGCATTAAGAGTTTAAACGCTTGGAAAGCTATCACTCTGTGACATTTTAATAACGTTAATGCGGTTGAATTTAAAGAATTATCACAGTAATACGGATCTCAACACCAGTTTCCTTTTGGTGATTAGACAGGATTCCCGACCATGGTAACATGGGAACCTCTGCCATCGCAGAGGTTCAATGGATCATGTTGTCAGCTCCAGCAAATCTGAATCCTCATGCTCCCTTCTAAGACTTCTTTCTCCAGTAGGAGAGCTCTGTAAATAGGTGATATTAACACCAATGTTATATTTGATGACTACAGATAAATTCAGTCTATTTACTGAGAATATAGAATGTGGGAACCTGTGAATCCTGCCTTAGAGAAGGAAAAGGCCTAGAGAGCATCTAGGGCAGGGGTTCTCAACCTCCAGGCTGCTGTTTAATTATTGCAAAAAACTGGAGAATCTATATGCACATTAAGTAATACTATTTTATTAGCTTCAATAAAAAATGCAGCATGAATGCAGTTAATACCATATGAAGTTTCATGACGCCTTTAATGTTAAGAATGAGTCCTCATACTTAAAAAAAGTGTGGAAATCACTAGACTAGCCTTGTGCCTTCCTTTTACAGATAAGGAAACTGAGACTTGGTTAGGGAAAATTGCATTCTTATGGTTACACAGCTAGTCAGTGACAGAGTAAGGGTTAGAATTCATATCTCTGTATCCTTAGCCAGCCCTTGGTTTTCCATATCTAGTGTTGGTCTGGACCTCTTTTGAGGCTTTAAGAGTATCTACATCACCTATAGCAATTGTCCCCAAACTTTATTTTTTATCATGTACCCTTATCAGTAAATTTAAAAAATTATACATGTACCTCTAATATATTCCTATTTGATGGTTTCTATATTATATACATATACTACTATGTTAATAGTTATGCATTTCATAAAACTTATATAAACAATAAACTACACAACACAAACAAAAACAGCCATTTTAAAAGAATAAGAGACAGATGAAGTAATATTTGATCAGAGAGTCAATTGATGGCCATTGAATTTTATTGCATCAGAAAGAGACATGGGCAGTCCTGCGCTTAAAAAATTACTTTGGTAGCTTGGATAGATTGGAATGGGAGAACACATGAGGCAGGGAGACCAATAAAGAGATTATTGCAATAATCCAGGTAAAAGGTGATGAGGCTGGTGGCTTTGGGCACGTAGAAAAGAAAATGAATGTGAAAGACATTGTGGAGGCAGAAGTGTCAAGATTTGGCAAATGACTCGATTTGTGAGGTGAAGAAGAGCAAGGATTTGGATAGGACAGTGAGATGGTGGACCAGGGTTACTGGAAGGTAGTGGCATCCTCAATAGCAATAGGCAAGTTTGGAGGGGACTGGGGATAACATAATGGAATGAATTCTATGATGAAGCTCATATCCATGTCTCTACATCCTGAGCACTCACTATCCTACCCAAGGAAGGAATGAGCATTGATTAAGTGCCAACTATGTACCAGGCACTGTACTAAACACTTACAACTCTCTCATTTGATGCTCACAATAACTTTGGAATGTAGGCATCACTATTATCTCCATTTTATAAATTAAAAACCAAGGCAGACATAGGTTAAATGACTTGCCCAAGATAATACAACTACTATGTGTCTGGATTTGTATTTGAACTCAGGTCTTCCTGCCTCTAGACCAAGTACCACCTAGCTACCCAAAATGAAATGGGAGGAGGTAGGATTCTTACTTATCAGTTACTGTCTGGAGTACAAAGCCAGTTCTCTGAGGGATAGTTGCTATATTCACAAGATGAATGTGGGGGCAGAGAGGGGGTATTATGGCAATTTGGGGGGTGGTTCTGATGGCACTTGCCTAGCTACTGCTTATGGTGCTAAGGGATCAGTTTGGTTATTACTGATTCAAGGTGGAAATTGGAAATTTGCCAAGTGGAGTCATGAGGGCAGAATGGAGGAGTGTTTATGAGTAGGTATGGTTGCTGGGGAGACAAGTCCCACTATTGGTGATTGGGGGGAGGGTAGGATGCAGCTTATCTCTTTACCCCTTGATCTGATGATCGCATCTCTCTGAAGTTAGATCACAGCCTACTTGCGGTCAACTATGCCTACCCCAAGGGGGCCATCCCCATCCCCCTCCACCACATATACTTTGGAGAAAACTGATTTACAGGATAAAGTCCAAATTAATCTTTCTGGAAAGTCCAAATTAGTCTTTCTGGAATTGAGCATCTTCCACCATGTTGGGCTAACTTACTTCTTCAACCTATTCTTTCATCTTTCCTCAAATGAATAATCCTTTTCTGGTGGCCTAGACTATTGGCTGTGGTCCGAACATACATACCTTGCTGTTTTTTCCTTCCACAGTTTGGATCATACTGTTCCCTGGATCTGTAAAGCCCTTTCTTTTCTCCAGCTATACACATCTATCATGTTTCAGTTAACTGCCATCTCTTCCATGGTGTCTTCCTTGAATATTCTAGCTCATGTGGAGCATCTAGGTGGCTTGGAGGATAGAGAGCCAGGCCTGGAAATGGGGGGTGGGGGTCCAAATCTGACCTCAGACACTTCCTAGCTGTTTGACTCTGGGCAAGTCACTTAACCCTCATTGCCTAGCACTTATTACTCTTCTGCCTTGGACAGACAGTAACGGTTTTTTAAAAAAGAATATTTCAGCACATGCTTCTGAAATATTTATTTTCTGTACTGCTCATTAGGCACTTTGCTATTTGTCATTTAAATTCTGACTCATACAAAGCTTGTCTCTCCAATGAGATTACAAGCTTCTTGAGAGCAGAGGATATGCCCTATATTTATTCTGTGTTCTCCATAGCACCAACCTGAGACTGGGCACACTGTAGGAACTTACCAGTAGTTCTTGAATGAATAAGTGAATGAATGGAGTGAATAAATGAATGAACAAGTAGAGTGAGTAAATGAATGAAGCCACCAGATGGCCAGTGCTTTATCAGCTTCATCTGAGTGTCCGTGCACACACTGCTCCAAGGGCAAGGACTTTTAGAATGATTCATCCCACCACCCACAGTCATCCTCAGAAGCCCCAAGGCAGACCACCCGGGAATGTGGAGGGGATTTTTCCATGGCTTTAACATTCGTAATGATCACAAATATGACTTTTTTGAGGAAAATGAGTATTTATAGGGGATTTTCCCCTAAGCTTTCTCCATCTCTGCTCTAGATACCTTGACAAGAAATTACAGAAATCTGGTTCAGAAATAAAGTCCAAGGGGGCAGCTGGGTAGCTCAGTGGATGGAGATTGAGGCCTAGATACGGGAGGTCTTAGGTTCAAATCTGACCTCAGATACTTCCCAGCTGTGTGACCCTAGGCAAGTCACTTGACCCCCATTGCCTAGCCCTTACCACTCTTCTGCCTTGGAGCCAATACACAGTATTGACTCCAAGATGGAAGGTAAGGGTTTTTTAAAAAAAAGAAATAAAGTCCAAGTTCTTTTGTCTGTCATTAAGACCCTTGCCAATCTAATATTATCTTATATTCCTAGGATTATTTCATATTACTTCCTAGTAGGAAGCAAGGTAGTATAATGGGTAGAGCACTGGGTCCAGAGTCAGGAAGAACTGAGTTCAAATCTAGCCTCAGGTGCTTACTAGCTGTGTGATTCTGGCAGATCACATAACTGTTTGCCTCAATTTCCTCTGCTATAAAATAGAATAATAAGAGCCCTTACCTCAAAGGGTTGATATGAGAATCAAATGAGAGAATATTTTATACACATAGTAGGTGCTCTATAAATGCATATTCACTTTCCCTCTTCCCTTTCCACGTACTCTATGTCCCAGCCAGTCTGGATGACTATGCAGACTATATCTATATCTATATCTATCTATCTATAATATATACCCATGTCTCTGAACCTTTCCTCCTACTTTTGGCAGGACACTCCCTACTCTACTCCATACCCTCAGTCTATGTCTTCCTGTTAAGATACTACATAAAATTACCCCCTCCTCCTAATATATACTGGAGATGTTTGCCATATCCTTCTTCTGTTTATTTTACAGATTAGGAAACTGAGGCAAAAGGGGTTAAATGACTTGCCTAGGTCACATAGCTGGGAAGTGTCTGAGATCAGATTTGAACTCAGGAAGATGAATCTTCCTGACTCCAGGCCAGGCACTCTATCCATTGAGCCACTTAGTTGCCTTGTGTATACTTTCAAAATCTAATTCCAATGCCATCTTCTGTATAAAATGTTTTCTGATTACTCTATTTGGAAATGATCTTTCCCTCTTTGTTCTTGGCAGAGTTCTTTCTCTCTGTCTTACATGAATTAAAAAAAAAAATAACCCTGACCTTCTGTCTTAGTAACAATTCTAAGAAGAGCAATAAGGGCTAGGCAATTGGGGCTAAGTGACTTGCCCAGGGTCACACAATTGTGGCCTGATTTGAACCCAGGATTTCCCTTCTTCACACTTGGCTTTCTATCCACTGAACTACCTCGTTGCCCATTCCCTTAACCTTCTGAAAGACCAAATTATCAATTAGTCAGAAACAGAAATTATTTTTTAAGAAAAAAGTCTGAAGCCTTCTAAGCAGATATTCATATAATTGAAGTTACTCACAAAACAGGAATCAGTTTCTGTACCCATTTGGGCATTTATGTCAAACATACATTATTAAAAAACAAAACAAACCCTTACCTTCTGTCTAGGATCAATACTCTAAAGCAGAAGAGTGGTAAGGGCTAGGCAATGAGGGTTAAGTGACTTGTCCAGGGTCACACAGCTAGGAAGTGTCTGAGGCCAGATTTGAATCCAGGACCTCCCACCTCCAGGCCTGGCTCTCAATCCATTATGCTACCTAACTGCCCTCCTGTCTTATATACGTTTTGAGAAGCAGCCTGGTGCATATGGACAGAGAACTGCCCTAGAAGATGAGAAGATCTGGGGTCAAGACGAGCCCCTGACACACACTGGCAATTCACCCTACCTTTCAGGGCTCTAAGTAGCTCTGAAGCTTATAAATTGTAGGGAAGATGCTAACTTGCATTGGTGGAAGGAATTTCCTCGCCAGGGAGTTACCTATAACTGTGAAATTGTAGGTTGAGTCCTATCCTATGTGCTTAAAAAAAAATCCTTACCTTCTGTCTTAGTATCAATTCTAAAATAGAAGGATAAGGCTAGACAAATGGAGGTAAGTGACTTGGCCAGGGTTATATGGGTAGGAAGTGTCTGAGGTCAGATTTGAACCCAGGTCTTCCCAACTCTACACCTGGTTCTCTACTGACTAAACCACTTAGCTGCCACCCTATGTATTTTTCACTTTTAGTTCTTTGCCTGGTATAGATGATGTAGGATTATGGATTCAGAGCCTGAAGGAATGGTAGAGGTGATCCAATAAATTCTCCCATTTTACAGATGAGAGACTGAGGCCCAGAAAGACTAAATACCTTTGACCATGGTCACACAGGCAGCAAGTAGTCACATAAATGGTCATGAGAATATTTGTTTTCTCCCTCCTTCTCGCCTGAGCCCTCTAAGATCACATGGGGTTCTGGAAAGAATTCTAGAGTCTGACTCAGAAGACCCAGCCTTGATGGAGGTCTGGCCCTGCCACTTCCTCGCTGCATCGCCGTGTAAATCACTTCATCTCTTTAGGTTTGGTCACTTCATTTGCAGCACTGAGGCCATCGTATTTGTAGTACCTGCACCACGGGACCATCCTGAGTAACGGCCTTTGGGAAGGACCAGCTAAGTGAGAGCCATTTTAATCACTCACTTTTTTTTTTTAATTTAAACCCTTAACTTCTGTGTATTGACTTACAGGTGGAAGAGTGGTAAGGGTAGGCAATGGGGGTCAAGTGACTTGCCCAGGGTCACACAGCTGGGAAGTGGCTGAGGCCAGATTTGAACCTTGGACCTCTCGTCTCTAGGCCTGACTCTCAACCCACTGAGCTACCCAGCTGCCCCCACTTATTTTTAAAATAAAAGCCCAAACCACGTAACAAGTGCCTACTATGTGTAAGCAGGCCCGATAAACAGTGATCTAAAAAACAGTCGTAACCAAACCTGCTGTAAGCTAGAGCTCTTGATCTCAAGGCGCTCACTTTTCTCCTCTTCTCTTGGAATTCTCCCAACGTTTAGCCTCTTGTGTGTCTTATGGCGGGAATTTGATGAGTGTTTTTTTAATTGATTGGAATTCCCCACTGAATTCAGTGACCTCTCGTGGGTAGAAGGCAGATACCCAGCACATACAGAAGCATTAGCACACGTGCGTGCACACACACACACACACACACAAATAGACAATAACACACACAGAGACACCCAGACACACATTCAGAGATACACACAGACAGATACACATAGATAGACACACACATACATACATAGACCGGCACAGATAGATACAGACACACAGAAACATACAGACATGGATATATACAGAAAGATATACATGCACAGTTAGATATATGGACAGGCAGATGGATACACATAGACACATAGACAGATAGATACACGCAGATAGATACAGACACACAGAGACAGACAGACATATGGATATATATAGAAAGATACACACAGATACATGCACAGATAGATACACAGACAGACAGATGGATACAAATAGATACATAGCCAGATAGATACAGACACACAGAGACAGACAGACATATAGATACATACAGAAAGATACACACACACACAGATATACTTATAGGTAGATATATGGACAGAAAGAAAGATAGATACACATACACACAGATAGATACAGACATACATAGAAAGACAGATACATACAGATAGACATGCACAGATAGATACAAACAGACACATAGATAGAGAGACAGACGGATACATACAGAACATACATACACACAGTTTCACACCTAGGGAGATATGCAGACAGGCAGATACATATAGATAGACACACACACAGATGAGAGATATACACACACACAGACACACAGATGAGAGATACACACATAGTTGAGAGATACACACACAGAGACACACAGTTGAGAGATACATACATACACAAAGAGACACACACAGACGAGAGATACACACACACAAAGAGACACACACAGATGAGAGAGAAACTCACACACAGACACACACAGATGAGAGATACACACAAAGAGACAAACACAGATGAGAGATATACACACACACAAAGAGACACACACGGATGAGATACACACACACACACACACACACACACAAAGAGACACACATGCACAGATGCCCAGGCACATACACACCCAGGAACATGAGTAAACAGAAGCACCCCTGGATACAGCCACAACGTCATTAAGGCCAGGACTTATCCTAGGCATTGGGAACACCAGGGGAGTGCACAGAGCCCTTCTTGCTAGGTATTTCTGGTTTGCCTAAAGGCTTCTTGCTCTCTCTGCCCCAGCAAAGCCATGCCCCTGTGACTAGACCTAGGTATGTACGTGATGGTGGGTCATGTCCTGTAGAGTATCGCAAGTAACCTGACCGGGAAGCCTCCTCTTCCTTCCCTCCAGGCTAGCCAAGGTCCGGGGCTGGGGCCGGTGGGACCCATGTCCTAACCGCATGATGGGGCCTCACAGCTGAGTAGCAATGCATAAAAAGATTTACAGATGTAGAACCAATGTCAGTCACATCGGGGAGGGAGCAGATCCCCAGCTCTTGTCGCCCAGCTCTGCCCTGACCGATCATTTTGTAGCAGAGAGAAATTGCTGGCTTCCACTAATTCTCTCTAGGTTCAGAGTCCCTATTGACCGTGTCTCATCACCCCTCCTTCCTCACTCTTCCCTGATTGCCTCTTCCTCCCTCCCGTTTTCTCCCAACCCTGAGGGATTTTGAGCAACCATAACAGGCGATGACAATTAAGCCCATTCAAAAACAAGTCATTTGCATGCAACTCATTGGCAAGGCAGAGAAGACTCAACCTGTCATTATCTTTTGGCATCAGTCTGGTAACTGCTTGGACTGCTGTGGGGATGTTTGCTGCTAAGGGGAGAGCCGGGCTGGGACGACATTCGTAAATGGGATTGTTTAAGGGACAGGAAGCTCTCTTTTCTTTTCCTCACCGAGTGCTAGGTTAGGAGGCCAGGAATAGGTAACTTAAGGGGAAACGAGAATGCCCTAGATTTAATTTCGTGCAGGCAATGGGCAAAAATGAAGGAAGCATTCTCTCTGCTTTGTGTAAAGGAGACAATATTGGGGGATGAGATGTGTGAAGGAAATGTGGGATAGGGCCAGTGGGTGGGGGTGGTAGAAATCAGCGGATGGCTGGTCCCACCTTCCCAGCTGGAATTTACTGAATGAGATTATCCCTTGAAAAGTATTAAAAGCCGCCATTTTGCTATGCCCCCACAGAGTAGGCTCTGTAGCAGCTGCCACATCACACAGGCACCCCAGCTGTTCCCCTAGCACCCACCACTTCTCCTCTTCCACCCGCCCCCATTCCTGCCCCCAGAAATAAACCACCATGAGATCCAAACACCCATTGGTTCATTGTGCTAACCCAGCACTTCTATCTTCAGAGCAAGGCAATGGAGAAAAAGAGAAAGAGAAACAAAGGATTCCCTCTCCCTGGATCAGGACGTGCCACAGGATGCCAATGGTAGAACTGATGTTCCAAGGATGTCTCCTACAGTGCCAAGGACAGAAAGTCATTTGGGGGAAGGGAGGTGCAGCCTGATTCTTCTCTGACCTCTTAGAGCTAAGATGGGGCTATGTAAATGACTTTGGTGTTTACATAGACTGAAAAACAACCTTTTGGGAATGATTATAGGGAACTTATAACCCCCCTCCCCAATGTCTATAATACCCCCCCTCCTCCACTGGCTAAAGCCTAAAATTTCCTCTTAGATTATCTATTCTTTAGCTTAAGATTTTGATACTTGTAAAAAAAAATACTCCATTGGTGGGGCAACACTTAGGATTGGTCTCATTCTATTCCTTGGTATGATTGAGTTTCCCCAGCTTCGAAGAATAGTAATTATAGGGAAGAGAGGAGTGTGAAAAAGAGACACTGTGTGGATACTGAGCTCCTGTCAGTGGTAGAGAATGTCAAAGCCCAGCCACACAAGAAGGGTTCCAAGAAGGACTCTCAGAATCTCATTCTGAGGTTGCTGTGTGTAGGGGTAGGACGGATCACTGTCAGGGCAAGTCTGAGTGATGTCAAACAGAGGTGAAAATGGAAAAAGTCAGCCAGTTTCCCAAATGGTTCCCAGGATCCAGCTGTTTGCAATGGAAGCAAATCTTTGACTGAGTTCTTCCATTTTCATCCCAGTTTCTGCCATCCCATCAACTTGGTTTCTGAGAAGGGAAAAGTTGATTGATACTCAAAGCATAGAAAGGGGTGAGGCAGGGGGTGGGGAGGAAACCTTGTATTACATTGTCTTAGATGGCTTCTAAGAACTGGGCCCCTCTCTGGCTCTGGTCCTCCATAAGAAGAGCTCTTCCATTCCCTTTCTCATCTCTCCCCTCAATCCCTTTTCTACAAGACATGCAGTGTTAAATCACAACAACTCAGGGAGGTTTCTACCTTGGTGGGGCCCTGTGCATGAATAATGAATCTTCTCCAGGCTTGGCTCTTTTGAAGGAATTCTCTCTTGGCCAGGGGAGCCTTGTGGCATGGCAACCCACTCATTTCTGAGGTTATTTACTTATTCATGCTTTGAATGGGGTGGGCCAACCCAGTTTGTGGATGTCTTCCCTTCCCCCCATACAATCGCTCTTCCCTCTCTCTCTTTTTTTAACCCCTCTCACTCACACTAAAACTATTTCCAAAGTGTCCCAGCGGAAGGTAAGATAGGAATCTCAGTTCAATCATCACCCTAGGAGCTTGGGAAAGAACCAGATAGGAAAGGGGAAGAATGGATTGTAGCCCTCTTTGTAACATCAACAGCCACTGCCTGGAAAACTCAGAACTGAGGAAGTGGTTTTTTTCCTGTCCTCTTCCTCTTCTCAGAAAACTGTTCAAGCTCAAGTTTACCCAGACACCCTAGGGAGTCTATCTTAGGTAAATCAAAGGGCCCTGGGATATGGGAGGAGGGAGTCTGGGAAGCCTCTTTGACTAGCAGGAAATCAGGTGGGTTCTTTTAGCTCCAGCCATCTTTTTGAGGCAGCTAGGTGGCGCAGTAGATAGAATGCTGGGTGGGCCTGGAGTCAGGAAAACTCATTTTCCTGAGTTCAAATCTGACTTCAGATACTTATTAGCCTATGACTTTGGACAAATTACTTAACCCTGTTTGCCTCAGTTTCCTCATCTGTAAAATGAGCTGGAGAAGGAAATGGCAGACCACTCCAGGATCTTATCCAAAAAACCCAAATGGGGTCATGAAGAGTAGGACCTGAATGAAAAACAACCAAACTAACACATTTTTGCACATGTCACCAAGGCATTGGGGCTTGTTTAGGATACCTGGTTCCCTGATGGGTAGGGGTATATGGTAGACTCTCTGAAGACCATGCCATCTCCTCACTTGTGGCTGCTCTGATACACAAAGTAGGACCTGTTTAGAGAAGCTTTTTATGATGGAGTCAGTGACAAGTGATAACCAGTTTTCCCTCCTTCCTTCTCTATTTCAGAATCAAAAAACTTCAGAATTGGAAGAGACCTCAGAGGTCCTCTAGTCCAACATGGAGCTCTACGATGTACCTGACAAGCAATAATCTAGCCTTTGCATGAGGGAATACCCAAGATTTCCCAAGGTGCCACTGTATTTTGGACATTTTGCTCTAATTGTTAGGAGTTTTTTTCTTCTGTAACTTCCACTTTCTAGTTCTACCCTCTTGAGCCAAGGAAAGCAAGTCTAGTCTCTTTCTCTGACTCTCTCTTTCCTCAGGTTTCAAATTGGCACAGAGTCTGACCTCAAGGTAACAAATACTTAACCTAGTTTGGTCTAGCATCTGACTTCCCAAGGTAAATAGGATGGAAGTTTACACTGACCAGAGACATCTCTTAGGAATGGCCTCTCCTCCCTATTTTCTATGATTTCCCACGCATCAAGGGACACAGCTCTTGAACAATGCATTCAGGGACATTTCTTTGCCAGCAAACAGGCGCCTAGGTGCATGCAAGAATGCCTTGATCAATTTAATTTCATATAATGAGACTGATAAATGATAACCTGACTTTACCCTGAAGACCCATTCAACAAGGTTTGACCAACTCCACTTTTAAAATATTTTCTTGACGAGCTGTAACACTGTTTCATCTACAATGGGTTCTTTTTTGTTTTAAAACCCTTTCCTTTGGCCTTAGAATCAGTACTATGTATTGATTCTAAGGCAGAAGAATGGTAAGGGCTAAACAATGGGGGTTAAGTGACTTGCCCAGGGCCACCCAGCTAGGAAGTGTCTAGATCATATTTGAACCTAGGACCTCCTTTCTTTATACCTGGCTCTCAATCCACTGAGCCACCCAGCTGCCCCTTACAATGGGTTCTTACTAATTAAAGTTCGTAGACTAACACCTGACACATGGTGGGTACTTAAAAAATGCTTGTTCCCTTCATCATGCTAGATGGTGATTCTAGGAAGGAACTACAGGGAGGTTGTTAAGTTCAGAGAAGAGGTAGTTGGGGAGAAGCATGATAACTCTTCAAATATTTAGATTCAGACAAGGATTAGGCTTGTACTTCTTGGTCCTAGAGGGCTGAAGGAGGAGAAATGGATGGAATTTCTAAGGAGACCAATTTTCAATTCAATATAAGGTACTAGCCAAGCAGGGAGCTCAGCATGCACCCTAGTTCGGGGCCTCATCACTTCTTGCCTGGACTACTGTAATAATCTCCTACTTTGTCCCCTTGTCTCAACTCCAACTCTAATCTAGCCTTTGCTGCTGAACCAATTTTTCTAAGGTATCACATTGTGATCCCCACCTCAACTCACTAAAATCCAGTGGTTCCCTCTGGGAGTTCAGTGAGGACTAGTGCCTCTGGTATGAGAGTTTGCTGAGGCTTTTTCATCTACCTTTGGTGTCCACTTTTCACACACCTGCCACCTGTGGCTCCAAGAAATTGCAGTATGCACAACGGTTTCAATCTTGTGAGACCATCTTGGCAGATGAGCTAAACCAAGTTGAGGGTTACTAACAGGCCTTAAACCCATGAACTGGGGGGCTGCCTACCCTAAGCATGTGAAGACTTCCCCTAGTAGAATGTATGGATGAGAACAATGGCCATGAAAGTGGCTAATGGAGGCACTGTGGAGCTATCAGGGCTTGGTTAGACTTGGAAGATGACAAAGTCATCGACCGCATCCCCAGGCCATTTCAGTCATCCTAACTTTTGTCTTGCCACTGGACTTGGATGACTCTGGAAGAGAGAGACTGATAACTTTGTGTAACTCTTCCTCACTTAAATACAATTCACCTGCAAGTCAAGACATCATCCCATGAGGTCAGTGGTCCTCTTCTAAAACAAAGGATGAACAACAACATCTCCCAGACCAAATATACCTTTCTGCTTGTTATTTAAAGTCCTTCATAAGTTGGCCTTTCCCCACTCTTCCAGGCATCTACTCTTTACTCCTGTCCATACTCTTATAGTTCACCCATACTGGCTTACTTACTGTTTCTTTTTCTTTTCCCCCTCATTTCTTTTTTCTATTATTTCTATTTCTATTTTTTAAAGCCTCGCTGTCTGTCTTAGTGATAACTCTAAGACAGAAGAACATGGGTTAGGCAGATGGAGTTAAGTGACTTGTCCTGGGTCACACAGCCAGGAAAAGTATCTAAGGTCAGATTTGAGTCCAGGTCCTCCCAGTTGCAGACCTGGTGCTCTATCCATTGTGCTACCTAGCTGCCTTAGACTTGCTTACTCTTGCCCCTAACTGACATGCCATATCCTGACACCTGGTTGACTCTTGGCTATCCCCTGTGCCTGAAATTCCCTGTCTCCTCATCTTTATCGCTTAGCTTCTAAATTTTCTTTTAGACTCATCCCAAATACCACCTTTTTCAGGAGGTCTTTCTCAGTCTCCCCAGCTGGTAGTGCCTTCCTCTTCTTGTATTACATTCCATCTTCTCTATACACGTATATCTAGATATTTAAATGCTATCTCCCCTATCAGAGACAAGTAGGTGGTATAATGGATGGAATGCTGGGCCTGGAGCTGGGAAGAAATGAATTCAGATTTGGCCATAGATTTCTATGAGCCCCTGGGCAAGTCACCTCACCTCAGTTTCCTCAATTATAAAAAGGGGATAATAATAGCTCCCACTTTTCAGAGTTATTGTGAGGATAAAATGAGATATTTGTAAAGTGCTTAGCACTGTGCCTAGCATATTGTAGGTACTTAATAATGCTCCTTCCTTCCTTCCTTCCTTCCTTCCTTCCTTCCTTCCTTCCTTTCTTCCTTCCTTCCTTCCTTCCTGGAGTATATAAGGTAGTTAAGACAAGGATTGGTTTTATTCCTTATTATTTGTATCACCAAAGCTTAGGACAGTGCCTAGAACATAGTAACAACTTAAATAAATGTTTATTGACTGACTATCTGACTTGTTAGGTCATAAATTCTTCCAGCATAGGAGGTGTTCAAGTAGAGAATTAGATGGCCATATACCAAGGGTGTTAAGGGGACACTCATGTTAGATAAGGTTTAGCTTCGTGATCTCTAAGATCCTCTCCAACAGTGGGATACACTGATTCTAATCAGCAATACAAGACATTGATACAAAAGATGATTCAGGGCAGTACGTGATCAATACTTGTTGAATTGACATGATGAAAAATTTTTACAAATAGGTACAGAGTTTTATAGCTTTCAAGGCCTGATTCCCAGATGGTCCCACTTCCCAAGACATAACAGAATAAAAGAGTGAAATTCTGGTTTTCCTGGGACTTGGCAGTCGACTTTACCTTCTAGAAACCTCAAGACAAGGAATGACCCAGGACTAGGTTAGACAGACCTCCTGGAAATATGCCAGGGACAGCCTTGGAATCCACTCAGATTTAGGAATGGATATTTGTAGAGCTGAGTGGAAGGCTTTCTCCCAGATAAGCTTGGCTTAGCTTTCAATCCATTGGTCTTCTCCTTTCTCTGGATATTTTAGTAAGAATTGCATTCTGTTTATAATTGCATGCAGAACACTTGGGTACATACAACCCCATCTAACCAATTTATGCCCTCTAAGCAGCAATAACTCTATCTGTGCAGGCTTGTTCTGAAAAGGCAGCCCTGGAGCAGGGATTATGACCAGTTCCTCTGTTTACATATATTCCTAATGCCAACAAGATTCTCTTGACTGCTCTACTTTGGCTCTACTGAGCCAACAAAGAACCCTGGAGAACAATTCTTCCCTGTTCCACCCCATCAGCCCAAGTTCAGACAAATGGAATTTTCCAGTTATGTGTTACTCAGAGCAGCATTCTTTTAAAATGCATTATTTCCCAAATCATACACATTCAGATACAGAGACTTATGCTTCTTGGTAAGGTCTACACTTATCAACTCAATAGGCTGAGGGTTTGTTAAATCAACAAATACACTGGACACCAACAATTTCTTTACAAACCAGTGCTAGCTAACTGCCTGTCCCTACTCTTTCCCAGTATGTATGGATGCATACTTGACCATCCACTGATCAATGGACATTTGCATGGGAATTATTGCCCTATACTGAAACAGGATGTAGGAATGCCTGAGGAAGAAGTTCTTCGGTTAGGAGGCCACCAGAATCAAAGCCCAGGCACCATGATATCTCCTTTCTTTTTTGTCCACTCTATTTTCATTGTAGTGTTGTGCCACGAAAAGAGTGCAAGGACTGGAAGAAAGTCAGGAGGCCTAGATTCCAGGCCCTTAGCTGTCACTAATTTGCCATGTGAGCAGGAGCAAATGCCTTAAACATTCTGGGCCTTAGTTTACCTTTAGCTTATTTCAAAATAGAGTATAATAATAATGGTTCAATTTTAGTATGCTTCTAAGGTTTGCAAAGCACTTTATCCACAAAAAACGAATGAACTTTTAAGATCTGATCCCCAGATGGCCCTACTTCCCAAGGAATAGTAGAACCAGAAAATGAAATTCTGGTTTTTTGAGGTGGGATATGTATATAGAATTAATTCCATTTTACAGATGAGGAGGCTGAGACTGAGAAGTTAAGCAACTTACCCAAGAACATACAGCCAATATATGACAAATCTGGGAATTGAATCCATTTACTTTGACTCCAAATTCATATTCTTTTCATCATACTATGTTGTCTATCTGAAGGCCTTCACTTTGTGTACTCCAATGAACATCCCACCTCCATCTCTGTTCTTCTTTCTCTCTCTCTGAAGGCACTAAGCAAATATATGATGGGTGACTTTGCTAAATGCAGAATATAGCTGAAGACTTTGGAGGCCCAGAAGCTAAAGTGATAGGGGAGGAGGATCCAATGACTTCAATGAATCAATGAACAAACGTTGTGCCTACCTATAGGCTGGGCGCTGGGGATACAATGGCAAACACCAAATGGTTCCTGTCCTCAAGGAATTTATAGTCTAGAGAGGGAGACATCTAAGGTAAAAAATATGCATATCAGAAAAAGTACAGTAGGACCTCGTTTCAGGCGCTTTATATGTTCCAAGACCCTTCATGTAAGCTGAAAATTGCACATGATAGCAAACCCAATTAATTAATCAGTATTTTTATACAAACATACATAGCCACTTTGTGTCTTTCCTTGGGCTTAGTAGAGCTGCCAGCATCACTACTCATGGACTTTGGGGCCATTATTAATAACTAAATAATGTTAATGAAACAAAGAGAAGGACTGCTCTGACGAGGACATGACTTGTTACAAACGACAACTCTGGACAATGACTAATAAAGGAACTAATGTTTGGTACAAAACAATGTAATAACTCACACGAATGCTTCTCAGAGCGAGAATGAGCCCGATTGGGAGAACGGCTGGGAGATTTAATGCTGCTTGAGAAAATGGCGCAGATTTAGCATGTAATTCAATTTTTCTTATTTTACATATTTTTTCTGCATTTTGATTATTACAAAATTTTTTTGGCTTATCAATCACCTATTCCTGGATTCTCGTGGGTTGAGTTCATGGGAAATGAAGGTATATGTGGGATAACAGAGTCATCCTGTCTTCATTTTTTACATCATCAAAATGGCTGGACTAAATACATAGCTCCCTGGGGCACTGTCACAGGGGAACCTTGTAGACACAGCCTTCTGGGGTTTATGCTCTAAATATAGGATCTTAGATTTAGAGCTGGCTGTGACCTTAGAATCCCTCTCATCTAATTGTCTCATTTTATACATGAGGAAATTGAGGCCCGGAGAGATAAAGTGACTTGTCTAAGGTCACACAGGCAGTGGCATTTGAAGACTCTAAACTTGGCACTCATCACCATATCATGCTGCCTCCTGACAGGCTAGTCAATTCAACAATCATGATTAAGTGGCTCCTTCTTATGAGGTCTATCAATGAAGCCTTCGACCTTGTCGACAAAGTAAAAATCCTGGCAGGTCCTGCTGAGCTGGGAAGGCTTCAGGGACCCACATTCTACAAGAAGCCTTTCCCAATACCTCTAAATCCACATGCCTTTCCTCTGTTGATTACTTTCTATTTATCCCATACATAATTCTCTGCATGCTGTCTTCTCCACCAGATTATGAGATTCTCAAAGATGAAGACAGCACCTAGCAAAACCTCACACACAGATGGTGCTTAATAAATGCTTATTGATCAAATGACACAGCCTGGGTCACACTGCTAATATGCAGAAGAGCTAGGGTTTGAAACCAAGTATATTAAGTCAAAAGCTAAAAACCTAGACTTCTGCCTCGAGTACCTGGACCTAGTCACATGCTTGGAGGACTCACGGGCAGCTTTGGGGACCATATAAATAGCAAATCATTTTGGGGCAAGTAGGTGGATCAGTGGATTGAGAGCCATACCTAGAGATGGGAGGTTCTGGGTTAAAATATAACCTTGGACACTTCCTAACTGTGTGACCCTGGGCAAGTCACTTAACTTCCCCTTACTGCTCTTCTTCCTTGGAAACAATACTTAGTATCGATTCTAAGATAGAAGGTAAGGGCTTAAGAAAACAAAGTAAATCATTTCTATCAAATATAGCTCAGGGTTGTTAGGGAGGGCATTTGTGGAGCCTGATGGGCAAGATTTAAGGTGCATAAGGTACCTTTGAGATCATTCAGTTCAACTCCCTCATTCTGTGGAAGGGAAATGGGAATCCCAGATCGCTGAAACAATTTATCCAAGGTCCCACATGGAGTGACCCAAGTTCTCTGCCTCCTGGGCCAGTGTTCTTCTCATGACACCAAACTGGGTCTCTCTGTCCTCCTCCCCTCTGCATCCCAGCCCAGACCTCCCACACCTGCCAGCTTTCAGATAACATTCTCTCTAGCCCAAAACTCGGGCACGAGTGTCCGACAACTCACATGTTTCTCATCACTTCGGAAGATTTCTATTTTCACTTCTCACATGAGCATCCTTCTGCCAGCTTCTCCCCGAACCCTTCTCCTCCCTCTCCTCCTACCTGGGCTGATCCACCTGCCCTTTGGCAATCAATTGCTATATTTCTGTTACAAAGATAGTTTTGCTTGAAAAATGAAACTGCCCTTTGAGAAGGTAATAAAGAGATCAATACTGCTTACATGGAGTTGCTCAGAAATGAGGGGGCTGGCGCTGTCATCCTTGTGTCTTGCTGGTAGGTGACATGCCCCCACTCAGCTCCCTTTGCTTCCCTGTCCTGCTCTGTTCTGGCAGCCTGAGCCTCCCTCTCCTTCGGTGTATCCTAGGAACCTGAAAAGCCCAGATGTTCATCAAAATGAACTCTTCTGTTTTCTTGCCCTTAGTGGAATCCCTCAACGCTGCAGGTGTTTGAGCAGAGGCTAAAAGAATATTATCAATATCGATATCGAAGGGACAGATTGAAAACGTGGTTGGACTAGGCTGAGCTCTCAGGCCTCTCTAATTCTGAGATGTTAAGGTGATGGTTCAACTCCACTGCTGAGTATCCACTGGGAGCAGAAGCTAGGAAAGAAATCAAAGATGCCCTCAGGGAGCTTACAGCCTCACTGAGGAAACAGAGCAGATGATCAGGGAAAAGACTCAAGGCAATGGTAAAGGGCACAGCGTGAAGGAGTGTTCACTGAGGTGAAGTTAATCAGGGAAGGCTTTCTGGAGGAGGTGAACCTTGAAATGAAACTCCAGCTCTCTGTCAGGCCAATGGCTAAGAGGCAAGAGGGATGAGGAGGAGGCAGGGAGGAATAATAAGACCCCTCTAGACCACTCCTCTACAAGAGTGAGACCCCTTGCCAAAGGGACCTCAATTAGCTGAAGCAGCTCATGGTGCTCCAGTAAGAACAAGGGATGGAAAGTCAAGCCGGGGCTCATTAAATCCTCGTGGCTGGCTGGTAGGCTGGCTATTAAAAGAATTTCCATTTCTGAACAGGATGCCTACCAGGGAATGCCAGACCTAAAAATAAGCCAGACACCGAAGCCAGCACCCTCCTGGCCTGGGTGACTTACTTCCACATCAGGCAAAAAGAGGCATCATTATTTTTAACATCCAAATATAATCTGCCCCAGGGGGTAGGGACTGGAGCCGCCCTTCCCAGCTGCCATCTGCCAAAAGCCAGAGAGCTTTTGCCCTCTTTGGGTGAGGCCCCTGCCAAGGGCTCTCCAGGCTCCCACAGCGCAGCCTCCCGCTTGGGATCTCCTCCCCCACCCATGCCTAAACACAGCTGCTTCTGAGGGGGCCTGATTGGTGCTGACTGATCCAGCTGGTCTGGGAAATGTGACCCCAGGTTGCTTGAGGAGGATACCCAGAGGGAGGATCCCTCACGATGCTTTCCCACCTTGTTCTCCCTCCTCTCCCACCTCAACCAGATGTATGGGAGGGAAAGTTCCCACAGGGTAGAAGTCCAAATATCACCTGATACACGTACCATGTACGACACTCTTTAAAATTCGGTCACACAATACCTTGTTCACTCCCCCCAAGAGTCTATGGGAGTACCTGGATCAGACCGGAATCCCCACTTGACAGTAGAAGAGTTGGGCTCAGAGAGCTAATGAGGGGAGTCTGGAATTAGAAGTCGGGTCTCAGGACACCTACACCAGTGCCTTTTCCCTCACACCAAGGATGTCTCTGTGTGGGGTGTAATGGAAAGAACACTGCACTTGAAGCCTGAGGATCCAAAAGAAGTTTTAAAAAAGCTTGTATAGACATGTTTGTCTCAGCCACCTCTCCCACAATTAAGCCATCCCTCGAAACAAAGAAAAGCCAGCAACAATTTCTCTGATGAACTTCTTTCCTGCATTCCCCACCCAAGGCAAAACAAATATGGATAGCCGAGGGAAATACATCTCCTCTTTGGCTATGTCCAAAAAATATGTCTTATTCTGCACCCCGAGTCCATCACCTCTCTGCTGGGAGAGAGAGTATGCTTTATCATGGCTTCTCTGCAATTGTGGTTGATGATTGCATTGATTGGAGTACTTAAATCTTTCAAAGTTGCTCATTATTGTATTATATAAATTGTTTTCCATGTTCGGAGCTCTTCTCTCTGTATCAATCTATATGTTTTGCCAGGTTTTTCTGAAATCATCCCTTTCATAATTTCTTTCAGCACAATAGTGTTCTATTACATTCATATACCAGAATTTGTTCAGCCATTACCCAATTGATGGGCATTGCCTTAGTATCAAGTTCTTTGTAGACCAAATTGTCTGTGAAATAAATAGATAGGGCAGGCCTATTTATATCCATTTTATAGACGGAAAAACTGGCTCCAAGAAGACTAGATCACCCCTAAAGCTCCTGATGCTGATTATGAATCCATGAAGGTAGAATTGGGAAGTCTTCTGACTTCTACTTAATTTTACTTTACTTTAATTTCTACTTAATTTTAGGTTCTTTTTACCAAGCGGAATCAGCACTGGCCACCTGTGAAAAATATCATAGACAGGACTAAAGATTTGAATAGGATTTGCGCCAGATCTCAGTGGTTCCTTCCAACTTTGCACTTCTGCAATTTTGTGATAGGTGTCATGTTAGAGGGTCGAGATGCAGAGAGATCATAGGATTCCACTGGGATGGCCAAGAAGGAAGGATTCCCATGATCCTTTCCCAGACCTGGTCCTGAAGTAGGTAGGGAAGTAACATGACTGTTCATACCTCTTGGATCAGTTGGGAGTCACTAACTATAAGCCTTCTTATGACATGGAGGACCACCAGGCTTTGACAATGGTGCTGCCACTTCAAGTCCTCTTGGTCTCACTACCTTCCTTGTCTCTATGCCTCCCCACTACCCTCACCCTTCAGACCCCAGGGCCTGGCTGGTGTTCTGAGCAGCAATGATCTCTGGGCCTTGCTGGACCACCCCAATGCTGCGTCCTTAGGACCTCTTGGCCCTCCTGTCTACCATTACTCAACTCTTTCACCCCATTAGGAGGTGTATTCCTCGCAAGCATGGACTGTTCATTTTTTCCTTCTATCCTCATACTTAGCACTGTGTTTGGGGCAGAGTAAATGCTTGGGAAATGCTTCTTAATTAATTCAGAGATCTTGAACTGGAAGGAGCCACATAGGATGCATATAGTAATGTGGAGGCCAGTGATAATTGCACAGAGGTAAAACCCATCAGAATAGAGCAATTTTATAACTATCCTATTTTTATATATATGATATATATGTACACACAATACATATACATGCATAAACACACATATTAAAAATGTTACATTTAATTTTAAGAAATATATGCCTATATGTCTATAAATATACATTTACATATATATTATATGCATATAAACAAATTGCATATATATGTATATATACTTTGTATATATATATGTGTATTTGTGAAAACGTGTATATATGTAAACACACACACATATATAATTTAAACTTTGAACCTTGAGCAAAAATTTGATTTTTAAGAAACTGTATAGGTTGCTCAATGGATAGAGTGCCAGGCCTAAAATTGGGAGGACCTGGGTTCAAATATGGTTTCAGGCATCTCCTAATTCTGTGGCCTTGAGCAAGTCCTTTAATTAACCTCAAGTCCTGGCCCTTACTGTTCTGCCTTGGAACCGATACTTGTATCTGTTCTAAGACAGAAGGTAAGAATTTAAAAAAAGAAAAGAAAAGAAAAGAAAAAGGAAAGGAAAGGAAAGGAAAGGAAAGGAAAGAAAAGAAAAACTGTACATAATAAAATTTAAAGTTTCTTATAGAAGCCTCTCATTGTATACTGAAGGGTTTGTGTTTGTTGATGATTGATGAAGTTTATAATAAAAAGAAGAAAATTTAATTTAAAACAAGTTATAATCCATCTACCCCGATTCCTCCCCAGCCTTCTAGTCACCACGTAGGCCAGCTGAAGACAATGACCCTGAGTCTGGGATGATGCTCACATTTCTAGCCCTGTAAAGGTTCAGTCCTTTGCCAGTTCTGGGCTGCTTTCCTGGCCACACTCACAGCTGTCTGACCTTTTCCAGAGGAAGGCGATCACAGGATTTCTGGTCTTACTTCACTGGCACCCAAAGTAAGAGTCCAGGATTTAGATGTCAGGGAAGTACACACAACAGAAAAAATGCTGATTTTAGGGTCAAAGGATGTGGAGTTCAATTCTATCTCTGCCACTTATTGAGTAACCTTGGAAAAGTCACTAAATTATTTCTTTGAGACTCAATTTCCTTTTCTGAAAGATAAGAGGGTTAGACTAGACCTCTAAGGACTCATCCAAATCTAAATCTGGGAAAGGTCTAGCGATGCCTATGCTGCCCTCTGATGGCTTGTGGGAAGGGGTATTTATTATATGCTATTTATTATATTATATGTCCACTCTCAGGTTCTCTTCTCTGAAGATGGGAAAGTGAGAATGAGATTAGCTGACACAAATCAGATACACACTAGGCTGGATCTGACCACAGCTTTCTCTTTCACATTATTCTTTATTTCTAATGCATAAACTCTGTAGCATGGCCTTCTTTTGGTTCGTTTCTTATGAATTTATTACATAATAATAATAATAATAATATAAGAAACAGATCTCTGTGGAGTGTATCACAACATCAAAGTCAGGAGGTGCCAGGGCTGCCGAGGGGAAGACACATCTCCCCACTGAACTCCATACAAAAGACAGGGGTGAGACTGAACTGACCCTGTCAAGTTAAAAACCCTAAACAGAATGGAACCCCAAACCCACAGGTATGTGTATGCACATGTGTGTATGCATGTGTGTGTACATGCTAACATCCTTCCCCTCCATTCATCATACTGAAGACACAAGAGGAAAAGATGGAGGATCAAAGAAAATGGATTTCACATCAGAAAACTGAGTTGTACTAATAGAACTTAGCAGTTCTGCGGATAATCCTCTATTATTCTGTCCTACTATGTATATAGAAATACCCATTTTATTTGCTGTTTGTTAAATACCAAATAAAAACAAATAAACTGAAACTGGATGTCACAAGCTGCTCAGCCCCAGCTGGTTCTTTTCCAATGCCCATTCCCTTCTTTCCACTTATTCTCCTCTCTGCCATGTAGGGGGCTAAGAATTCCACTAAAGTGGCTTGCAGACTTTAAAATTCTATATAAGTCCTCATCATCGCCACCACCATCGCCAGGTCTTTCCAAATTCCCCAGCAAAAGTGCCCATGCTATGAGCTGCTACCCAGCCCAGCTGCGTCCTGCATGCCTGGCACCATGGAAGTGGCCCAGGGGATCCCAGCACCTGTGCCCTCTTTTGCCGCTGTGTTACGCAGTGCCTCACGGTCACTACCATCTTTCCAGAATCGGTCTGGTCTGCAGGTGGGCATTCCAGCCTCAGCTCAGGGTCTTCTCCCAAGCCTCCCCAGTCTCTAGAGGCCAGGCTCTCTGTCTGTAGGTGAGCCCGCTGCGGGAGCCACGTCTCTGCTTTCCCCCCAAACCGGGGCGTCCTAGACACAGACACCAAACCAGGGGCCATTCACTGGGCTTGTGTCTTCTGAGCCCAGAAGCTGCTGGGTAGGCAGCTTAGACACCCCATTAGCGCCCCTTCCCAGCCTGGCTCCTGCTGCCTGGCTCCCGCCTGGCCACAGACCACTGAGCCAGGCAGGGTTTTTGTTCACCCCGACTCTTTGAAATGGGAGTCAGCTCGATAGAGGATCGGCTCCATCTTACAAGGGCTGATTTCTTTCTTATCCTCTCTAATTAGCTCCTGAGATTACCCTGATGACAGAACTTGGCTGATCCAAGGATGGGGTGGGGACGACGGGGAGGAAGAATTCCCTAATTATTAGAGCCTTCCATGGGCTGCCTCCATAGATAGAGTTCCCCATCGCCGGGGGGGATTCGAGCAGGAGCTCCATGATCTTGTCAGAGACTGTCAAAGTGAAGACTTGTGCTTCCTCCGGATGGGGTTTTGGCCAAATGATTTCTAAGGTCCTTTCTAGCTAGGAGGTTTTATGAAACACCCCCACCCAGATCACTGTTTGAGGGAATGGCTCTGCCAGCTACACCCTGGGGGTGTCTTTCAGAGTCCAATGACACAATCCCTCGATTCACTTCGGCGATCTCATTCACCACTGGTAGCCGCCCTTCAGACAGCAACCTGCTCCTGGCACTGGTAAGAGAAGGAAAAGGGAAAAGAGATAGAGAAAGACCTCAGGAAGGCCTAAGAAGCTTACGTGATGAGGCAAGGAAAATAACAGGAAATTTAGAAATATCGGGAGCTGCTTCCTGGCATCCACGGGATAAAGTCCAGGCTCCTCGGCCTTGGGTTCAGGGTGCCCTTTGAACTGGCCCCGATGTCTCCCACTGCTCCCAGCAGCCGCCCTGGACCCTGACCTCATAGGTTTGCCCAAATCTCTTGTCTATAACCGCCATTGTCTATAATGACCAATGTCTTGGCCGCCATTTTGGATTCCCTTCAAGGCATCTTCCCCTAGATATCCATAACATCATCTCAGAGTAGAGTGGAGGAAAGAGGACTAGATGAAGAGTTGTCTGTGTATGTGTGCTATATGTTCAAGAGTATAAACAAACATGAAACCATTAAAAAAAGAATACTAAGTCCCAGTGGATGCACATAGAATGATACAGATTTCCAGATTGCCTTTGCTGGAAAAGCACAACTGTCTGTGAGGCCCTCTGTGGTAGGTAATGCTGATTTTATTTCCATTTTATAGAGAAGCAAACAGAAGCTTAGAAAGATGAGGTTTCTTGTTCAGCCTTTTCAGTCCTATCTGACTCTTTGCAACTCCATTTGAGGTTTTCTTGGCAGATTCTAGAGCGGTTTGCCATTTTCTTCTCCAGCTCATTTTACAGATGAGGAAACTGAGGCACACAGGGTTAAGTGACTTTCCCAGGGCCACTCAGTTAATAAGTATCTGAAATGAGATTTGAACTTAGGTCTTCCTGACTCCAGGCCTGGAAATTCTATGCACTGAGTCCCGGGACTGCCCCCAGTAGTATGAGGGGACTTGCCCAAATGATTAGTAAGTGGTGGAGACAGGAGTTCAACTCAGTTCTCTTGAACCTCTCAAGTCCAGTGAGTAGTCTGTCTTCCATACCTTAGAAGAAAAAAGGAGCAGGCTGATCTAGCTACATAGACTTACAGCATGCTAGAACTGTCGGAGACCTTGCTATGATCTAACACAAGCCTCTCATCTTAGAGACACTAATGCTGAGCTCCAGAGTCACAGGGATTATAAAACCAGACAATGTCTGAGTGAGAGGTGACTTCCAAGGTCAGGTCTAACCCATACACTAAGAAACATCTATAAATAGTCATAGACCTTTTCAGGGATACCCTAGAAAGGAGGGAACTCACTGTCTTATAAAACAGCCTGCTTTTGAACATCCCTAATGATCAGGAGGCAGCCAGGTAGCCCAGTGGATAGAATGCTGGGGTGGGATCCAGGAAGACCTGAGTTTAAATCTGCCCTCATTGGACACTCTTTAGCTGTGTGACTTTGGGCAAGTCACTTAACATTTGTTTCCCTTAATCCACTGGAAAAGGAAATGGCAAGCCACTCCAGTAACTCTGCCATGAAAACCCCATGGAGAGCATTGGATGCTATGGTCCCCTGAGTCACAAAGAGTGGGACACGACTGAATGACTAAACAAACAAACTAATCGGTGGCAGAGCTCGTAGTGCTAGAGGGTGCAGTGGATAGAGTGTGGGGTCTGGAATTAGGAAGATCTGAGTTCAAATATGGCCTCAGAGACTTATTAGCTGTGTGACCTTGGGCAAGTCACTTAATCTCTGTCTACCTCAGTTTCTCCATTTGTAAAATGAGGATTGCAATAATGCTTACTTCATAGGGTTGTTGTGAAGATCAAATGAGTTATTTGTTTTTTTTATTTTTAACTTTTTGAAATTTTTTTCAGTTACATGTAGAAATAATTTTTGATGATTGTTTTCTGACATTACGTGATTCAGATTCTCTCCCTCCCTGAGGCAATAAATAGTCTTATATAGTTATATCAGTGCTTTCATGTAATACATATTTCCATATTCCTCATGCCTTTACAGAAGCCATATATCATACACACAATGAAAAACTCAAAAAATGAGATATTTATAAAGCACTTAGCACATAGTAGGTGCTTTCTATTTTGTCTTCTTCCTTCTTATTAGTTTGTTTCTTTCTTCTTATTAGTAGCCAGGTAGAGGAAGCTCCTCTAGGTAGAAGATTGATCTTGAACTGGGAACTGATGTTAGCTTCTGTCTTAGAATACTGTGTATTGGCTCCAAGGCAGGAGAATGGTAAGGTCTAGGCAAAGGGGTTTAAGTGACTTGCCCAGAGTCACACAGCTGGGAAGTGTCTGAGGCCAGATTTGAATCCAGAACCTCCCAACTCTTGACCTGGCTTTCAATCCACTGAGCCACCCAGCTGCCCCTTGGGTAGCATTTTTTAAGGTCAGTTGGACTGAGATATTCTAGGCAAGGGAAGCTTGAAAAGGGCCAAATCAACCCTTTTACAATGACCATTTAAGTTTTCTAATGTAAAAAGTGCTTTTCCCCACAATTTCTCTATAAGGGAAGAAGTAGGGGGAACTGATGTGAAGGGACTTGCCCAAGATCACACAGATGGTAAGTGGCAGAACCAGGATTAAACTCAGGTCCATTGGCCCCAAATCCAGTCTGCTTCCCACTGTATCATGCTGCTGTAGCAATTGAGGGCCACAGGACAGACAGAGGCAAAAGCTCTTGAGGAATTTCATCCTCAAAACTCTTCTGAGGCTGATGGTGGGGAGAGATGCTAGGAGAGTTGAATCCCTGGTCTGAGTGCCTCTGAAAGGTTAATGATAATAAAAGCTTACATTTGTACATGGTTTAAACATCTAACATTTTCCTCACTGTTTCCTTTTGAGGCAGGAAGTATTATTTTTATGACTATGATTATCTCCATTTTATAGGTAAGGAAACTGATGTCCAGAGGAATCAGAGAATTGTATATTTGGACTTAGAAGAGACCTTAGAGGTTGTCTAGTTAATTCCCTTCATTCCTTTTTTTAAACTTTACTTTCTATCCTAGTAACAGTATCCTAAGACAAAAGGGCAAAGACTGGGCAAACAGGGTTAAGTGACTTGCCCAGGGTCACACAGCTAGGAAGTGTCTGAGGTCAGATTTGAAGCCAGGACCTCCTGGCCCTCTATCCACTGGGTCCCTTAGCTGCCCTGTCCTCCTCATTTTCTCCAAGAGGAAACTGACTCCTAGTGATGCTGAAGGACATTCAGGTAAAATTTGAGTGCAGGTCTCCTGACGCCTAATGCCACACTCCCTCCATCCTACCACACTGCTGAGGCTGAAAGGACAGACCACCCTTTGGGGGCTGGGGAGGGAGTTGTTGTTGTTGTTCTAAGTAAACAACCCTGCTCGTTTGCATTATGTCCCATGCCTCCTGTACCGCTATGCCAATCCGCACACACTGCACTGTGGGATGCCTGTGATATTTTATAAAGTTAATAACTTTCTCTTAATTGGATGAGTTTATAGAATAGTGTGCACAATTAGGAATAATTACGCCAAAGACACTTTCATTCCAAGGATGCTCCACTAGCATCGGCACATGAAGCCATTTAGGAAACAACAACCTCACACCAAAACCCACAACCACACCATCCCACCCAGACACACACACACACACACACACACACACACGCACCCACGCACGCACGCACGCACGCACGCACTGCGGAGCTCCCTTCCATCCCCGGACCCAGATCCTGCGACATTTCCAGCCCCAAAGCCCCAGAGGGGGTCGGGGATACCTTGTGTCTCCCCCTCCCCACTTAGCTAGCGGGAAGGCAGGCCTTTATTCTGCTGGCGTTCTTTGGAGGCTGGGCTGCCAAGAGAGCGAGGCTGCCAGGGTAATCGTGTGGGGCAGTACCTGCTGGGGAGTGTGTAAAGGAATCTCTAAGCCCTCCTCCTCTCTGTCAGTCAGTCAGTCTGTCTGCTATTCCTCCGTGCCACTTTGGGTCCGCACTTCCCGACTAACTGTCTGCTTCCTAGACACCTGTGTTATCTTTGGTCTCTGCTGTCTCTCTCAATCTGTCTGTCTGTTTTTGTGTGCCTGTCTCATGAGAAACCCAGGCTATCTTTGGTCTCTCAATATGCCTACGTCTTTCTCATAAGCCCGTGTTACCCCCTTCTCTCCTCTCCCCTCCCTTTCTCATGGAAACCTCCCCAATTTTTTTCCATTTCCCCCAAACTTTCACATCTATAAATAGTCTGAGCGTGATCGCCATAGGACTGATTATCTTTGCTCACAACTGCCTGGCTCTTGTTCTCATAGACGGCTCTGTCTTTGTGGCCTCTGGTCTCAATGAAATCTTTGTGAAGAAGGCAAGAATGGATGGTCCAACCTCTAAGATCGTCTCCAGCTCAGATCCTGGTAGTTTAAGGTGACACTATTCCAAACAGACTTCTTGGGCCTGAGAAACTAGGACTCCAGAGGCTCTTGGTTTGGATAGAAAATTTCCAAAAGTCATTTCTCTACTAAAGAAGACTGGCCCTGGGCCAGGTTTAGAAACCCATCCCACCAAATGATGAGAAATGAGCAACATCCCCTTAAAAAACAGATGGAAGAGGGCAGTTATATGGCCCAGAGAGGGGAGATCCTGGGTTCAAATCTGTCCTCAGACACTTCCTAGCTGTGTGACCCTGGGCAAGTCACTTAATCCCCATTGCCTAATCCTTACCTACAATCTTCCGCCTTAGAACCAATATAGACTATGGATTCTAAGACAGAAGATAAAGGTTTAAATTTTTTTTTAATTAAAAAAATCAGATGGAAGGTTGAAAAGAAATCAGATAGAGGGTCTCAGAGGGAAGTATAAGGGACTCCTTGTTAGTCCTTTCCCAGGTTGTTTGCAAGAAGATAGAGGGGCTTAAGTTGGGCAACACAGGGACTGGAGAAGCATATGTGTGTAGCAGAAGGGAGAGGGAGTATTGAGAGAGGTGGGCAGGGCCAGTACAAATTTGTAACCCAATACAATCACTATTTGCAAGGAGTCAAGAGGCTGGAGCCCTGGCTGGGTCATGGAGAGAGGCTAGGATTCTGGGTGCAGGCTATTTAGGGGTTTTCACCAGGTACTATGGCGTGGGTCTCTGGAGAACAGGTGAATCCTCTTATCTGTGGCTACTGCATTCGGCTCCCTTGTACTCCCTATCAGTCTTCCCTCAGCTTCCCTCCATCCAGCTAAGCTTGCCTCCCCTCTCTTTCCCTCCCTCCCTCCATTTCCATTCTTGCCTTTATTGTTCTAGCTTGGGGCTTGTGTGCCCAGGCCATCTGTTCAGTCCCATATGCTGATGGCAAGGGCTGCCAACACAGGGCCTGGGAGCTCATCCACTCCAACCTGGAGCTGCTTGTCTGCTGCATTTCCTGTCTGGCCAAAGAACTAGGAAACAGCCCAGTGGTGCTGGGGCCAGAATAGAGGCTCCTGAGATTGGGTGGGAAGGCGAGTACACCCTCTGAGTATAAGCAAGGAGGTGCCGGGGACCACAGCAGTCACTAGGGTGGCACTACGGAGGTGGGGAAGGCACCTCCTCAGGATACCAGATCATTGGCCCCAGGCTCTTGCAAAAGTGAAGATTTGTGAGATGCCCCCGGGTCTCGACAGGGAGAAAAAAAAATCACATTTTTAGAAGGCATGGGGAATAGAAATATTGGGGTAAATGGAAATATATGTAATGTATTTGCTCTTTCTTTTACAGATCTAAATATTTTATATTCTTCTTTTAGGAATATAAACTGATAGCATGCTTAACTCTATTTGCTCATAAAACAATCAGTTGGAATATTTAAAGAAGCGAAGATTTGGGGGAAATGGGAAAAGTTGGAGAGGCACTCGAATGTTCTCTATTTCTCCAAGGGCTCAGAGCATTTCTCTCTCCCACTATCTTGAGTTTTCTGAGCCCTCGTATCATTCCTCTTCTCCTCTTCTCTGGGAAATGAGTGGGCTGGGCTATACAATCTCTAAGGGACCCTTGTAGAGCTACTAGAAGGTGGTTCTGAGGGCCATGGCACACCGGGAAAACACGCCATTGCCTTCTGCCAGCCATCTCACATCACCTGTCCTTGCAGCTGCCCCACGCCTCCCCATCCTCTAGCACTGGTTGCTGCCTGCCTGGAAATCTCAGATCCCAGGTTGGGGCCAAATCCAAACAGCTACTGCCACCTCCCAAGGCAGCAGCTCAGACACTCAGAGTTAATGGTTTCACCCGGAGAGGGAAATGGCCAGCCTCACATCCTGCAGTCAAGCTGGGAACACCTTCAGTTCGGATCCAATGCAAACCAGGTCTGGATCTGATCAGTAACCATGGAGGCCAAGTTAGCAAATTGCTCTCCTTTTCTCCACCTGTACCAGCAAACATTGCCAGCTCTCTCGCTCGGTGTAATTCTGTCTCTGACTTTCACACACACACATAATCACACTTCCCCTCTCACACACATGAGAACACACAATTGCAAACTAACACATAGAAACACTTTCTCTTGCACACCTTCTCTCTCACACAGAAATTAGATTTGACTACCAATTGTAAGGCCATCTAGGGCAACCCTACTACTACATTCAATGGAAAAATAAATGTCAAAAGAAATTAATCTTAGAGGGAGAGATGACAGAGACATTACTCAAATAGGATCGCTTGCCATGGCATTAGTGTGGAAGAGATCCTTTGCTTGGAGTACTGGAAAACACCGAGAAGAAGAAAGTTCTTCTTCAGTTCTTGAGTTCAAAAGCCATGAAGGTGCTTGAAGCAGACGCTGTGATGTGCTTAGAGCTTGGTGAGACATGGAAGATGCCAAGGTCATCCACTGCATCTCATCAGCATTTGTCCTGACTTTGGTCTTGCTACTGGACTTGGATGACACCTGAAGGGAGAGTGAAGCTGGTGACTTTGTGCAACTCCACCTCACTTAAATCTGGTGCATGAACAAGTCAAGACATCACCCCATGATGTCATTGTTCCTCTTCAAAAATGGACAAACAAGAATTATTATGCCACAGGGATAATGCTTCTGGTGATCAGTAGGTAGAAACTGAACATGGGTCATATTTCTGTTTCCTTTAAATATAGCACAAGGGGGCAGCTGGGATTGAGAGACAGGCCTAGAGATGGGAGGTCCTAGATTCAATCTGACTTCAGACACTTCTTAGCTGTGTGACCCTGGGCAAGTCACTTGACCCCCATTGCCTACCCTTACCACTCTTCTGCCTTGGAGCCAATACACAGTATTGACTCCAAGACAGAAGGTAAGGGTTTTTTAAAAAAAATTTAAATATAGCACAAAACATATATACCAGCAAGATTCTTGAATCAATCCCACCTAGCTCTTATTACTCCTTCATTTACATTTTATCAGAATTTATAGATACAACTCATACTACATAATAAAATGTAGGATTCGCACAGGATGTCAGTTGAGGGCTTATTTTGGATTATTTGATTTTTTTATGAGCCAGACTATTTTGACTAACTTGTGGTGAGTAAAGATCCTTATTCAAGGTGTCTCAGTGGATTGAGAGCCAGGCCTGGAGACAGGAGAACCTGGGTTCAAATCCAACCTCAAATCCAACAAATACTTCCTATTCTTGTGACTCTGGGCAAGTCACTTAACTCTCACTGGCTAGCCCTTTCCACTCTTCTGCTTTGAAACCAATACACAGTACTGATCCTAAGAAAGAGGGGAAGGACTTAGAAAAAACATTATTCAGGCTTGTTTGATTTTTTTAAAATAAAGTTGTGCTATTTTCATGAGTCAAGGCCATACAGAAAAATTTGTCTTGGATATTCCACAAAGTGGATAGATTTGGCCAGATAATCAAGAGCTGGCTGTCTTTACTGATGGACCCAAATAATGGGACAGGATGGCATTTGCCCTGCAATCTTAGTGTATAGGTAGGCTGGGGTATTTGCATCTGGGGACCTTCTCTCTGTAGGCAAGAGTGGGCTTCCTTGATTATTCTCTAATTCCTTTCCCCTCCCACACCCGATTTGGTCTTGCCTTCTCCAAAGGGCATGGGAATGGTACTACTGCTCTATAGCCACAGAATCTCAAAGCTATGATGGAGCCAGGAAGTCTGCTAGTCTAATCCATCCTTGAACAGGAACTTTATGACACTTCTGGGGAAAAAATAGTTATCCAGTCTCTCCTTGAAAAATTCAAGTTATGAGGAACTAATTTACTCCCTAAGATAGTTTATTACACTTTGGGGCAACTCTGATTGTTAGGCAGTTTTTTCCTCCTTCCACGGGGATGAATTTGTCTCTCTGCAACTCCTAACCACTGGTCCTAATTTTTTCTTCTGAGGCCAAACAGAACCAATCTAATCCCTCTTCCACATGACAGCCTTTCCAATATGCGAAGACAGCTTTCGTGTCCCTCTTGAGTCGGCTTTTCTTTATGCAACAAGTGACTTTATCACCATTCTTTTTCACTTGTCCACATATTGAAAAATATGCCATCTTTGCTATTGGTTGTACATTTTCACATGATTTTTTCCTCCAGGATTAGGAACAGGATGTTCTGAGCCACCTGAAAATGAATTGCTTTCCTTTTGTGACCTATAGAGCACACATTTGTGAGATCGTTGTCTGGTGGGAAGGGAATAGTCTGGGAAGCTATCTGGGGATTCCAAATGAGGACCAAATTCATGACCTTGGCCTCACTAGCATCATCTTCAAAGCAACTGAGTTAATCGGTAGCAATGGGAGTTTTTGTATGCCTAAGTCTTTTGTAAGTGTCTGTAAGTCTTTTTCCAGATAGGCAAGTTCTGATTCTCTTCCTAGACTAGAAACACTTCTAAGACCTTGCCGTCTGCTATCCCTCTTTCATAACACAGAGTCCAGACTCACCCCTGTGCATGGGCCACAGGGACAAAGGGACAGGCTACTATTTCCCAGGAACATGACAACCAGGGTCAACCTTTGGCAAAATTATGAAGTTGGCCAATTTGCTTTCCTTCACCTCTTCTGTGTCTTGTCTTACTTTTAATCCTTTTTGTCCTCCCTATTCCAAGATGGCACTGCTTAATCCTCAATTCCCAGATTTAGCACTTACTAGTTATGACTGTGGTCAAGTCCTCTTACTTTTCTGATCCCCAGTTTGGTGAAGCAAAGATCCTCCACTTTTATGTGTCTTTCTCTTCTTCTTACCTTTAACTCTTATCCCTTTCTCAGAAGCACCAATTTTAAGAGATGGATGATTTCTAGCTCAAACACACACCTGCACAAGAATCTCCTCTATTATACATAGTTGTTTTTTTTTTAATTAGGCAATGCCTTCTCTAGGTGTGGAGTGGGGAGGGAAGAAGGCAGATATACTTGGGAATTTTAATGGAAATAATAAACTAATTAATAAAAATTAAAAAAATAATTCTCTCTATAGCATAGACCACTAATGGTCATCTAGCCTCTGTTCAGACTTCCAGTGATAGTAAATCAGATCCTTTTAAGGCAGCCCATTCCACTTTGAGATAGCAATAATTGTTGGGAAGTCTTTCATGACATCAAGCCTCTATTTACCTCTCTAAATTTCCATCCTTTTCCCCCCACTTCTGGCCTTTGGGGTCAACCTGAACAAGTCTAATTCCCCATCAATGCAATGCTTCAAATACTAGAAGACGGCTATCATATCTCTCAAAGTCTTGTCTTTTCTATACTAAATATTTCTGTTTCCTTTTGTATATTGCATGTTATGGTGTCATCCCGCTATCCCAGAAAGCTCAGAGAGCAGCTGAGAGAATGTAGTTTACTCTGTAAGAACAACAGAAGGGAGGTTTTCTTTTGGAAGGACGAACATTTGGGAGGAGACTCTGTGTTGAGAGTCAAATCAACAAATGTATATGGAGTACTTACTCTGTGCCAAGTGCAATAATTGATATCTTTATGAAGCTTTAGATTTAAAACACACAAAACTATAAAACAGGAAGGGCAAATATTATGAAACCCATTTTACAAATGAGGAAACTGAGGCTCAGAGGGGTTAGGTAATGTGAGCATTTTAATAGAGCTGGTAAGTGTCAGGGCTAGGACTTGACCATTCTTGTCCTGAATCTGGACTCAGGCATTTTTATCTCCAAAGCTGAAACTAATCAGAGGCATTCTTGATTGTGTGGTTTAATCAATAAGGTTGAAAAGCCACATTTACCCAGGGTGATAAATGGGCTTTAATGGCTTAAAAGCCAGCTGTGAATAGGCTTTATAAGATAGATCATGTCAAAGTGATAAGTCACGAAAAAAGGCAGCACACACTGCTTATACGTAAATATTTTCTATCTACATTCCCAGCCCCACTATGTTTGTTAGGGATGTTGATTTTACCATCTCATCCTGACTGCTCAGTTATCACAAGATCCTGGAGTGTGGAGGCTCCAAACAACTGGCTTTCCCCCAGGTAAATTAGGTCAATACAATTCAAGAAACGTTTATTAGGTGCCTACCTTAGGTTTGCAAGGAACTGTCCAAAGTACCAAGACAAATATTCTTCCCATCCCCGTGACTTAGAATGGACATCAGCTCAAGGAGAAATCCTTCCTTCTTCTTCCCTCTCCTCACACTATCGTCCCTTCCCACCCTAGCCCTATCTATCCACAATTCATATCTTCCTTTGCTTCACCATTTCATTGAACCCTCTGGAACCCTCACACTATTGTTTAAAAGTCAAGTCAATAATCATTTATTAAGAGCTTGGGGCGGGGGAGGGAGCAGGGCCTCCTAGCAGCTAGGTTGCTTAGTGGATTAAGAGCCAAGCCTGGAGGTTCTAGGTTCTAGGTTCAAATTTGACCTCAGACTGTATGACCACTGCCTCACCCTTACTGCTCTTCGCCTTGGAACCAATACACAGTGTTGATTCTAAGAAGGAAGGTAAGGGTTTTTTAAAAAACAGTTTATAGGGCAGTTAAGTGACTCAGTGGATAGAGAGCCAGACCTGGAGACATAGGGACCTAGGTTCGAATTTGGCCTTAGAAACTTCCTAGCTATATGACCCTGGGCAAGTCACTTAACACTGTCTGCCTAGCCCTTGCCCTTCTATCTTAGAGTTGTTACTAAGAGAGAAAGTAAAGGATAAAAGAAAAAAGAGAGCTCAGTAGGTTCCAGGCATTGTGCTAAATGCTAGGGATAGTAAATTAAGCGAACACAGAATAGGATACTTGTCAGATCTCTGGGAAAGGAAAGATTGTAAACCAAGCAAGAGTTAGAGAAAATGACAAAATGTAAAATAAATGATTTTGATTTTATTAAATTAAAAAGCTTTTGTACAAACAAAAACAATGCAACCAAAATCAGAAGGGAAACAACAAACTGGGAAAAAAATTTTTATAACAAAAAACTCTGACAGGGGTCTAATTACTCAAATATGCAAGGAGCTAAATCAATTGTATAAAAAATCAAGCCATTCTCCAATTGATAAATGGACAAGGGACACGAATAGCCAATTTTCAGATAAAGAAATAAAAACTATCAATAAGCAAATGAGAAAGTGTTCTAAATCTCTAATAATTAGAGAAATGCAAATCAAAACAACTCTGAGATATCACCTCACAACCAAGCAGATTGGCTAAAAGGATAGAAGGGGAGAGTAATAAATGTTGGAGGGGATGTGGCAAAATTGGGACATTAATGCATTGCTGGTGTAATTGTGAATTCATCCAACCATTCTGGATGGCAATTTGGAACTATACCTAAAGAGCTCCAAAGGACTGCCTGCCCTTTGATCCAGCCATACCACTGCTGGGTTTCTACCCCAAAGAGATCATAGGGAAAAAGACTTGTACAAAAATATTTATAGCCGCACTCTTTGTGGTGGCAAAAAATTGGAAAATGAGGGGATGCCCTTCAATTGGGGAATGGCTGAACAAATTGTGGTATCTGTTGGTGATGGAATACTACTGTGCTCAAAGGAATAATAAATTGGAGGAATTCCACGTGAACTGGAATGACCTCCAGGAATTGATGCAGAGTGAAAGGAGCAGAACCAGAAGAACATTGTACACAGAGACGGATACACTGTGGTACAATCGAATGTAATGAATTTCTGTACTAGCAGCAATGCAATGACCCAGGACAATTCTAAGGGATTTATGGAAAAGAACAAGACCCACATTCAGAGGAAGAACTGCAGGAGTGGAAACACAGAAGAAAAACAATTGCTTGAACACATGGGTTGATGCGGACATGATTGGGGATGTAGACTCGAAACTACCACATCAATGCAACTATCAAAATTTGGAAATAGGTCTTGATTGATGACACATGTTAAAACCAGTAGAAATGTGCATCAGCTATGGGGGGGTGGGGGTAGGGGGCGGTGAAGGGGAAAGTAAGAACATGAATCATGTAACCATGGAAAATTTTTCTAAAAAATAAAAATTTAAAAAAAGGAAAAAAAAATAAATGCTAGGGATACAAAAAAAGGCCAAAAGAATACAATTTTTTATCTCAAGGAACTTAATTTGAACTACTGAGATAACATATACACAACTAGGTACCAAGATTTTATATAAATACATATATAATGTACATATATATGTATGTATATATATACATATATATATATATAGATAGACAGATAGATAGATAGATAGATAGATAGATAGAGAGAGAGAGACAGAGACAGAGACAGAAACAGACAGAGACAGAGAGACAGAGAGAAAGAGAGAGAAAGAGAAGATGGAAAGTATCTCTTCAGGCTGAATTTAATTTTCTTTTTCATTCTCTTTCCATATCCCTGTGCTAATGGCAGTCTGGTTCTTTTCAGAAGACACTTCTTTCCTGATCACCTCCAGGACTGGGTAGACCTTCTCCATGTTCCAACACACTAGAGCAGAAGGAGAAACAGCCACGTGCCTTGCTCCCCACTGATATTTATAGATTATTCCCTTGTCACTATCATTCAGGCATCTCTCCTTTGAGATTCATTCCATATACCTATATCACCTAGACCAGTTTGTTATAATAGTCATTTTATTAGGTTTAAGGATGTTCTCTTTCCTCATTCATACCTCACCTCATATTCCCCTGAGGAAAGAGGCCATTTATCGTGATCTTCCTATTTTCCTCTGTTCCAGAGTTCAAATTCCTCTGCCATTTCCCATTGATTCTTCCTTGGCTCCAGGCTCTGATGAAGAGGTGGACCTTCTCCTGGACCAAGACAATCCCTCTACTTTTGATCTTGATCTGATTTCCTTTTGTCTCTGCCAGAAGCTTTCCCCCTTGATCATTACTGACTGCTCTCTCACTTTCAACCACTTTTCAATCCCCTGGCTCCTTGCCTGCCACCTAAAAACATAACCAGGTAAGCTTGGGAAAAGGCTGTTGGATCTTAATTCAGAAGACCTGGTTCAAATCTCACCCCTGCCACTTAAAACCTGTGTGACCTTGGGCAACTCACTTAACATTCTGAGACCTCAGTTTTGTCATCTGTGCAGTGGCTGGATTGAAATAGATAGTGTCTAAGGTCCTTTCAAACTCTAAATCCATATAAGCCCATTAAAAAAAAGCAAATTGAAACAAAAACTTGACTTGGTCTTCCCATCTCCTCAAAAACTATATTGCCTTTCATAGCCAAAGTATTAGAAAGAATTGCTTGCCTATTGCCTGTTTCCTCCTTTCTCATTCACTTCTCAACACCTCGTGAGTTGGCTTTACATTCTACCATTTAGCTCCAAGTGCTCTCATCAAGATTACCAATGAGTTCTTAACTGCTTATTTCAATGGAATTCCCCTCAGTCCTCATTGCTCTTGACCTCTGCAAGATTTGGCCTTGTTAATCAATCACTCTTTCTCCTTTCTCCTATAACACTTCTGTCTTGGTTCTCCTTTTTGTAACTGTTTCTTCTGTCTCTTTTGTTGGATCATCACCTATTCTCTATCCATTAAGCATGGCTATCCCCCAAGAATCCGTCCTTCTTATCTTTTACCTTTTCCCACTTTATTTTGAGAGAGAGAGAGAGAGAGAGAGAGAGAGAGAGAGAGAGAAACAGAGAGACAGAGAGACAAAGAGAGAGGGAGAGAGAGGGAGAGAGAGGGGACTTTCAAAACCTAGTCACCTAATCTTCATATTAAATAGAATCTGATTAAGGACTGATAGCCAAAATATTTAGGGAACTAGATAGCCAAGAGCTTTCTCTCTCTCTGAGATTATGAGTTCCCAGGGGTTCAGTTATCATCTCTATGCAGGGAACATGCAAACCTATAATCCAAACCTACTCTCTCCCCTAAACACTAGTCCTACACTACCAATTTGCTCGATAGTTACCTCCATTTGGATGTCCCATTGGTATCTCAAGCTTAATATATATGGGATACTATCCTAATTCAAGGTTCAAAACTTCTGAGTCATCCTTGTCTTTTCCCTCTCCTTCACCCCCTTCATATCTAATTAGTGGCTGTCTTGTTGATTCAGCCCCTGTATACTACTTAATCAACTTAATACAACCAGTTATCAATGCCCTGGGCTATTACAATAACCTTCTAATTGGATTCCCTGCTTCCAGTCTTTTTCCTCTTTCACCCTCCACCTCTAGAACTTGGAATTTATTTATTCCTGTACCAGTTCTATTCACACTTCCCTCCTTAGAATATAAGCTCGTTGAGAGTAGGAACTGTTTCTTGATGCTTATCATAGTAATTGTTTAATAAATAGTTACAAAATTGAATTGAATTCAAACATAACCTCTTTATATAATTCCCAAGATCTTTATTGAATGCTCTTTTGTGTTTAGCAAGGGACCAGGCAGTGTGTGGGTGTGGTGGAGAGAAAAAGAGAGAGAGAACACTAAAATTTATGTAGCTTTTACTATGTGCCAGACACTGTGCTAAGCACTTTACAATTATTATTTCATTTGATTCTTATAACAACTGTGGGAAGTAGGTGCTATTATTATCTCTACTTTACAGATTAGGAAACTGGGGTTAATTGACCTGCTCAGGGTCACACAGATAATAAAGGGCTGAGGCTGTATTTGAACTCAGACCCAGTGCTTCATCCATTGTTCTCACTGAACACTTCTAAGAAGTATTTCAAAGCAGGTGGATATTAAGTACTTAAATAAATGGTATATAGGCTGCTAAGAGACTCCTCTCTCTTATATATATAGCCCTTACTTTCCATCTTAGAATCAGTACTGTGTATTGGTTCCAAAGCAGAAGAGTGGTAAGGGGTAGGCAAGGGAGGTCAAGTGACTTGCCCAGGGTCACACAGCTGAGAAGTGTCTGAGGCCAGATTTGAACCTAGGACCTCCTGTCTCTGGGCCTGGCCCTCAATCCACTGAGTCACCCAGCTGCCCCTGGTGATAGATCTGGTGTGAGTTCTGACTTAGTTGCTTGTTTATCGACTCTAGGATCTTGGCCAGATAATTTTCCTTTTCTGATCTAATTCCCTAGCTTGTAAAAACAAAACCAAACCAAACAAAAACAACAGAAAGGGGGATAGAGTACGTGATAATATTTGTCCTTCTTGCCTCTACAGGCAGGGCATGCTAGAATTAACTGTACTGGCTCTTGCAGATTGTTAAATTTTCAGTTTGAGCATTTATATCTTGGACTTCAGCAAATGCTACAAATCAGGGCTTGATTTTTAGTTTTATTGGTTGTCTAGACTTAAGAAAGTGTTAATAATGCATATAAAACTTCAAGATGTGTCATTCATTATTTCCCCCCTAGAGATCTGATTGTTAAACATTTGCTAGGAGTGGTTCAAATTATATATACATACATACATATATATATATGAAAGCATTTTGTAAACTGACAAATTCAATACAAATGCAAATATGTCCAACAATCTCTTATTATTATTATTATTCAGGAATTCAGGAAAAGGAGGATTTTCGATCATTTTCTCTTTCCTTTAAACTTGTTATCTGATTCTAATGTAGGTTGCAATAACCATGGGAGATCATGAAGGAGGAGATGGGACTTGAGACAGTCTAGAAAAATGGACATAATTTAGGTATGCTGAAAAGAGTGGGTGCCTAGTTCAAGAATGGAATACATTCATTCTAAAGTCCAAATGAAATTCAGACAAATCTTAAAAAAAATCTACCAATGGTTTTAGAGTAAAATGAAGAGACTTGATCATCAAAGCGGTATTGGTTGAAAATAATTTCCAAGGGCTGAGGAAAACATTGCCTGTCCGTTAAAATGTTATCCTTTCTTAGTGGGGCCAGGCAGCTAAAGGAGAAGACTCTTCTGAGGAGGGGAGGGGGAGGATAGAGGAGGAAAGGAGTTATGTCATGTCTGCCTAGGGGGGAAAAAAGAAGAATTATTCTCCTCTTGTAATATGTGGTCACCTAAAAAAGAATTAGAAAATTAATTATGTGCTGTAATTAGTGTAATGACCTACACCATTAGAGGTTATTTACAACAGGAATAAAACTCCCTACCATAAATGTCAGCCTGGGCTTCTGAATGCAAAGTCTTGCGGTAAACCACCATGGACAGGCCTGGCTAATTTCTGTTGTGTTTTGTTTGGAATATTCCACCCCTGCCCCTGAGCAGTTTGGGTACTATCAGTGGTGGGTTATGAAGATCTGCTTTAATCACTGGATTTCAGGGTAGATTCAGAGAGATTTCAGGCCACTTTGGTGGCCACTTAGTATAAATTATTATCTCCCCTGTCAAACAGTCCCCACTACAACACACCCAACCAGTGGTTTTCCAGTACTTTGTTTGCAGACCTTCAAAGAAGAGGAAGCCATGGTTTTCCTTTTCTCTTTTGCTCAGTGGTACTCAAAAAAAATTTTTTTTTTCTTGAGGTCAAATGTAATGTGCCTCGTTGCAACTTCCACTTAATTCTAAATAAATGTTTGATTGGCTGACCCTTTGCTCCTGGTTTGGCCCTTTAGGAACAAACTGAACAGGTCATTTCCCCTTCTATAAGATATACTTTTAAGGACTTGAAGAGAGCTAGTATGATTCTTTTTTCCAAGCTCAACATTTCTGGTTTCTTCACCTGGTCCTCTTTTGGCAGACTCAAGACCCTCCACCATCTTGGTTGAATTTTCAATGCCCTTCCTACAGCATGATGTCCAGAACTGAATACAATTCTCTGGATGTGGTCATGTGCAATGAAGATTTCTTCTCCTGTTGCTCCTGGAAGCCACTGGCAAATCCTAATCAGGTGAAAGAAGCCTCCCTAGATCTATTTGCTGAGTTTAGGCCAGAAGGGCTGGCTCTTCCCACCTCCTCTAGCTGGAATGAGGGGTGGTTTTGACTAGAGCAGAATGTCATACTCATGGGTCACACGTAGCCACAACATTCCTGAGAAGGGCCCAAATCAGATTTAAATGTAATTGGAAAATATTTAACAAAATAAATAAAATGAAACACATATAATATTACATTTTCAAACTAGATCAATGGAATCAATAGTTGGCTAACAGACACGTGTACGGTTTAGTGTATAAAAGTCAATATGTGGCCAAAAAATTAATGTACAGTTTAGTGGCCTCTCTTTCTAGCTGAGTTTGACAACTCTGGGCTAAAGGCTTCCAAGAACATACAGAGACCATGGCATGTTAAGGAGGCAACGTGATATGATGGACAAATCACTGCCTTTAGAGACAGAGGGTAAGGGATCAAATGCCACCTCTGATGTCTACTACCTGGGTGACTTTGGGAGAGTCACTTGAGATTTCTGGGCCACAGTTTCCTTGTCTATAAAATGAAGGGTTGGATGAGATGACACTTGGGGTCCCGTCTAGCCCTAGATCTATGTTCCTGTGATCATCCAGATATCTTCTACATTACCATTGGGAGTACCCTTGTTTGTTCCAAAAAACTTGAAGAGTTAGCATTATGTCTTTCCATTTCCTCCCTCTTTGCTTTTTTGTTGGTGTTGAGTCATTTGAAAGTTGTGTGCAACTCTTTGTGACCCTGTTTGGGGTTTTCTCAGCAAAGATACTGGAATGGTTTACTATTTCCTTCTTCAGATCATTTTACAGATGAGGAAACTGAAGCAAATAGGGTTAAGTGACTTGCTCAGCTTTACACAGCCAATAAGTGTCTGAGTCTGGATTTGAACTCAGGAAAAAGGGTCTTCCTGCCTCCAGGTATCATATTCTATCCACTGTGCCACCGAGCTACCCACTTTTGTTTTTACTCACCCCATAAAACATTTCTAGAATATATTCTCTTCCCCTTGTCTGCTCCCTAGCTCCCTACTAGCCACTATTTCTTTCATTTGAAATTCTTTTCTTCCTTTAAGGTAGAGCCTGAGCACTCCCTTTCCTTAACTTTCCCCAGCCCCAGTGTCCTCTTCTATAAAATGAGCTGCCTAGAGACAGTCTGGGTGGCCCAGGGGATAGAACGCTAGGCCTGGAGTCAAGAAGACCTCAGTTTGAATTCAAATAGGCCTGCGTGGAGATTTGTTTTTCTTCTCTGCCCAGGGTAAAATCAACTTATGCCTCCTAGGAAAATAGTTTCTACGGATTTTCCTATCATGATAGGAGAGTTGGAGAATTGAAGGGAGCCTTGCCTCAATATGCCCCTCGAAAAACGAAGAGAAATACCAAAGAGGAGAAAAGCAGTTATAAACTACTCAATAAATAAAAAGCAACCACAATTAAAAACGAGCAAAGAGAAGTGATGGTTGTTGGTGTAGCAGATGAGGCTTCCTAAACTTGGGTGTTGTTTCCCCTGATGTTTCATTTCCCTCGAAACCAAGTGGAGCCGGGCATCTACTGTAGGAGCTACTTAATACATGCCTGATTGCTTGATTGACTGATTGAAGGGTTAGCATTTGAATGCTGGGCTTCTAAAATTTCCCATTAAGATTAGTTGAGAACAGGTCTCAGCAGGGCCTACCTGCAATTCACTTCAGCATTCAGGGATCATTTGATAAGCTGGAGAAGAGAATTCGGCCGATTTGAAAAGAAAGTGAAGTGTGTAAAGAAGGGGAGTGGTAAGAAATAAATCTGGGGGAGAGGGGGGCAGCTGGGCAGCTCAGTGGATTGAGAGCCAGGCCTAGAGATGGGAAGTCCTAGGTTCAAATCTGGCCTCAGACACTTCCCAGCTGTGTGACCCTGGGCAAGTCACTTAACCCCCATTGCCCAGCCTTTACCACTCTTCTGCCTTGGAATCAATACCGTCTTCTTCACTCCTGACTCCTGTCTGCTTTTGCTGCCTGTAGCATGGATTCTATGGAGTTATTTTTAGTCATTTGTGGGTTGTAGTATGAGGGCAAGGAAGCTTCATGACTTACCCCTCCATCTTCCCCATTACTTTTTTTCTATAATAACTGTATATAATTTACACATGCATAATATATATAACATGTATATATATATATTTATATTAAAGTAAGGATTTTAAATTAAAAAAATTAAAATTAAAAAAAATTGAGAAAAAAAGAAATCTGGGAAGGTAAGTGAGGATCCCATTGCAGAGGATTTCAATTGTAAGCCCAAGGAGTTTGCATTTTGTTCCAGAGGAAATGGGAGCCAATGAAGGTTTTTGAGCAGGGAAACAATGTATTCAAAACTGTGGTCTAGGTGCAGAATTACTATCAGATAATTTGTTTTTCTGCAAGGAAGGAATGAAGGTGAAGCTCTTCTGAGAGGGTCTAAACTTTTTCATAGTAGGCCTCTTCTGGGTGGGAAGGCTGTGTTTAGAGGATTACATTTTTTGCAAGGGGGAGCAGCAGTGGCCTGAGCTCTTTGTTACTCTGTCCAGAGGCTCTGAATCATGAAATTATAAAACTAGACGCCTTTCTCATTTTCCTCTCTGTCTCTGTCTCTGTTGATTTCTTTCTGTGTGTGTGTGTGTACACACACACACACATAAATATGATATATTTTATATTTACATATATTTATATAATATATTAAATATTAAACATAACATATTTAATAAAAATATACATATATATATATAAACAGAGGAGTAAACTAAGGCTCAGAGACATTAAATTATTTGCCCAGGGTCACACAGCTAGTAAGTGATAAAGCCAGGACTCTAACTCATGTCTACTGATTCCAAATCCAATGTTCTTTCTATTCTGTTTGGCGGCTGGACCTGGTTAGAATCATATAATATTAGAACGGGAAGGAGCTTTACAGGAGCTTTATGTCAACTTGATTGTATGGATGTAAAAACTGAGGCCTAGTGAAAGGAAATGACTAACAAATGAAATGACTCTCCTAAAGTCACACAATCAATCAATCAACATTTATTGAGTACCTAGTATGTGCCAGGCATTGTACTAAGTAGAAGAGATCCAAAAAGGGTCCCTGCCCTTGAGGAGCTTATGATCTAATGAGTGAGACAACCTGTAGGCAACTACATTCAAAGCTATATACAGGATAAATGGAAAATAATTGGGAAGGAAGGCACTAGAATTAAGAGGGCTTTGGTGAAAGATGAAATTTTAATTGGGACTTAACAGAATCCAAAGAGATCACTGGGCAGAGATGATTAGGAAAGAGAATATTCCAAGAATAAGGAACTGTTAGAGAAAGTGCCAGGAGCTGGGGAATGGAGTGTCCTGTTCAGGAAACAGCCAAGAGGCCAGTGTCACTGTAACAAAAAGTATATGGTGGAGAATAATGTGTGAGAAGACTAGACGGGTAGGCATCAGCCTATAGTAACTATGGGAGTGGGAACCAAGTCTCCTTCCCCTCCACGCCATTACCTTCCACCTTACCAGGCTGCCTATGGTGGTAGCAGCTGTCCCACACTGAGGCCCTTATAGCCCCCATCCTGGGCAGAGGATGTGGTGGGTATCAGTGCCCTCAAGCATTGAATACAGGGTTAAACTGATCAGAGGAGGCAGTGTCCCCAGGTCTGGCTGAAATTAGGCATGGCAGATTTATTAGTGTTAATGAGACTTTTTGGCAGACTCAAGAACTGAAATGAAAATAGCCAATTTCATGTTTAAATTTACTGGACCCTTACTGGACAGAGGGACGTGGTTGCTTTCAATAACCTTTGGAAATATCTCTAGGGGAATCCTCAGAGTGTGGCCTGCGGGGGCTCAGCTCTCCTAACACAAACTTAATCTGAGGTTATCTGCTGAGGAATTAGTGACTTTAGATGGTCCTCTGGCATATCATGAACTCCACCAAAGGGTAGTCTCAAAGAAAGGGCACAAATATTTAGTAAGTGCAAGACACTGATGATATGAGAAAATAAAAAAAGAAAATCCCTTCCTTCAAGGAACTTAGGTTCTACTGAGGGAAAGAAAGGTGGCCACTGGGATAAGGAAGGGCAGAAAGTCAACAAAAGTGCTTATTGTACAGTAAGACCTAGCTTGCTTTTTAGTATCTCAAAGAAGACCAAATGAAGCCTGAAGGGGTGACAGTGGCTGTGGCTGGGAGTCCATATTGCATACAGTTTGATTCAGATTCAGGGGATCTTCCAAAGGCCCCAAGTGATATCCTAGACACAAGAGACAGCAGTACCCAGATGGCTCTTCCCTGCCCAGAAGACAGAAGTTTGGGGTCCCGGTCAGGACAGATAAACAAAGAAGAGAAACAGAAATAGATGTAGACACTGAAAGATGAAGTCCAGAGATAATAAGAGACAAGAAACAGACAACATGAGGAAAAGACACGTTGGCTTAGTAGAAGAAGCATTTAACTGGCAATGAAATTCTGATTCTGCCACTAACTTCCTGTGAGGCCCAGGGCAAAGAAATCTCTTTAGCTTTCTGGACTTCACCTTTTTTATTTGTGAAATGAGGACCTGGGTTGGATTAGATTGGGAGTTCTTTGCCTTTATGGGTCACGGAGCCCTTTGGCAGTCTGATGAAGTTTAAGACCCCTTATCAAAATAATGATTCTCAATACTACAAATGAAGTACATAGGATTGAAAAGGAAACCATTATATTGAAATTCAGTTATCAAAATATTTAAAAAAATGCTCACAGACCCAAGGTTAAAAACTCCTGATGGAAAGAATTCCTTCCAACTCCTGATTCCGATTTCTTTATTCATTTGGAAAGCATTGATTAAGTAAGCACTAAGGATACAACAAGAACAGCCAGTCAGGGATGGCAAGAGCATCAGTGAGAGGAAGAGAGGGAACATGAGTGAAAACGAAGGCCTGAAAAAGAGGGGAAAACTGCGAGACAGATGCAGCAACACAGGAACCTGAGACGCAGCAAATTGGAATCAGTTTGACAGCAAACTACAGAAGGTAAGTCCAGGCTCCAGTGGTGAAAGGGCCAGCCTTTCCAAAGTCTCCTCGCCCTGGCCCCAGCCCTCTCCTTCCCAGGCATTAGAATCAACAAGAAACACCAGATAACCAAACCAAAGCTCTTTCTTCTTTTCTAGTCTCCCCTCCCTGCTTCCCCTACTCTGTTCCTATTTTACTTGACAAACAGCACCACCCTTTTCCCTCAGGATTTGGCAGCTATGTCCTGGACCCAGGAGATAGCCCTTTCCCAATCCTTTCCTGGCTCCAGCAGCTGCTGAAATGGAGGGACAGAGAAAACTATAGAAGGGGGAGAAGCAAGACAGAAAGGAGAAGGGGGAAGACAGGGAGAAACAGAAAAAGAACAGGGGCCACCACTACAGTTCTTGAACAGGGCATTGGATGTGCTTCAAATGCCCACTTGCTGTTAATTGGCCCAACAAACAAAATACACATCTGTTCAACTAAACAGCTTTGGAGTCTCCCTGATCCCTACTCCAAAGCTCAACAGGAAGTTCCTCTATTCTAGGGAAGGGAGCTGGTTTCATTAACTGGAAGTATTGGACTATGAGAGATAAGGGTAGGGCAAGAAGGAAGAAGAGAGGAGCTTTCAGGGGAAAAAGCTGCCTCCCATAAGCCAGGACACCAATTTAAGTTGGTGGTCATATTACATACAAAAATATTGATAGAAACTTTTTATTTTTTTTAGATTGTGGCAAAGAATTAGAAACTGAGGACTTCCCCATCATTTGGAGTATGGCTAAAAAATCATGGTATATGAATGGAATGTAAGAAATGATGGAGGAGATGTTATGGAGAAATCTGGGAAGACTTGTATGAAATGAAGCAGGGTGAAGTGAGCAGAACCAGGAAAACAATTTATACAATAACTGCTATTTTGGAAAGATAACTTTAAATGACTTAGGAATCCTGATCAACACAATGACAAAACACAGTTCCAGAGGACTCACAATGAAATATGCTAGCCACTTCCTGATAGACTTAGAGCACAGATGGAGAATATTTTTTTTGGACATGGTTAATTCAGGAATTTGTTTTGCTTGACCATGTGTATATATATATATATATACATATATATATATATATATATATATATAAAATAAAGTTTGATTTGAGGGGACTAGGGGAATTTTCCAAATCTCCCTCCCCACAACTACCATCATCCTGGAATTGTATCATTAGAAATTCATTTTTTTGGTTAAAGATTAACTTCTGAGGTGAAGTCAAGATGGTACAATGAAAAGTTGCAAGTGCTAAATTTTCCCTGCAAATTTCCTCACAATGGCCATAAAAAACACTGAACAGAATTCTGTATGAGAAAACCAACAAAAAAATCACAGTGGGTCATTTTTCCAGCCTCAAGCACTCTAGGAAAATAGAAAGAGAGATGCATGAGCCCAGGTGTGGGAGATCACCAGAAGGGCAGTTTGACAGTAATGGCACAAACTATGGGCTGTGGAAAAGCAGTAGTATCCAGGGATTGTAAAAGGAATGAATACCTCATCATAAAGAGATCCCAGGGGACTCCTGTACTAGCACTGGATAAAGGGTATGATATGCCCAGCTCTGGTGCCTATTACTTAGTTCTGAGTCACAGTTCCAGGGAAGAAGGGAATAGTCATATTCATGAGGGAGTAGAGATCCTTCCAGTGCAAGGACCAGAGCACAGAGTAGAGGGCAGGGACCAGACCTCTCCCTGGACCACATCATGTTAGAAGCAACACAAACCTATAGCTCCCTAGAACAAGCTATGAAAGCAGAAAGACATAAAAAACCAGAAATTCAGGCCAATCATCCACCTTGGAGGTGAACTGAACGCAATGTTATTATAAAATCCAAACTCAGGAAGAAGACTGGAAAAATAAACAAACAACAACAAAAAATAACCTGGCCATAAAAAGCTACTATGATGACAAGGAAGTTCAAAACATAAACTCAGAAGAATACAATGACTTGAAAATATCTATAAGCAAAGCCTCAAAAACATGCTAATTGGACACAAGCCTAACAAGTATTTCTAGAGGACCATAAGAGATTATTTTTTAAAAAAGCAAAAAATGATTTAAAAAATCAAATAAGAGCAGTAGAGGGAAAATTGGAAAAATAAATTAGAATTGTGTCAGAAAATTATGAAAAGAGAATTAAGAGGTTGGTACAAGAGGCACAAAAATACTGAAGAAAATCATTTCTTAAAAATTAGAACTGGGCTGCAGCTGGGTAGGTCAGTGGTTTGAAAGCCAAGCCTAGAGATGGGAGGTCCTAGGTTCAAATCAGGCCTCAGATACTTCCTAGCTGTGTGACTCTGGGCAAGTCACTTAACTCTCATTGCCTAGCCCTTACAACTCTTCTGCCTGGAACCAATACATAGTATTGATTCTAAGGCAGAAGGTAAGAGTTTTAAAAAAAATTTAGAACTGGACAAATGATAAAAGAGATATTCAATGAAGAAAATAACTTCTAAAAAATTAAAATTGGTCACGTGGAAGCTAATGACTCCATGAGATAATAAGAAATAAACAAACAAAAAGCCAAAAGATTGGAAAAAAAGAAAATGCGAAATATCTCATAGGAAAAAACATTGATTTGGAAAGTAGATCAAGGAGACATAACTTAGGAATTAGTGGACTACCTGAAAGCCAATATCAAGAAAAGAACATAGATAACATATTATAAGAAATTATAAAGGAAAACTGCTCAGGTATCTGTAACAAATAAAATAATTTCCTTCATATATATCCTAGAATCAGAGGGCAAAGTAGGAATAGAAAAATTTTATTAGTCACCTCTTGAAAGACATTCCAAATAGTCCCAGTAATATTATAGCAAAAATTCAGAGCTCCCAGGTCAAGGAGAAAATATTGCATGCAGCCAGAAAAAGAGAATTCAAATATTGAGTCGCAGTCAGTATAATATGAGATTGAACAGTTACCACTATAAAGCAGCAGAGCAAGCTTGAAATATGATTTAATAGATGGCAAAGAAGCTAGGATCACAACCAAGAATAATCTACCCAGTAAAACTGAGTATAATCTTCAAGGGGGAAAGAATGAATGTTTGATGAAATAGGTACCTTCAAACATTTCTGGTGAAAAGACTAGAGCTGAATAGAAACTACCACATTCAAACACAAGGCTCAAATGGATCCTAAAAAGGCAGGCATGTGAGAGAAATCATAAGGGATTTAATGAAGCTAAACTGTTCACATTCTCATCTGGGAAGATGAAACATGTAACTCCTTATAACATTATCATCATTAATAAATCAGAAGGAATCTACTTAGACAAAGGAGATGAGTGTGAATCAGGGATGTTGGGATGATTTCAAAAGAAGAATGGGAAGGTGAGAAATATGAATGAATACAATTTTTTAAAAGTTAGATATGATAGAACTCTGAAGAATATTGAATGAGAATAGCAAAGAAGTATACCCATTTTTCATCTGTACACAGGATGTTTAAAAAACTGACCATGTATTAGAACATTAAAACCTCAAATCAGAATGACCAAATACAGCTTTTCAGACCATAACACAATAAAATTATATCCAATAAAAGACCTTTCAAGTATAGATTAAAAATTAATTTGAAACTAAAAAAAAGTGAGATTCAAGTGTTGCCTATTCCCTTACCCATTTTTTCCTCCATTGTTAAAACTCTTACTTGTATGTTTCTTTTCTGTGAAATAATTTCCCCCATTCTTCTTGCCCCTTTCCTCTTATACCAGAGAAAAAGCAGATCAACTAATTGGGCATAAAGCGCACCCCCCCCCGAAAAAAAACCCTAGAAAAACAACAAATTTTAAAACCCCAATTAAATATCAAAAAAGAAATCCTAAAATTAAAAATAAGCATTGAGCTCTACAGGTAGTTCCTTCCTTTAAAAAACAAAAAATAAAAACCTTTGGCCAAAAAATCTGTTTCATTATCTAGTTGCGAATATTTTGATAATGAACTCTACATATTTAGCTAAGTGGATCTTCAATCTCCCAAATTGTTTGCTACCAGGCTTGTCCCTGACAAGATGGTGGAGGTGCAAAACAAAGTTCAATCAACTGACTTCACTTGGGAATAGTCTTGCCTATGGAGATACATGGAAATTTAAAATCTGATCACAGCTATACTTATTCATAATTTTCAGAAGGTGGGGGCAGAAAAAGAATGTGAAATTTAAAAAATTAATATGTACTTTAAAATAAATTAAAACTGATCATAGAATCATTGAATATTAGTGCCGATTAAGACCTTGTGGTTGTTGTTCAGCTGTTTCAGTTATGTCTGACTCTTTGCAACCCCATTTGGGGTTTTCTTGGCAAAGATACTGGAGTGGTTTGCCATTTCCTTCTCCAGCTCATTTTACAGATGAGGAAATGAAGGCTAACAGGGTTAAGTTACTTGCTCAGATTTTACAGATGGAAAAGCTGAGACTGAGGAAAATTAAGGCTGTGTGGACTATGGGAATCCTGGTTCTTCTTCTTACTAGTTGTATCACCTTGGACAAATCATGTAACCTTTCAGACCATATTTCATCACCTGAAAAATGGAAATGACACTATCTCATAGGGATGGTGCAATGAACAAATTAGGTAATCCAATCTTAAAAACTATGTACAGGTCAAGATGGCAACATAGAGAAAGCAATTAACCAAACACTTCCAAAATTCCCTTTTAAACAACTTTAAAAGAACACCTCAAATCAAATAGAGTGGCAGAGCTAACAAAATGTCAGAGTGAGACATTCTTCCTGCCTAAGAAAAACTTGGGAAGTAGGAAAGAGAAATCTGTGACACAGGAGTAGGGGCTGGCCCAAGCAAATGGGTAAGAATAGGTGGTTGAGACAGAAGCAGAAGTAGCAGCAGCTTCAGGAGCTCTCAAGCCAGAGATAGTAAGTGGACCTAGACACTGGTCATAAAAAGATTATGGGAATCCTTGTGCTAGCACTAAGTAAAGGAATAGACAATTGTTTGGCAACTCCATTAGCTGTACCCACTTCTGGGTCATAGCTCAAGGACGGAGAATATTTTTGGTCAAGAGGGAATAGCAATCCTGAGGGATAGTATCACTTCTGGTCCAAAAGTATCAAGGATCCTGAGGGACAATATCACTTCTGGTCCCAAGGGATCAGGAGCCCTCCTGAGTAAGGACCAGAATACAGACCAGTGGTGACCATATCACTTCCCAGATCACACCCCAAAGCACCCAAAACTTCTTAGCACCTAGAACTAATTCCAAAAACATCAGTGCAGAAAAAAGCCTGAAGTTTGAAACAGTTACCTTGCCATCTTCCTTGCCAGGAAAAGCCTATCTTTAAAATAAAGTTGCAAATCAAGAAATAAGGTGGAGAATAAGCAGGGGGGGAAAAGACATTCTGACAATAAAAATCTTCTATAGTGACAGGGAAGATCAAAATGCAAACTCACAAGAAGACAACAAAGTCAAAATTGCTATAAGAAAAGACCTCCTTCCCAAAAAGAGATGTACAAAAGCCCAACAATAGTTCCTGGAAGAGTAAAAAAAAAGATTTTCAAAATAAAATAAGAATTGTAAAAGGAAAAGTAGGTAAAGAAATGAAAACAAGAGAAGAAAATATTGAAAAGATAATTAACAGCTTGGCAAAAGAATAATAAAAATTATTAGAGAAAATAATACTGTGAAAAAGAGAACTGGACAAAAAAGAGGCATAAAAATTAGTTGCTGAAAATAACTTCTTAAAAAGAATTGGTTAAATTTGAAAAGTATAAGAGTGCACTGAAGAAAGAGCTCACTGAAGAAAATATTTCCTAAAAATTAGAATTGGGTAATTGGAAGCTAATGACTTCATGAGATATCAAGAAATGGTAAAAACAAAGTCAAAAGATTGAAAAATAGAATAAAATGTGAAATATCTCATCAGATAAAATGACTGACCTGGAATAATGTTTGTAGCTTATTTTGTCAAATGTAAAGTGCTACATAAATGTGAACCATTACTATTACAGGCAAACCCAGTTTCAACATTGTCTTAACTCTTGCTAATATAAGAAGACACTCTGGGATTTTTTTTAAATCTGTCCATGAAACAGACTGGATGTTTGTCATCTGTACTAACTTCCCCAATAATGTTGTGTTGCCTAACCTGGCCTTTTCAGAGAATCAATTATCAGTGATATGGAGGGGGACATGCTTGGATAATATATTGATAATATTAAGTGGTTTGCCCATGTACATCCACTTAGTGGCAGAGCCAACATTAGAACCAAAGTCTCCTAATTCTCATCCTAGGATTCAATGTACAAGGCTAGAACTCTGATATTTAGAATCCTACAACAGAAGAATTGGAAGGAATCCTGAGGATCCCTGAGTTAAAGAATAGGAAGTTTTAGTAATGAAAAGAATCTTAGATGTCATCTAGCCCAACACAGCACCTCAGTAGCACTGTGGATAGAGAGCAGAGCCTCGAGTCAGGAAGGCTCATCTTCCCGAGTTCAAATCTGGCCTCAGACTCAGCTGTGTGACTCTGGGAAAGTCACTTAAACCTGTTTGTCTCAGTCTCCTTATCTATAAAATGAGTTGGAGAAGGAAATGGCAAACCACTCCAGTATCCTTGCCAAGAAAACCCCAAATGGAGTTATGAAGAGTTGGACAACACTGAAAAACTACTGAACAACAGCAATCCAAAACAATCATTTGCTAGACAAGTTAATCCAGAGGGAGCACATAGATGTTAAGGGATTTGCCCAAGGTCACATAGCAGAGATTTGAATCCAGGACTCCTGACTCCTATCACTCTATAAGTGGATGAGTCTGTGAACAGGTCAACTTTTATCATTAAGGATGAAATACTTTCCCTTCTCTGAGAAAAGAGGGTCCTAAGCCTAGAGCCCTCTCAATCCCCCTCCCTCCCCTAACTCTACTATCCAGAGCAATTTGGTAATCACCTCTTTACTCCCCAAGACTTATTGCCTACTTTCTCGTATTTTTCTTCAAATGGCATCTCCTTAGATCCAAGAACTTTTTACTTTTCCAGATGACAACCCAATAGGCTGTGGCATTATTGTACTAATGCACCAACAAGAAAAGGTTCCAGGAACTCTCAGAGCTCTCCTTCCAGTTCCTAGACTTCAGATGTGCATTAGGAGAAGGACTTTCTGAAGGCAATACTGATATCTGGTCTTTCTATTGTACTGTTTCACTTGTATAAATTAAATAAGGAAAAGTGCATCATTCAGTTCACATACGGTTAGTATAAAATTTCACTGACAACAACTGAAAAAATGTATATATGAAATAACAAGGAGATTCTTCAAAAAGTTATGTTCTAAAAATAGACAAAAATGGGTCAGCTTTTAAAAGGTTGTTAACCTCTGATTTAGCTCAATACTCTCACTTTTTTACATTTTTTTTAAACCCTTACCTTCCCTCTTGGAGTCACTACTGTGTATTGGCTCCAAGGCAGAAGAGTGGTAAGGGTAGGCAATGGGGATCAAGTGACTTGCCCAGGGTCACACGGCTGGGAAGTGTCTGAGGCCAGATTTGACTTTTTTACATTTTTGACAGAAAATACTAAAGTTTAACAAGCGGAAGGGCCTCCCACCCCATATCTAACACCTTGGATTTTTGCTTTGGTTTCTGTTGCCTTGAACCTGATTCCTTCCATTCCTTAAGGTCATGACTACCTTGTGGTTTCCTGTAGAGAAGCTACAAGATAGGTAGCATTTATAAGTTCTTACTATTTGCCAGGCACTGTGCTAAGTGTTGGGGAGGCAAATACAGACAATCATTCTAATTGGGGAAGACAATATGGAAAGTAAAAATAGAGGATAGTGATAATATAATTTCATATCCAGGTGTACCCACATCTATCACCCTCTGAAAAGGCAAGGCCAGGCAGCACAACAGTACTGGGTCAGGTACTGAATACTGAATCTGCAAATGCCTTGAGAAGCATGATGTAGAGATGACTGGGAGATGACATGGAGGTCTAGCTTCAAGTTAGACAAGGTGAAATCTCATCCACCAGAATCTGAATTTGGCTAAGAGTCAATATGTGGCACTTTCCCTAGATGCAAGAATTCCTAGAGAAAATACCACAAATTGTGCCCAGGGCAAGCCAGGATTAAGCATGCCTTGATCATGACTTTGAATACAAAAGAGAAGAATGATTGGTGAATGCCCAGGAACATGCCCTATCCATAAATGAAACTTTTTTTCAGACCTTTTTGTCCATATTTTCTATGTTGCTTCCCTAAATTTACTGAAGAAATCAATTTAACATGTCATCCTAGGATTCAATGCACAAGGCTAGAATCATCCTTCTCTAACCACTGGTATCCAAGATGTCCCTGTGTCCCTCAAGGATTTGACTGCCAAGAATGATTTGTGACTTCTCCCTTGGCATACCCTTCACGAGAGGCAGTGTGGACCAATGATAGAGTGCTGGGCTTGGTGTCAGTAAGATCTTGGTTCAAATTCTGCCCCAGATACTTACTAGCTGTGAGAGCCTGGGCATGTCACCTAATGCCTTTGACCCTCAGTTTCTTCATCTGTAAAATGGAGATAAAAATTGTACCTATCTCATAGAATTGTTATGATAATGTATGGAGAGTGCTTTGCCAGTCTCAAAATATGGTATAAATATGAGCTTTTATTAAGCCATATCTAAACTATGCCAAATCTGTTATATTTCTTCCCATACTTAAAACCAAAGATTGGAAGAACAACTGAATGAGACTAAGTGGAGGGGCAACTGCTCTGACTACAATGAGGGTCCCATTCTCAACATTTCTGATAGAGATACTTGGGAAAACCCCCCAACAATGATGGCCTAATAATTATTATGAAAAAAAAAGTGATCAAGAAAATGTCAGCAACCCACAACACCCATGACCCCTTTATGAAAATAATCTCCATCTTGGAAGAGGGCATTTTTGAGGAAGATATGAACAGGGAAATCTGCAGAGTTTTGCAAATGAAATCCTGTAGAATGGCATTCTAGATTTAGAGCTGTAAGGAACTTAGAGGCCAACAAATACAATCCCTACATTATCATAATTATTATAATAACATTTTTATAACATTACTATGCACTAGGCACTGTGTCAAGCACTTTTAAATTCTTATCTCACTTGATCCTCACAACCCTAGAAGTGGGTACTATTATTATTCTCATTTTACAGAAGAAAAGACTGAGGCAAACAGAGGTTAAGGGACTCGCCCCGGGTCACATAGCTGGTAAGTGTCTGAGGAAAGATTTGAACTCCACACCCACAGTTCTATCCATTGTGCCACATGGTTGCCCTCATTTTACATCTGAAGAAACTGAACTGCAGAGAAGTTAAGGGACCAGGCCAAGGGTTGCACATTGCCAAATGTGATGTGTCGACAGATTACCAAATAAGAATTACCCTGGAGAAGTGGTGTAAAGAAAATAATCCACCAGGTGTGTGCCTGGAAAAAGAGGTAGCCCAGGCATATAGTGAGAAGAAGAGATAACTAATGGATAATCTGAATACATCAATGGTGTCCACACGACATCATGGGATCTAGAAGAGGGCAGTAGAACCCATGTGAAGTACTTAAGGGAGGACATGGATAAGAATCACACTGGATGAGAAGGTGTTGATGGATTTTAATCTGCACCCTCATTCATGAAATCACATAGCCATAAAAAAAATGGATATACTATTATAGGATCTGAGTTCAAATCCTATATTGTTGAGAGATAGGGCGGGAATGGTCCCAATGCTATTTGCTCCAGTTAGGCCATATTAAGTCTGTGGTCAGTTCTACATACCACAATTTAGGAAGGATACTGAAAAGTGAGACTGTGTCCAATGGGGACAGCCAGGATGAAAAAGGGATTTAAAACCTTATCAAGATGGGGCAGCTGGGTAGCTCAGTGGATTGAGAGTCAGGCCTAGGAGGTCCTAGGTTCAAATCCGGCCTCAGACACTTCCCAGCTGTGTGGCCCTGGGCAAGTCACTTGACCCCCATTGTCTACCCTTACCACTCTTCCACCTAGGAGCAAATACACAGAAGTTAAGGGTTTAAAAAACAAACAAACCTTGTCAAGATACTCTGGCTCTCCCCATATCAGGAATGCTCTTCCTCTTTCACTCTGACTACTGACTTCTCTGACTTCGAGTCTCAACTAGAATCTTATTTTGTATGTAAAACCTTGCCCTACTCCTTTTAATTCCAGTACCCTTTTATAGCCTGTTTTAGATATTATTTGTCTTTTTATTGTCTCTTTCTTTAGATTGTAAACTCTTTGAAGGCAGGAAATCTTTTGCCTCTTTTTGTATGCCCAGCACTTTGCACAGTGCCTAGCATATAGTCAATGCTTAATAAATGTTTATTGAATTGAAGATGAGAAATTGTTGAAGGTCGTGAGGATGCTCAGATTTTATCCTGAAATATCTGGAGGGTTTGTCAAGTGGGAAAAGAATGAGATGGCTTGGCTGCAGAGAGGAGAGGGTAAAGAAGTCAGTGGAGAGAAGTGCAGAGGGTGTTGAACTTGGGATCATGGGATCCAGCTCTGCCTCTTATTATCTTGTGCAACCCTGTTAAGTCACTTCAAATCCTTGGACCTCAGTTTTCTCATCTGTGAAATGAAAGGGTTGTCCTCCCTTCTAGCTCTAGATATGGGTGCCAATACGGGACCAGGATGGTCTCTGAGGTCCTTTCATTCTGTTAGATTCTATGGTTCAGAGCCCCAGCAAGGCAATTTTCAGCTCAAAATAAGAATTTTGGAATAAGTGAGGTCTGTCTAGCAGAGAAGGAGCTGACCTAAAAATGGTGGGTTCACCATCACTGGAGGGCTTCAGGTAAGACTTCCAAAAGCCATTTGTCAGGTATGTTGTGGATGACTTCTGTAGCTGCTGCCAGCTTTCAAAGCAGTCTCTCATCATCGAACAACACACTTGTCAACCTGAAGATGAGATGGGGGTGGGGGAGGGAGAAAAGGTGGGATAAAAAGGAGGCTGACCTGACTTTAAATCAAAACCCACTTCTCCCTCGGTGTGGAAGGAGAGCTCTTTAGTGCTTTTTGAAAACTGGGTTAAAAATGGCTTGGCTCTACCTATCTTATCTGCTTTACACTAAAAGCCTTCAATGTGTGGCAGGTTTTCACACAGAATTTTCCTTGCTAATCCCCCTTTGTTAGTTCTGATACTGGCATTGCAATACCAGCCTCATCTGGACGATTTAAGAGGGATTACAGACCCTCAATCCGGCAGCATGTGGGAGAGGAATGTTTCCTCAAATCAAATTGTTCAGAAACCCATTTTCAAAAACAATCAAAGTGCAAATCCCTACTCTGGATTGAAGGGGAAGGGGAAGGATACTTGTCTCCTCCAGATTCAATACGGCAAACCCAAGTGAGCTGTCTTGGCCAACAGAAAGAAACCGGGACTGACCCTTGAGGTTACCCTATCCCTACATCTCTGCTCCGTCTTCAGCCAGACTCCCGGGTGGAGAGCAAAGTTTGGAAGTCGAGGACCAGGCTGAAGTCAGCCTTGTGGTTGCCTAGGGAGATAGTGCAGGGCTGCTAGTAAAAGGAAGGGAAGCAAAAGGGAAGATGCTATTAACGGAGAAGCGGGTAGCACCATCAATACCTGGGTGGCACAGTGGACAGAGCACCAGGTCTGGCGTCAGGAAAACCTGAGTTCAAATCCAGCCTTAGACACTTACTAGCTTTGTGAGTGATCCTGGGCATGATCAGTGTCGTGATCAGTGACTGAGGAGCCCTCTGTATCTGTCTCAGGATGCTAACACCAGACCCAATTTAGGCTTACGTCTAACTCAGTGATGGACAAACTTTTTAGAGGGGGCCAAAGGAAAGGAAATGCTCATCTGTCAGCCTGTTTCTAAGGCAACTCTTTCGAAATTTCATTGTATTGTATCTTACTCATTGTATTAGTCTGATTAGGAATCATGTCAGATAGAACATTTCAGGGGGCCTCATCTGGCCTGCAGGCCGTAGTTTGCCCATTTCTGGTCTAACCCATCCATTCAGCCATCCACCAAGGCCAGCACGCCATCTGCCCGCTGGTACCCTCCCCACCTAGACTGAAACGCTCCACGCTGGACCTGAGGCTTAGCCGTCCGGACTTTGCTCTCCCAGAACTCACGCTCTTGTGTCTGGGCAAATGAATCTACTATTCTTGGAAGCCCTTGTCGTGGGGTCCCAAACCAGCTTAGGTCATGCTTTATATTAACTGCTGGTCCCAGATCAGCTTCATGTGCCCTCCAGTCCCCCACTCATGCCAGCCACCTCACCTTCTGCCTACTTAGGAGCACAAACTGTCCTCTCTCCAACACTTCCACAAAGCAAAATTCCATTTTCTGGGCCCCGGTCCCCGGTATGTGTTGTCTTCCCTTACTAGAATATAAGCTCCTTAAGGGCAAGGACCATCTCTTTAAAAAAAAAAAATCACATCCCCATAGCTTAGCACAGTACTTGGCACAAAGTAAGGGTTTAATGACTGCTTATTTATTAATTGATTTAACCTTACAAAGTTCTCCCAGTCAAATATTGGCGAATATAACTTTCAGATGAACAATCTATTTACATTGGTGAAGGAAATTTCCACACTTGGAAGTCCCTACGTAGAAGAAATTGCAGGTCTGGATTTTTAAAATAATAATAATCTGACACTGATTTAGTGCTTTAAAGGTTTATGAAGCGTATTTCACATACGACCCTCAAAACAACCCTGAGAATTAGGTGAATTAGACATTATTATTCCCATTTTACAGCTGAGGAAACTGAGGCTCAAGATGAAGTAGTTTGTCTATGGTCACACTTTTTTTTAATTGAAAATTTTAAATTAATTAATTAATTAAGACTATTTTCCCATGGTTACATGATTCATGTTCTTTCTCTCCCCTCCTCCCCCCAGTAGCCAATGAGCAATTCCACTGGGTTTTACATGTGTCATTGATCCAAGTATGGTCACACTTTTAGCAAATGTTAGAAGCAGGATTTGAATACAGATCTTCCTCGCTGATTTTCAGTATTCTGCCTCCTCTGCCATGGTATTTGTAGGCTAGAGTGAAGCATGGGTCTTGGCATAGGGGACAAAGAGTTCAGTGCTTATTATCACTAAAAGTAATAACAGCTCATATTTCTGTTTAGCATTTGGTGTTATAAAGATTCTTACAATGACCTTTGAATCTCGGTTCTGTTGTTTGCTCCCTGAGCTACCTAGAGTAAGTAAGTCACAAACTCATAAATTCCGCTCTAAATCAGTGGGGAGAGATCTAAGTTCTTGTCCGTTTCTTGAGCCTATAGCTAGGCTGAATTAAGAGAGGCAATGAGGTGGTTCAGGGGATTGGAAGCCAGGCCTAGAGATGGGAGGTCCTGGGTTCAAATCTGGCCTCAGACACTTCCTAGCTGTATGACTCTGGGTAAGTCACTTATACCCCACTGCGTAGCCCTTACTGCTCTTCTGCCTAGGAAACAATGTTTAGTGTTGATTTTAAGATGAAAGGTAAGGTTTTTTTTTTTTTTAAGAAGGAGTATACCAAAGAGAAAGCATACCAACAAGAAGAGAATGTAGATTTCATTTCTTTTTCAAAATCTCTTGGTAAATAGGCTTTGGTGAGCTGGTAGATGAGCTAATGCAGGCAGAGGTAGAGGGATTAGAAGCTTGTTGATGTATTTAGCGCCTACAAACCGAATCTTATCTCTTTTACCCTCTGTGATGATCCTAGTTAAACCACTGGGGGATTTCTGGACATTCTGGGAAGCAGATCCTGGCTTGGGAATTTAGCCACCAGCACTATAAATGAAAAGTGTGCTCACCAGTTTGTAAGGGCAAGAAAAGCGAATGGGTCTTGGTGAATGGATTTTATTCCCTCTAACTACTTGAGGCTCTTATGCAGTCTAGAAGTCAGTACCCCCTGGAATTTGAATAATTGGTTTTTCTTAACAAACTGGTGCCAGATTCCCCAAACCCTGACTCCACTTCCTAATTCTTTCCTCTTCTTTTTCCATCCCAGGATTCTAAAAAGCGAATTGTACCATGACCCATTTTTAAAGTTTGGGGCTAAAAGCTTGGTTTCACAGAAGTAAAAGAAAAAAAGTGGGGAGAGGGGGGAGGTCAAGAATCCATGGATTAAACTTGATCTGGAGAGGGGAGAGAGGGGGCAAGGGAAGGAGGGAAGAGGAAGGAATAGAAGGGAAGAGAGAGGGAGAGAAAAAGAGAGAGAGAATGAGAGGTGGGAGAGGGAAGAGAAAGGGGGG